>NC_025688.1:24052766-24126012 GCF_000633955.1 Camelina sativa
GTAAACGAGTTTCTTGCACCGCGGTGGCAGCAAGTGATTCTCTCTTCTCTTACTTGTTTCTCTATAACCATGCAATATCCTCTTCATTCTCCAAGACTTAATTAGGTTTTCTTGTTATGTTTGTAGATGCAACCTACGAATGTCACCTTGGGGAGAACCATACTTGAAAGCAGAGGACTGAACTATGATGATTACATGTATTGGGTCTCATTATGTGCCTTGTTTGGTCTCACTGTTATCTTCAACACCATTTTCACTCTAGCTCTGAGTTTCTTGAAATGTAAGGATATCCAAAGATTGTCACAAGCACAAACCCACATATAAAAAAAAAAACTGACGAGCTTCTTTAACACATGACAGCTCCCACATCATCCCGTGCCATGATTTCCCAGGACAAGCTCTCTGAGCTGCAAGGAACAAAAGATTCATCAATCAAGAAGAGCAAGCCACTAGATTCCACAATAAAGACAAAAGAGGATTCAGGTGAGATATGTTGTCTTTCTTTCTTCTACTCACACAAACTCTTCCTTTTCCAGTCTCCATCAACCTAACAATGCCTTTGCTGATCAACAGGGAATATGATCTTACCTTTTAAACCCCTCACCATAACATTTCAAGACTTGAACTATTACGTCGATGTCCCTGTGGTAACAAGCTTCTGTAGATTCTTGGTTAATTATAATAATAAAACCAGTTTCAACTTCAATGGCCATCAAAGAGAGAGAGTAATACATGTCTGGCTATTTTGCTAATCTCAGGAGATGAAAGGTCAAGGGCACAATGAGAAGAAGTTACAGCTTCTCTCAGACATCACCGGAGCTTTCAGGCCCGGAGTTCTAACGGCGTTGATGGGAATCAGCGGAGCCGGTAAAACCACATTACTCGACGTTCTCGCCGGAAGAAAAACAAGCGGATACATCGAAGGAGAGATCAGAATCAGCGGTTACCTTAAAGTACAAGAAACGTTCGCACGAGTCTCAGGCTACTGCGAGCAAACAGATATACACTCACCAAACATCACAGTCGAAGAATCCCTAATTTACTCAGCTTGGCTCCGTCTAGTTCCTGAAATCGATCCCAAAACCAAAATCGTAAGCCCTAATTCTACAGGGCATCATCAACACTGTGACCTAGAAATCGAAATAAAGAAATCATCTGAAAATTCGTGCAGAGATTTGTGAAGCAAGTTCTGGAGACGATCGAGCTTGAAGAGATCAAAGATGCGTTGGTGGGAGTGGCGGGAGTGAGCGGATTGTCAACGGAACAAAGGAAGCGGTTGACTGTAGCGGTGGAGTTGGTGGCGAATCCGTCGATCATATTCATGGACGAGCCGACAACAGGGCTGGACGCAAGATCAGCCGCTATTGTAATGAGAGCTGTGAAGAACGTAGTTGAGACTGGACGTACCATTGTTTGCACTATTCATCAGCCTAGCATCCACATCTTTGAAGCCTTCGACGAGGTCAATGTTTCCAATTTTTTATGCTTAAACCTTATAAATATTTTTAATTTTAGGTCTTTTTTTCTTTTTGCTAAGTTTTTTTAATATATTCATATCATATGTTTTATTATGTTCAGTTGGTTCTTCTGAAGAGAGGTGGTCGCATGATTTATACTGGACCACTCGGACAACACTCATCTTGTGTCACTGAGTATNCGTGCAGAGATTTGTGAAGCAAGTTCTGGAGACGATCGAGCTTGAAGAGATCAAAGATGCGTTGGTTGGAGTGGTGGGAGTGAGCGGATTGTCAACGGAACAAAGGAAGCGGTTGACTGTAGCGGTGGAGTTGGTGGCGAATCCGTCGATCATATTCATGGACGAGCCGACAACAGGGCTGGACGCAAGATCAGCCGCTATTGTAATGAGAGCTGTGAAGAACGTAGCTGAGACTGGACGTACCATTGTTTGCACTATTCATCAGCCTAGCATCCACATCTTTGAAGCCTTCGACGAGGTCAATGTTTCCAATTTTTTATGCTTAAACCTTATAAATATTTTTAATTTTAGGTCTTTTTTTCTTTTTGCTAAGTTTTTTTAATATATTCATATCATATGTTTTATTATGTTCAGTTGGTTCTTCTGAAGAGAGGTGGTCGCATGATTTATACTGGACCACTCGGACAACACTCATCTTGTGTCACTGAGTATTTTCAGGTTAGCTTTCAGCACAAGTAACAAAAGTCAATTATACTGGATTTTGGTTGTGTTGTTAGTAATCTTTTCAGTTTTGTTGGGGGTAAATAACAGAACATCCCCGGAGTTGGTAAAATTAGAGACAAGTACAATCCAGCAACATGGATGCTAGAGGTCACTTCACAATCTGTAGAGACTGAACTCAACATTGATTTTGCAAAAATCTACAACGAATCAGATCTTTACAAGTGAGTAGTATCTATAGATCTTAGTTACGGCTAGATTTGTGGTTCCTTTATGATGTGACTAATGAGTAATGAGATTTATGTGTTATTGTTTCTACAGGAGAAACTCAGAGCTTGTTAAAGAGCTGAGCAAATCGGATCCAGGGTCAAGCGATTTGCATTTTAAGAGAACTTTTGCACAAAACTGGTGGGGACAGTTTAAATCTTGTTTATGGAAGATGTGTTTATCTTACTGGAGAAGCCCTTCTTACAATTTGATGCGAATTGGTCACACTTTAGTCTCTTCTCTCATCTTTGGTTTACTCTTCTGGAATCAAGGGAAAAAAATGTAAGTTTACATAAAAATATTCCAAGTTTCATTACACTATATTTAGTACGTAATTCACTTCTCTTTGTATGTTTTCTGCAGAGACACTCAACAGAGTTTGTTCACAGTTCTAGGGGCCCTTTATGGTCTAGTCCTCTTCGTGGGGATAAACAACTGCACCTCAGCTTTGCAGTATTTTGAGACAGAGCGTAATGTTATGTACCGCGAAAGATTTGCAGGAATGTACTCTGCGTTTGCATATGCATTAGCTCAAGTTGTGACTGAGATTCCTTACATATTCATCCAAAGCGCAGAGTTTGTGATCATAATATATCCTATGATTGGTTTCTATGCGTCTTTCTCTAAAATGTTGTGGAGTCTCTATGCAATGTTCTGTAACTTGCTCTGCTTCAACTACCTTGCATTGTTCCTCATCTCCGTTACTCCAAACTTCATGGTCGCAGCTATTCTCCAGTCTCTTTTCTTTGTTACTTTTAACCTTTTCGCCGGATTCTTGATCCCAAGACCAGTAAGATCTTTATCTTTGATCATAATCTTTGATCTTTTACCTTATCAGATACTTAATAGTGCTTTCTTGATGTTGAAAAAATTGCAGCAAATACCAAAGTGGTGGGTATGGTTATACTATATAACCCCGACATCTTGGACACTCAACATGTTTTTCTCGTCTCAGTATGGCGATATTCATCAAGAGATCGATGCATTTGGAGAAACAACAACGGTTGCGATATTCTTAGAGGACTATTTCGGATTCCATCATGATCGTTTGATGATTACAGCCATTGTTCTCATTGCATTTCCAGTTGCATTGGCTACTATGTTTGCTTTCTTTGTTGCCAAACTCAACTTTCAAAAACGATGATAAATTAAACAATTCATATACCAACACAAACTTTTCCTTAGACCATATGATAGACAATGTACCAACCACTACAAAAGATATCAAATGTACTTAAATATGGATTGTTTTGTTTTTTTCTGGTGACAGTTTTAAACTATTCTATTTATAACTGATCACGAAAATTGAACAAACCTTTACTTCATTGTTTTGGAGTTTTGCAGGTATCAAGCTCCTGAAGATGAAAGCTTGAGGAAAGCAAATTTTTCTGACAATAGCATTAGCCTCTTAATCTATAGTTCAAACCCCAAACTCTTCCTTATGACAGAGAGACAATGGGAGAATATCTTTAGCAGCTTCAAGATCCTATGAACACCATACCGATACGTTTTTCAGACGCCCTCTGGGTAGTTGCAGAGAACTCATAGGAAGGTGAATATGATGCTAGAAAGCTTTGAAAATTACCTAAATGTTCAGCAGTTTATGACTCTTTCTCGGTTAACGTCTTGTCTCAGGATTTAGAAGATCTTCGGTTTTGCTTTCTTTTGATACATTGCTTTCCTGCCCTGAAACACTATCTTTTGATGGAGATTTGACTTCAGATGTTGCATTACTAGTGTTATCACTATTTGATTCTTCAGGCTGTTTCGCCTGTTACAAAAAAAACATTACATTGATAGTTAAGATAGATCAGACATATCATCTAAGTTTGTGGAAATGTAAAGATGGAGAGGAAAAACAATGCTAAGTCTAAGCAGAATATTTCATTAGCTAGATTGGCATTAAGCACTTCACCTTGTTCCTGTCACGCCAGCCTAGCCCAAATGATAGGAAGCCTGTCCTCTTTTTAGGGCTCTCCGGTGCAGGACGAGGAAACCTATACAACGTTGAAGAGGAAACAATATAAGAATTATCTTCTTAAACAGCATTGACTTGAGCAGTAGTACAATAACAAACACATCATAGCAAATGTAAAACTGAGTGATGTGTATCTATAGAAACAGGTAGATTCTGTTTTTGGTATGTTACCAAGTTTTTGGAAGATTTATACAGAATCAAAGCAGCCAAATAAAACATAAAGATAGGATCTGGTTTTTGAAGTACCTTGGAGATGATAATGCTTTATTTTGACCTGATTCATATTGCAAAGTAGCTTCGAGAGTTGATTCTGCTGTAACTAGTTTCTTCTCCATCTGAGCTAGTTGGGTTGCAAGCTTCTCATTTTTTTCCTGTACTTCCAAGAATATTATCAAGCTAAGATAAAAGATGATGTATCTCTGATTGAATGTTTGAAGATACAAAGTGAGATGGCCAAAGCACCTGAAGCACATGTACTGCATATCTTTGTGCAGCTGCATCCTGCTCTGCACTTATCCGAGCATCTTCTGTAAGCTTTTGGTCTTGATCAACTTTCATTAAGACCTGAAGCACGCGTCACAAGGTAGATTAAAACACCGATAAGTGTAGCGTGCGCTTTGCACTTGTGGGGTAAATACATGAAACATATACCTGAAGCATTGCTGTTTCTTGTTCTTTTTTGTCAGAAAGAACTTGTTTTAGTTCTCTCACTTCCTTTTCAAGTTGTTCAATCTGTAAAATTAAAGGTTTAGTTTTTAGTTTAATCAGTATTTGTCACTATCATTAACAATCAATGATACAGTAAAAACAATCAATGATAGTAGTTCCTCAAGCTAATAACATTGTTTTGAGGAAGTCTAGATTTACCTTTGCACTTAATTCTAATCTGTTATCTTCTTTGACCATCTCCATCAAAGCTATCTCTAGTTCATCAGCTCTACAGAAAGGAGTAATACATATTAGGATTAAACTAGTATCAAAGACAATTAAGTTTAAACTCCTTGAATAACGAAAAAGAGAATGTGAAGTAGAGTAACAATAACCTCATCACAGCTGATCTTTTCTCCTCCAACAGTCTGCATAGTTCAACCTTCATCCATACCACCTACACAGTAACTGTTATGGGTGAAATTTAAAAAGAGTTGCATATTGCTCATACTTAATCAACTACAGAATAACATGAACTCAACCATATTACCTTGAAATTTACTACCAAGAACAAGATATAGTATATGATTATCATAAATTATTAGATGATTGGCTCTGAAGGACAGAACATAAAACAGAGAGTATGGAAACAAAAGTTACCTGTTCTTGAAGATCTGGTAAAGAGTCTACTTCGGAATCAACATTTGCGCCATCAAGATTCAGAGAACAACTAGGCGAGCGAGATTCATCATCACCATCAGTCCTTTGAGTAGGCTTTTGTTTATCTATTATAGAGCCTTCATGTTTAAAACTATATAACTTAGAAGCCAATCCTTTTTTATCCTTCCAGACTCGACCCTTCTGTATTCTTTCCTCGACAATCTCTAGTACCGCAGGTCTATGTATTTTCCTCAGCTCCTCTAGTCTAGCTTCATTCGTCGACATATAACCCATACATGCAGTCAAAACAAGTTGACTGCTATCAAATGTTGAACTAGCGAAGCTTTGTAGTGAAGTAATAGCATCTCCTGCATCTTTTGTAGCCACTATTGCAGGACCTAAGAAAATAAAGAGTGAAAGTAAAACTTGTTTCTTTCAAACACACACTTTTGATACATAAAAGAGTATCAGCTATACCATATAGTTCCATTAAAGCAAAGGCTGTTCGAAACAACACTACACGGTTTCCTTCAAAGAGAAGCACATCCCACATCCGCAGAACTGAGACCAAGAAAACAGATCAAAGATGAAATACAACTTTCATTCCTTTGACATAAAATGAATGCAGAAACTTTTGTTTAAAGAACTCTCACCACATTCCCAGGGAATAATGTTGACAAAAATAGATAGAAACCAAGGCCCAGAGATCCAAGCTACCTGCACTCCCAAGTAATCCAGATGATTAACTGCATCAGGAGGATTATTGGAATAGAAGAAACGATCACATTGCTCTGTATAAGGTGGAAATATATATATATATATATATATATATATATATGAAGAGAAACTTGAATATAAAGATGAAAAAAAACGAACCGAGTTTTGGAAATCTTTCTCGCATCAACTCTTCAAAGACTAGTTGATCAACCTAAGAGAAGTAGATTCACAATGGTAAGATAGAAATGTTGTAAGAAGACATAATCAGAAAGCCTTTTGGGATGAACTGTTTACCTGAGATTCTATCATCTCTTCTGTATAGTAGCCATCAAAATAATCATCAATAATCCCAACCAAAGTCCTGAAAATATACAGTAACGCAAAAATCAGCTCATTGTGACAGCAGAATCACTCATAACAATGCATGTCAGGATTCAAATACAGAGAAACCAAAGCTGTATCACTCTACCAAAATGCATTTTCCTCTGGCATCAAGAGAAGCAACAGTCCAGCAAAAAAATTCATAGCCTGCAATTTTACAGGATCATTGTTAGCTTAGCCTAGCAACAATTGTAACAACTAATAATGAATTAATATATAATGCTATTATGCAAAGTTCCACCACCGATGGAATAAACATGACTAGAGATGCACTATAGGAACTAAAATATAATTTTCAGATTATTCTTTCCTAGCCCAAGTCACCTGACAGTAGCCAACAGACGGGTTGTGACAAGCATAAGCTAGAAGTATCCGTCTTAGGGAATCTCGACCATTTTCATTCAAAGCAGGGTGGCCTGGGAATGTTCGAGGTATATCCTGTATAGTAATCATCATGACAATATAAGAAACTTTCAAATTCAAAAGACTTAGTGCTAAAGTTCAACGTGCATTTATCTAACCGAACCTTTTCAATTTGTTTTTTCCATTTTCTTTGGACATCAGATGAGCTTTCATCAGAGTTAGTTATCTGGGCCAACAAATCCTGATAGTACCTCTCAACTCTTCTTGCTTTTACACCTACAAAGGCTTGCCAGACCTGTGAGTGTAAAAGTTAGACAACAAAAGTACAAATTTAATTCAGTGAGATGGTAAAAATGAATGAGATGGTTAGTCTAAAACTTACCTCCCCTCTGAGATCCTTTGGTACTCCCAAACGAACAAGTACCTCAAGTTCTTCATACCAAGGGAAAAATGGCTCTGGAGAAACACTATCCTGAGCATCATGTTCTTCCTTTATCGAATGTGATCTACTCGTGGAAGCCTCACTGTCACGGTCATTGTCATTTTCCCCGGAGTTTTGCTCAGACTCTTTAATAGAAGCTAATGATTCGTGTGACGGTGAAGCATGTTCCCCTACTATACTCTTCTGCTTGTTTTGCATATACTTTACGTTCTTTACACGAGAACACATCATTGCCTCTATGGACGCAAGACAAGGTCTAATATGAGCCCATTCAATAACTGAACGGGACTTTGTTTCCTTTTGTGCTTTTTCATCATCCAATCCACATTTATCTGCTTCTTCCACAAGCTTTTCTGCCTCATTCTCTTGTTGGGTGTGTACATGATCAACAGGTTCTTCTACTGGTTGAGATTGTTTCTCTTCATCAGATTCACTTTCAACTGAAGACTCCTTCGCTTTCTCAGATTCAAATCGCTCATCCACATCTCTCACAGATTCACTTTTAACTGAAGACTCCTTCTCTTTCTCAGATTCAAATCCCTCATCCACATCTCTCACAGATTCACTTTTAACTGAAGACTCATTCTCTTTCTCAGATTCAAATCCCTCATCCTCATCTTTCACAGATTCACTGTTTCTTCCAAGACTCTTCTCCTTCAAATATTGGTGCTTTTCAACAACATGTGCCTCCTCAGCTGGCTCTTTCTCTTTTGAATGCTCACCATCTGTTTCAGTACTATCTTTTTCAAGATGCTTCACTTCTAAACCACCAGGTTCACAAGAACCAGAATCATGATTTTCATTTCTTGAATCATTTTCTGAAGCACTCTCCTCTCCAGAGTCCGAATCATCACCATCAGCCGGTAATGTATCCTGAAACTCCTCTTCTGAGGAACAAGGTTCAACGGCGCTGTCTTGACGGTCAAGAAAAATCTTCCATTTCTCTGCTCTCTCTGTCTCTTCCTCCTATTCCATTAGTACAGAATTTCGTAAGTTGGAATGTAGAAACAACACACAAGCCCCATACACATTTTGATTTGACATACCACCGCATACATGAATTCTAATGCCATGTTTTTTTTTATCTACTAAATGATCTGAGAAAGCAAATGAAGCATGCTGAGAAATAAGAACTCAACTGTATAAATGCTAAGGTATTCTTGATATCTCTTAACGTGTTGAGGTCTCAAGGCAAATCCATAGGCGTCCCTGCAGTGCCAATCAAAAAAAAAATCTTCAAATAACGTATGATGATAATATAATCACAAAATTACGAAATGATCATATGAGAAAGTAATTACCTGGAATCTACCTCCAGTGAGCGTTTGCTCACCAAAGATAACAACATAATATTTCACAAAGAAGCCTATTTCTAATTCCCATAGCTTTTACTTTACAATATTACCACACCGCACAGTACTACTCACAAATCTCAAATCCATTCACAGTTTCTAATGATTTATTCTAATGATTAATTAACAATAACATTAAACGATGATAATATGAGATCAAAAGAAGAAAACAAAAGCTAGGATCATCGGTTTCGTTTGGTACTGCGATTGAGAGAAATCGTCAACGAGAGAGATTACCGATTAATCAGGGGATAATTAATTAAAAAAAACATATATACGGATTAAAAAATTATCACCTGTCTCTTAGATAGTTGTGGACGACAAACAAGTGTTTCTCCGTCATGATCGGTCATGCACGATCAAATTCTTGTTTTATTTTTATTTTCCAGCAAAACGAATTAAAAAATTATATAGAAAAATTATAAAAATATGAATTTCTAATCGATTATAGAAATAAATCATAACGTTAATTCTATCAGTTTAATACTTTAATTTGGAACTAATTTTTCTGTCTGTTTCTTACAAAAAAGAGAGAAAAAAAAATAACTCAAAATTACAAAACCTGGCAATAATATCTACTTTATCCACGTGGCGTATTATTATTGGATACTAGTTAACTTTGTGAGCCCACCTACACACGACGTGGACATTGTAGAAACAAAAAAAAAAATGTAAATCCATAAAGTATGAACTATTTACATGATTTGATACAAATTATGAGTGAATTGATGGTTCTACCTTGGTTAATGATAGATTAGACTACTTGATTAGAACATGGAAAATAAAGAAAAAGAGATAAGTGATCAAATCCCTTATACATAGGGAAGATGGTATCACTCTAGTAGACCATTGAGCTCGTTTTTATACTAATTGTCTCAGTTTATATCCAAAATGAAGAAAAGATAAAGGCTAAGCTAAGGTCGATCCGTGCAATTGCAATGAAAAAAATATACTGCTTCCTTTGTTCGGTTTCATCGATAGGTTCCAAAGAAACGTCACTTTCGTTCTTTGGTAACAAAAAAAACACAAGAAGAAAGAGACATAACATTATGTCATGTGTGTCGTGTCGTCCTCCCCAACTCTTCTAACACTTTGAATTTATTACTATGAAACTCTACATGTGTCCTAAAGCCTAATCAATCCCTTTATTCACATGGCCTCTCTCTTTCCATTACCTTTTTGTATCAATCAACCCACATTTGTCTTTGATCTTGGCTTCTCTCTTCTTGTTCTTGTTGATTACTATCTCTCCATTACCAACCAATCTCCTCTATTGAGCTTGTCCTTAGACTGGTGATTAACAAAAGTAGTACTTTATACTATCTAGTATTTCTTAGTAACTTTATGATCCATGCCATGAGAAACGGTTCTGATTCAAAGTTGGTTAGGGGAGGAGAAATGGATATTCTTGATTCTTGAATCCTCTTAAGTTGCATCTGAGCACCAAGAGAACTCATTACCAGCCTGTGATTCTTCTTCATGACTTGAGGTTGAAGCAACAACACTTGCTTCACCAGAAGAAACATCTTTGAGCTTTGAACCTGAATCATTTTCCATGGAGGCAACATTCTCAGTTGCATAATCAGTTTTCTTTTTCTCTACAGTTCCATTTTCATAACTTTCATCTTCTTCTTCTTCCTTGGAGGCTGAAGTGCAAACCGACGATATACAAGAAGCTTCAGATGAACTCAATTGCTGATCAGATCCCTCCGAACTGTGTGACCCTTTAATGGATTTAAGTTTCTTCATCAGATACTTAAGTCTCTTCTCTGCTTTTTCCCTTAATCTGATCTCTTCTTTCAGATTACGCTCCAACTCTTCCATCTGTTTCCAAGAGATCAGTAAAGGTTGTCTCTAGAGATAAGATAAAATATCAACTTTTTACCAAAGCCAGATCAAAACTAACCACTTTAAAACAACACTTCTTTTGGTCGTCCAAGAAACTAAAACAGAGTAATTAGTGATACTCTCTTGATAGTAAACTAATTAGAATGACTCTTTCATGGTTCTTGATCAAACACAGTTTCTTAAAAAGGAATGAAACTTAGGATTTTATGAGTTACCTTTCTGGTAATAATCTCTGCTTCTTCTTTTGCAGATCTTGAAACTTGCCTCTCTGCAAGTAGTCTCCCTCTTAAACATTCCACAGTTCTGAGACCTTCCTTTTCTTCTTCTTCTTCCATCTTCTTACCTGCAAAATTTGTTCTTAACCAAACAAAAAAAAAACACAAAAGTAGTTCCTCAGTCTCTATATAAAAGCTCTTAAATCACATATATATCTATATAAGTAGAGAGAGAGAGACTCACCTGCATTTTGTGTTGTAAATGGAGTGATCAATGGTCATACTCATACTGTTTTTATCATTCAACAACCAAAACCAAATTGGTAAAATCTTAAAGTTCAACTTCACAACTAACTGCAAACAAAAAAAAGAGAAGAAGACCGATGTATTGTTAGATCATGTCATTTAATGTTACATTCAATAAGGACCATATCAACATCATACTTAAAAATCGACTTACCTCGACACTCTTCAAAACAAAATTTTCAAAAATACTTCCAAGTTCAAAGAAAAGAAAAGAAAAACAGATCCAGATTCAAATCCAAATCCCCCTGAGACTTGAAGATAGGAGGGAAATGAACCTAAAAACCCCCAAAATTTTGAAAAACAAAAAACAGAATCTGTCGTGTAGGGACAATAAATAAGTTGATTTGTAAGCAAAACGACAGTGTGGGCTTGGACTTTTGTTGCCTGCACTTCCCGTGAGTTGGTAAAATCTCTCACTTCTCAAGACCCTTTTAAAAACATATCACTGTATTATACATTTTTGTTACTGCATAGTTTGCATATATTATCTTACATAGACAAATATACATGTGCACATGAGGAATCATCCTGATTGTTTATGCTAAGATTAAGATATATAAATCCATAAACCATAATGTTGTACTTTGACGTTAATTCCAAAGAAAAAACCAAAAGTCTTCACTGTTTTTGTTGTGACGATTCTAGTTTTACCAAGTGTCACAGAACTCTTCGTCAAAAAAATGACTTTTCGTTTTTTGTTTTTAATGTATCGGTTGCATTTATATGCCTACTTTATTTCTGTGTTCTGATTCTTGTGTTGTGCGGCATTATACTATTTGTTGATGTAAAATATCGAAAACAAAAAAAAGTTTCAGACAGTACTGTAATCGAATAAAATTAAGGAGATGAGAAAATTCTTGTGACCCTCTATAGATCTGAGAGTAAATCATTAGAGGTGGTCACGCTGAAATATTAATGCTCCCAACCTTACCCTAAGTAATTGTTTTGGTTTACTTTACAAATTTTACAAATTAGATATGCTTAGCAACACGCAAAGACAAATTAAGTGATTACTGATTAGTAAATAACATAGAGCTCGCGTGTACTTCACTCTGGGACCAAAAATTAACTACCAAAACAACCATTAATCATAATAATGCTTACTTTGTGAACCAAACTAATGAATCATAAAAAAGTGATGTTCTTATTCTTATTAGCAACCCTACCACTTCAATCAATATCACTTCATTTACTCTCAAGTTGAAGCTTGGGTTTGCTGTTTCTATCAACTATTCAACCCCATGTTCGTTCAATCACAACTACAAAAATCATGGGAACAAAATCATTAAATAGCAACTCTCTGAAAAGCCCCAAAAAGAACAAAATCATCATTTACTGTAGATGCCCCCTAGAAAAAAAAAACTTTGAACTTCATGGCAAGAAAATGCATAGGAGATACTTAAGAAAGGATCAATAAGTTTCATCAAGCTCTTGTTTCATGATATACTCTTTGTCCTTCATTGACTCAAGTAAACCCTCTATTACATCATACATCTCTTCGCTTCTCTCACACGAACTGTCTTTCGCAATGAAACTACGTAATCCTTTATCAGTTTCGATCCAGCTAGTTCCAGGGATTTTCTTCAATCCAATTCTGGTCATCTTATCCCTTACAATTTCCGCTTCTTCCCATCTCCCTGCTTGAGTGTACAAATTCGCCATGATAGTGTAGTTCCCTGTATTTTCAGGTTCCATCTCAAACAAGCGATCACAAGCAAACCTAGCAATCTCCACATCACCAAGAACTGAAGCTCCATTCAACAATGCACCCCATACTTTAGCAATTGGTTCGATTGGCATCCTAGCAATGAACTCCATTGCATTCGAAAGTTTTCCCGCCCGGCTGAGAACACTTACCATACAAGCATAGTGCTCAACACCAGGCTCAATGTCATACTTTGTTACCATATAATCAAATATGTCCTGCGCCTTATCCGAATCCCCAGAGTGCGCAAAAGCTGAAAGAACAGCTGTTAGTGTGACATTGTCTGGCTTAGTTCCAAGACATTGCATTTGTTCAAACAGTCTACAAGCAGAATCAGAGTCCCCATGAACAGCATATGCTGTTATAATTGCAGTCCAAACGATCAAGCTCCTCTCTATACAGTTATCAAAAACCCTTTGAGCTCCTGGCAGGAATCCTAATTTGGCATAGTTATCTATGATGGAGGTGGTGACATATATATTGCTGTCAGCGCCATTACGGATAGCAAAAGCGTGGATTTCCTTACCCCCTTTCAGATTTGAACTATATGTCAACGAAGGAAGAAGGCTCGAAAGAGTCACCGTGTTTGGCCTAGAGCCACATCTTATCATCTCCCTAAATGAGTTTATAACCTCCTCATGATGATTGTTCTGCATAAGACCCGAAATCACAGCATTCCAAGTACTCAGACCAATGTTTTCCATCTCACTAAATAAAGCCATTGCTTCTTTAACAAGTCCATGAGCCATATAACCTGAAATTATAGCCCCATGCGTAACAGAGTCTTTCTCACTCATCTCATCAAACAATGCTCTTGCATAATCCAAGCTACCACATTTAGCATAAAAACCAATCACAGCATTACACAGGGATAAATCCATCTGAATTTGATTCTCAATCATCTTCTTGTGAACTTCCATCCCGAAAACAAGATCACTAGATTGTCCACACGCCTGCAATACGCTTATTACAGTGACTCCATTAGGCTTCAAATCAGGGCAATCCAACATCGCTTTATACAACTCTTTACAGTCCTCAAAAGACCCACTTTGAGAATACCCGGAAATCATAGAATTCCACGAAACAACATCTCTCTCAGACATTTCATCAAACACTTTCCTCGCAGACTCGATGTTATCACACTTTGTATAGTACGTGATCATCCCATTGCCCACGAAGACATCGGAATCAAACCCACCTCGAATAACAAACCCGTGAACTTGTCGAGCCAGTGAACCCAACCAAAAACCATCATAGCCGGACCAAGCCTTCAACACACAAGAGATACTAACAGAATCTGGCCTGGCGGCACCTGAAGAGCCAATCCAAGACAAGAACAACGACAAAGCATCGAAATACATCTCACGCGAAGTATACGCGATGAGAAGTGCGTTGTAAGAGAAGGCATTTCTAACGGTAATTTCGTCGAACACATGGAGTGCTTGGCGGAAGCGATTCTCCCTGGTGTAAAAGTTGATGAGCTTGGAAGCGAGGAAGTTGTCAGGCGTGACGGAGAAGATGACAATGCGCGCATGAAGCTGAAGCGCGTGGAGAGGAAGTCGTTGACGGGTAGTAAAGTGCTGGATGAGGTGACCGTACGCGCCGCCGTCGACCGCCGCTTTGTTTAGCAAGCCTAGCAAGGCTCGTTGAATTTCGAATCCCAACTTCATTCATATCTAACCAAAAAAGCTAAACCGGAGAAAATAAACATCTTCATTATATACCAAAGCAAGTTAATGGGCCTGTTAATTGGACTTAAGCCCATATTTAAAGTAATTTATACGTACATACTGACCGATGGAGTCGTCGGTGTTTTTTTAAGTTTCATGTCTTTTCTGAGAAAACATCATTGTAGAGCTTTCAGTTATATTCAATCTCGATCTGGCTACAGTCGATCACTGAATCGTGATTTAACCAACGAAGCAACTGAAGTCGAGAGACGAGCTCGTGCTCTGAGAGTTTTAGATATTATATCTTCGAAATCTGGTGGAGCATCGTCGAGTCGTCAGAATCATTTTGGTTTCGTTCAGGAATTTCTACAAACAGATTCGAGGCGATTCATAGGTTCAGCGATTTCCGATGATTTTGATCTCTCGAGAACAAAAAATGGCGTTTCGAGCGTGCTTAAAGAAGTTATGTTGGAGGATTCTTCAAGATTTGTCAATGGCGGTATGCAGCAGCGTGATGGGTGGAGTTTCGATGGCTATGGGTTATCGTCCGCCGTGAGGTCTTGTGGGTCGAGTGGAGACTTTAGAACAGGTTATGGGTTTCACTGTATGACGTTAAAAAGTGGGTTTATCTCAGATGTCTACGTTGGAAGTTCTTTAGTTGTGTTGTACCGAGATTCAGGTGAGGTAGAGAGTGCACATAAAGTGTTTGAAGAAATGCCTGAGAGGAACGTTGTTTCGTGGACGGCTATGATTTCAGGGTTTGCGCAGGAATGGCGTGTGGATCTCTGTTTGAAGCTTTATTCAAAGATGAGATATTCAACTTCTGATCCGAATGATTATACATTTACGGCTCTCTTGAGCGCTTGCACGGGGAGTGGAGCTCTAGGGCAAGGGAGAAGCGTTCATTGCCAGACACTTCGAATGGGTTTTAAGTCGTATCTTCATATATCAAATGCTCTCATATCGATGTACTGCAAATGCGGTGATTTGAAGGATGCTTTTCGTATCTTTGACCTGTTTTCGAACAAGGACGTTGTCTCTTGGAACTCTATGATTGCTGGTTACGCGCAGCACGGCCTTGCAACGCAAGCAATCGAGCTTTTTGAAGTAATGATGCCTAAAAGCGGAACAAAGCCTGATGCAATCACATATCTAGGAGTCTTGTCATCGTGTAGACACGCGGGTCTGGTTAAAGAAGGAAGAAAGTTCTTTAATTTGATGGAGGAACACGGCCTGAAACCAGAACTCAACCATTACTCTTGTCTGGTAGATCTTCTCGGCAGATTTGGTCTGTTGCAAGAAGCCCTGAAGCTGATCGAGGACATGCCAATGGAACCAAACTCAGTCATATGNTATTCAACTTCTGATCCGAATGATTATACATTTACGGCTCTCTTGAGCGCTTGCACGGGGAGTGGAGCTCTAGGGCAAGGGAGAAGCGTTCATTGCCAGACACTTCGAATGGGTTTTAAGTCGTATCTTCATATATCAAATGCTCTCATATCGATGTACTGCAAATGCGGTGATTTGAAGGATGCTTTTCGTATCTTTGACCTGTTTTCGAACAAGGACGTTGTCTCTTGGAACTCTATGATTGCTGGTTACGCGCAGCACGGCCTTGCAACGCAAGCAATCGAGCTTTTTGAAGTAATGATGCCTAAAAGCGGAACAAAGCCTGATGCAATCACATATCTAGGAGTCTTGTCATCGTGTAGACACGCGGGTCTGGTTAAAGAAGGAAGAAAGTTCTTTAATTTGATGGAGGAACACGGCCTGAAACCAGAACTCAACCATTACTCTTGTCTGGTAGATCTTCTCGGCAGATTTGGTCTGTTGCAAGAAGCCCTGAAGCTGATCGAGGACATGCCAATGGAACCAAACTCAGTCATATGGGGATCTCTGCTTTTCTCTTGCCGTGTTCACGGAGATGTGTGGACTGGAATCAGAGCTGCAGAAGAACGGCTGATGCTTGAACCTGAATGTGCAGCCACGCATGTCCAGCTGGCGAATCTTTACGCCAGTGTCCAATACTGGAAAGAGGCGGCGACAGTGAGGAAGATGATGAAAGATAAAGGACTGAGGACGAATCCAGGTTGTAGTTGGATCGAGATCAATAACAATGTTTTCATGTTTAAAGCCGAAGATGGTAGCAACTGTAGAATGCTAGATATTGTTCTTGTTCTTCATTGTCTTGTAGATCACATGGAGTTCCTCTAGATTAGTCTTATAGTATATATACCAGATCCAGATATTTTCTTCATATATTTTGGCCATTAACGGTTACAACAAGACCTAGTACTAGTGAAAATAATTTATAATTACGTAATGAACACACATTAGTTATTTAATCAACCAGGTAATCAAATGAATATAGCTGTATAAGGCGGTAAAATGCACCAAGAGTTCTCTAAAACCCTCTCAGCTCTTTTGACTTTGTTCTAAATGACGTATTTTCTTGAATTATTATAATGAGTTTCTTGAAATTTTCTTTGGTTTGTAATAAAATTTCTATGGTATGAGTTCGCACGATTGATAAAAGGAATCGAATCTATAATTTTTTTCTTTCTGAAAAGGATCTTAAACATAAGCTGAAGAAAATAAAGTTACTCTTTCCAACTGGTCCTCTTTTAAATACCCTTCCCCACTACTACCGCACTCATAAGACGACGACAAAACAAAAGTAGAGGAACACAGAGAGCGACATGGATCTGGTTTGGGAAGATTTTTTCAAGGATTACGAATGGCTCATCGTGTTTTTGAAAGGCATGGTGAAGCCTGCGGCGGCGCTCGCGGTTGTGCTTTTGGCTGTGGTTCTCTCCTACTCGCAGAACCTCTCTTTGGAAGGAGAAATGATATACTCTGTTTTCAGATCGTTTGTTCAGCTCTCTGTTATTGGATTTGTTCTTCAGTTTATCTTCAACCAAGAAAACTCTGGCTGGATCATCCTCGCTTATCTCTTCATGGTCTGTTCCATTCAAACTCTAGGATCTCCTCTGTTTTTCGATACTTTTTCTTATTTATTCAAAATGCTTTGATCATTCCGTACAGGTCTCTGTCGCCGGTTACACTGCCGGACAACGTGCTAAGCACGTGCCACGTGGGAAGTACGTGGCAGGAGTATCTATCCTCGCCGGAACTTCAATCACGATGCTCATGCTCGTTATCCTCAACGTCTTTCCTTTCACTCCGAGGTATATGATCCCTGTCGCCGGAATGATGGTCGGAAACGCCATGACGGTCACCGGAGTTACAATGAAACAGCTTCGAGATGACATCAAGATGCAACTCAACCTGGTAATAAATAACTATATACTTTTACAACCTAAACCGAACCACATTATCGGTTTAATTAGACTTTCCGGTTCAATCAATTTGTTTAGGTGGAGACAGCATTGGCACTCGGAGCAACGCCAAGACAAGCGACGTTGCAACAGGTGAAGAGAGCATTGGTGATCTCTCTATCTCCGGTTTTGGATAGCTGCAAAACCGTTGGGTTGATCTCTCTACCAGGCGCAATGACTGGTATGATAATGGGTGGTGCGTCGCCTCTTGAAGCTATTCAGCTTCAGATCGTAGTCATGAACATGATGGTTGGAGCAGCCACGGTTAGTAGCATAACCTCTACGTATCTTTGTTGGCCATCCTTCTTCACTAAAGCTTACCAATTACAAACTCATGTCTTCTCCTCAGATTGAAATTTTTTATAAATATCCATACTCATAACAACAACCTTTGAAAACTTGTTTGAAACAGAACACATCCAACAATATGTCTTAAATAGAAAAACTCTTGATAACATGAACTTAAAGGGGTCCAAAGCAAACACACTTAAACGAGAAAGGAAGTATCTAGCAGTCGGTCGATCCAATAGTACACATGCTAACACCTGTAACCTGAGGCCTTGAGCCATCAGAGAGTTAAGGGGACTCGCTTCCTCTAGGGGAAGCACGGTTTGGCTCGTAATCATCATCAACAGGGCTACGGTCCTCTCTTGGGCTGTCACCGCCGGCTCCAGAGTTTCTGCCATTCTCATTGTCTTGGGGGCTACCACCATCACGGTCTGAACCATCTTCCTTTTGAAGCTTTGGAGATGGTGGCGGGCTCCCATCAATGATCTTTGGGCTGCCTTCATCATCAAGAACCGGACTACGATCTCGGCCTCTTGGTGACAGAGAGTCATCCATTCGCTTTGGACTGCGTGATCTCTCTTCCACACTCCTCTCTCTTCTTCTCACCGGGGATCTTGATCGACTGACCATAAAGAAAAGAAGAAGTCAATCAGAGTGCTATACAATTAAAACCATACACAAAGCTATAGAAAGCAGTTACTCAGATTCATGCTATTAAGTTCATATCAAAAATCTAATGCCTGTAAACATCTACACACACCAAGAAGTTGAAGATAACAAGCAGTTTTAAGAGGGAAAAGACTAACCTGTAGCTTCGGCTAAGACTCCGGCTTGGGCTTCTTCTACGACGAGGAGGAGAACGGGATCTTACAGGTGACCTGGAGTAGCTTCCACTCCTCCTGCATACAATTCACAAAGAGTTATAAGAAACCGGAAGGATAACAAAAATTTCACTTTTTGATAAGAAATGTTTTATACCTAAGCTTCTTGGGGCTGTTTTTGCAGTTTCTCTCGATGTGTCCTCTCTCTCCACAACGGTAACACTTGTTCTTCCAGTCCCCTGCTGTGCAGTCTCGAGCCCAATGACCGTCAACACCACAGTTAAAACAGCGACCAGACCCAGGAGGTGGGCCTCTGCTATCATAATCCCGAGAACCACGAGGTGCCTATTCATGATATCCAAGGCATTAGCATCAACCATACATATAAACAAACAATAGATCATGAAAATAGAGAGAGCCAAAAAAAAAAACTCACTCCTCTTGAAAACTCCACAGTGATGCGACTCCCATCAATGTCGCGTCCATCCAAGTAATGTCTCGCGTCATCAGCATCACGGGGATCACTAAATTCCTGTTTCAAAATTGTTAGGACGAAAACCGCATGCACAGTGTGAATATTTCCCAAATCATACATAGTTTACATGGCTTTTTTTTTATCAGCCAAAACCTTACGGTAAAAAAGAGATTTTACTTACAACAAAAGCATAATCTCGCTTCATATCCACATCGCGAACTCTGCGGAAGAAATTGTTGGCAGAAAAGTAAGGCCATCACATCATAAGTACTTGGTAAACACCATTTTGAGACTGAGTCTCCGTTTCCATCAAAACACACACACACAAACAAAATCAACAAACAGATTCGCCAAGGCGGCCCCCGCCCCTATACACTTGGCAAGAAATTCCACCAAGTCCACCCATTCATCAAACACCTCCAGGTCCCAGAGACCTTCAATAAGATCATTCAAGTTAAAAACATACACTAAACCCTAGATTTCACAATCTTTACCCCTCGATACTTAGGTGTTAAACTTTCTGCATAATGTTCCTCACACAATAGCAAACAAATTCTAAGAAAAGACGAAGAAAGCACATTGAGATTGTCATTTAAACCCCATCACGTAGAAATCAGATTACTTTCATAATCATAAGTAGAGCGAGAGCGAGAGAAGAGACCTTCAAATCTCAATTACCTTCCGAATCTGTCGAAAAGACGTTCAAGGTCTCGGGTACGAGTACGAGATGATAAGCGACCAACGTACAGACGAGTGTTCCCATAGCGATCATCGTAACGAGGCATTGTTCAAACTACACAAAACAAAAAAAAAAAGGACAAAAGAAACCATAAATTTTGAGCATTACCACTGTATAACAAAACACGTCAACAACAACAACTCCAACTAACCCAAGACCTAAACAAAAAACCTCCCACGAAGAGTCAAGATTTCAATCGAACGTCACTCAATCAAGATCGTTGGAGACGAGAAGAAAAACTAACCGGAAGGAAAGACATGCACCGCAGATTCATCAAACCAAAGTAAAAAAACGTAAAATTCGAGAACGGGAAACACTAAACCTCAATCCGAATCATCAAATTCAACACAGATTCACGATACCTGGGGGGGATTGAAGGAGCGCACCGCGTAACCCGGAAACCCTAATTTCGAAACGAAAGGGGGAAGAACAGCGTTTGGTAAGGCAAAAGCCTGGTTTTCATAAAGCATATAAATGGGCTTCAGACAGAACCGACTAGATCCAAAAACGGTAGTGATTTGGCGTTTCTCTACAACCAACCGGTATAAGGTGTTTAACCAAAAAGAGATAAAAATCGCTGATATTTACCAATTTTGCAATCTATTGGGCCTTGAACTGTAATAAGCTCATTTATAGCAAAATAATTTTGGAAACCATAAAATTAGCTTTTCATAACCAAGTAAAGAGGTTTGCCATTTTTGTATAAATTACACATTTACACTTAATCACATTTTGATCAAGTCAATATATTTAGTTATTCATCTTCATATAACAACATTTGATATGCATTTAATTAAGGGAACTGATTAATTATAAGTGTACAGTATATTGAAAAAATACAAATATTTAGGTGGTAAAAAAAAGAAAATAAATTACATGTTTTATTCTTTTCCGAAATTTCACAAAACAACCCCAAAAAAAAGGTTAAACGATCACCTGCGTTTGTTCTTGCTCCCAATCAAGAGTGTAAAATAAAACAAAACCCTAAAGAAGAAACCCCAAGCAACCGTGATCCACAAACAATTCCATTTACTAATATCCGTTATCCCTTGCTGCTTCAATATATCAATCCCCGTCGTCACACACGTCTCCGCCGTCACATTGATCCCCAATACACCGCTCATGCTCTTCAACAGAGTCAGTTTCATCGCTTCGGGGACCTGCCCCAACGGCGAGTTGTCGAATATCTGAACTCCTCTAACGAAACATTTCGTCCGATCTTCGAATTCGTTCTGCAACACTCCTTCGTAAGGGTATTTCACTAGTGAGAGGTAATGAAACCAGATCCAGTAGAGTGGGATCCGATCTCTTGAGATGAAGAATCCAGAGAAGAGGAGGAAGTAGGCTAAGATCGCTACGACGACTGTGAATCCGAGCATCACGTTTGAGACTACGCCGGATAGGAACGTTACGAATGAGCTTCCTGCCCAGAACGAGGCGAGGATTGTGAGGTAGAAGAAGAGGAAACCGCTGGAGCCACCGGCGAGTCCAACGGCCCAGAACGTTGTGGCGGCGAAGCTCGCGGAGAGGAAGATCAAAGCAGGGATTGAGATTATGGATTGAGAGAGGACGTATGAGGATCTTCGGTAAGCGTTGTAAGCTGTTTCTCTCATGAATATGTAACGTTCTTGTAGGAAGACTGGGATTGCTTCTGCACATGTGTAGAATGTTGTGGACATTGCGAATGCGAAGAACCCTAAACGTTCTTGGACTCCTTTTGGGGAATTGTCTAGATTAGTGAACATTGTTGCCAAGATGATTCCTGTGACCATTACGGCTCCTAGCCGCATTGCCAAGAGCTCTGGTTGTCTTCTTGAATTTAGTATAGCACGTTTGCCTATGACGATCATTTCGATCCAGAAAGGGTTTGCGAATGTTTGGAATGAGGTTGTTAGGTTTGATGTGTTGTTTGTTGCCCCTGAGACAAGTTTCCCTCTAGAGATACTTGCGGTTATCGCTTCTTTGAGGGTTACGTTGGTGTTTCTGTTGTTATAGCTTGGTGCTTGCTTGGCTCGCCATTGCTTGTGGAACTCGACGAGTGTTTTGGTTCCTTCTGCTGAGTTTTCTAGCTCACGGATGAGATCGAGCGCGAACTCTGTTTTGTTCTCGTTTTCAGGAATCGGGTGCTCGAATTCTGAGAAGAACTGAGGGAGATGTGTTGGTGAGCCGCTGTAAACCGTGTTACCTCTTGAAAGGAAGATTAACTTATCTAGCAAACCCATGATTCTGTAACTTGGCTGATGGATGGACATGATAACTATGCTGCCACTTTGTGCGATTCTTTGAAGCACTTTGATAACCATGTATGCACTTGTAGAGTCAAGTCCCGAGGTTGGCTCGTCGAGAAAGAGGATAATGGGGTCATGGATTATGTCGATTCCAATTGAAACTCTTCTCCTTTCTCCTCCAGACACACCTCTGTGGCCTTCATCACCAATCACTGTTTTTGCAGCGTTTCTTAAGCCTAGTTGGTCAATCAGAGCTTGAACCCTTGCTTTCTTCTTCTTCTTGGAGAGTGAACGAGGGAGTCTGAACTCTGCCGAGAACATTAGAGTTTCCTCCACAGTAAGCATTGGGAAGAGAAGGTCGTCTTGCATCACGTAAGCTGATATGACTTTCTGTAGGCGGGATTCAAGAACTTCTCCGTTTAAAGTGATAGAGCCTTTGAGGCTGTCTTTTGCGATTCGGTTGGCTAATGCGTCGATCAATGTTGATTTACCAGATCCACTAGCTCCAAGAACCGCCATCATCTCCCCTTCATGAGCTTCACCTGAAATACTGTTCAGTAGTATCTTAGTGTTCACGGAGGAACCATTTCGTGACTTCCCGTAGCAAGCAAGGGGATTAAACCTCTTCTGGCTCTTCACGCTATATGTCAAGTCGTTGAAAGAAAGAACAAACGGGGAAGATGATATCGAAGAAGCTGGAGCTGAAGTCCATGTATCGAAAGATGATGTAGAAGAAGTGATAGGTGAAGCCATTTCCAGTGTCCGGCGAGCTACACTTTGGTCATTCCTTGCATCCTCCACATTCATTAGAAGCTCGGCGAATGTGACAGAGACTCTAGGCGTGTCCCTTGGATATCTTTGAGGCTCCATGGACGTCTGGTTCACATAAAACAGAGGAAGATCATTGTTGCCAGCTACACGTTTGGATGGAGATAATTTAACGAGTAAGCCAGACATTTTCTATGTTTTTTTTCTTCTTCTTATACTTTTCAGGTTAAATGGGTTTTACAACTCATACCCACAAAGAAGATATGAACAAGAATGATGAGAGAAACTATATAAGGCAAAAGCTTTCGTTAGAAGAATGAAAGAGATACGAAATGGTCAAAATAGTTGGTAATCTCTAAGTATCTAACGATGTCTTTTTGGTTTTGTATATATTTTGATGTAATGTATTAACCTAAAAGTATTTGGGTTGGTGAGAAGTTGTACAAAAACCCCTTCTCTGTTGTTCGTCCCCATTGTGTTTATGTCTATTAGCTTAAGCTACTTTGAAAATTCGCTATTTTTTAGTGTTTGTTTAATAACTTGGGTTTAGTTACACGGGTTTTATGCGGTTGGAAAAATAAGAATTATAATAGTACATATGGTGTTGATGGTTGAGAATTATGTACATCGAAATTTTCATTACATGCTAGTTAGTAGATGTCCAAATCGTGTTAAACCAGAACTCGTACCTATCTTACGATAATAACGATATAAAATTGTCGTTTTTTCTTTTAACATCTCACCACTTCTCGAAGACTGTCTTGTGTTTTTTTTAGCTGACATTCCAAAACTAAAAAAAAAAAACATGTTTTTGGACCAATTTTGGTCTAGCAAACAAAGTCACCTTCCCTTTTCTCATTCAAAAGACAATATAACATGTTTAACAATATAAATAATTTTAAAAAGAACAAAAATCTGTTGAGCTAATTGACCTATTTTACTTATAAAACATATTATAATCTCCTAACTTATTTATAGTTTAGTTTGTACTATATTTGGTTATAACTAATAAGGTAACATTTATTGTATAAGTCTACGTATTCCATTACATGTTCAGAATCAATCACATACATGCGTGGCAAGATATTTTATATAAAAAAATGCAAAAAAAAACTAGAACTTTAACATGTTCATAATAAAAGAGGACAAGACTGATTTAAAAGAAACAAAGTTTACAATTCGAAATTGGATCACTCTTCTCATTAGTCAGTACTACTCAAAAATTCATAAGCTATAAAGTCTACATTATTACAGTAGGTGTCTTGTGCAACATGCCCATATTAGTGATTAATAATTTTTTGAGAAGTATATAACAAAATTGGACTAAGAAAAGTCATTGGAACAAAATTAAATGTGGATACGACTTCAATAGTATGATGATGAGTGGGCTACACGAAAACCCAAAAATTCTAATTACAACATAATAGGATAAGCTCAACGTGACGAAGTAAGCATATAATATATATCCCCCCAAAAAATGCGTAATATAAGCCTAACGTGGAGAAGTAGGCATATAAAGGTTTGGTATGGCTGTTATATCTGTTTTTGAAGACTTTATACTATACGCTTCACAAATAGGACCTAAAATGATGAGTACATTCCATTTACCTATTCTTACAAGAAATCTCATAACCCACGGAAAAAGAATTGTCTTACATATTAATTGTTGAATCATGATTCATGAGTTCTCTTATTAACAAATTTTCACATGAGAGTCAATGCGTTCTGGTAGGCTATATGTTCTTAGAAAGATTGATGCTGATACTATACAAACTTTATGATTTATATATTTAACTGTAAATATCTGTTTTGCGATAATCGCCTTCATTATTTATCGCTTATTATCAAATAATTAGCTCAAGGTAAGAAAAGGTTCAAATCGTTAATGTCATGAAAAAGAAAGTTCAGTTTGATACAAAGATTTTGATGCTAGTTGACAATATAAAAGATATATGATCTGCCACGTCATGCGAATACTACCTTTTTAAATCCAAAAATCCTTTTTTGAGTATAGATTGCTAAAATAGGATGTATAAAAAAGTCAATGCTAAGTTGAAATCACAATAACCGAAAAAAGCAAAACATCTAGCAAACAGTTTATAACTTCCTCACATATATCGCTTGCAAGATACCATTCTAAGCCAAGTTTTTTGTCATTTCGACGTGCGAGGGATATAATAGAACTTTATCAACCATCAAAACAAAACACCTTCAAGCAAACATTTTCTAGATCTTTTGAATGGTCTTCTCTCGGCCCAAATTATAATTTTCAAGTGGTAACATCAAAGTAAGTAAAACAATCATTAGTATTAGTCAGAACTCAGAAACATCAAACATCTAAACTATCCACTTGCTACCAGTTCACGAGTCACGACTAAACCACAATTACATGCACTACAGTTATTTTAAACGCGTTGTTAAGACAAGACCAAGACGATTAGAAACTAGTACTACTCGAAATTAAGTTAAGACCAGAAGGCATTCAACTATGAATTGAGTACGTAAGCCTGATACGACAACAGACCAACATTTTTCTTTTTTCGTCGAACGTCCAACATTTTTCTTAACTATATGAATTATCAAAAAGCATCAATCTATGTTTACATACAGATAAATTTTGGTAGACTTATAAATTATAATCTGTGTAGGCAATAATTTTGACTAGACTTCCGAGTTCCGATACGTGTTCTGCTTAACGCAGACGTAGAACATTGTATATATTAATCCTGCGCTAGATATGACTAAGACAAGCTTGATTGATTCTTCTTCGATTTAGGTTGACTTTTACGTAAATTTTCTATGACTATGACATATTTACTTAAAAACTTTACGACTACGTCGACATACTAATATGCATCATCAAAACCATGTGAGAGTTCTATCTAGCATTTTTTTTTTTTGCTATATATGACTTGTATATAGCAGCCACATTGTATTTTGTTTCGTGGTTAAATATCAACACGGTATACAATTATAATAGATCATTCGTGAATTAACCAATCATACACAAAGTTGGCCACAAAACTATCTTTAACCATGCATGATTGCATGACAAACAAAAGCCGGCGGCCACTGTATAAAAGTTTCTGGCCATTTTAAATTTTTAACAAACAAAATACAATCATGAGTTTGTTTTGTTGTAAGAAATAATAGTTGGATTTTTTTTTTTGGAAAAACATAACAAAAGCTTATTTGAATGAGAAAATCTTTGATGGATATCCTTTTTTTTTTTGTTTTAGCTTTTTTTTTTAAATGTATTATATATATTTTTTTAAAAATAACAGATGACAACAAAAAAGTTTTTTTTTTTTTTTTTTTTGGAAAAGATGATATTTATTTAAAATAAATGTATTATCAAATGAATCCAAATTGAAGACCTAAAAATTAAAATTAAATAATAAAGACACCTAAGAAAATGTTGAAAAGAACACGTCTGACTTGTTCTCCAATCTCTTCCTCTCGCATTGCACTCTGTTTTTTTTTTTTTTTCTTTTTTCTTCATCCAAGTAATTAAAATATATATCGTTTTAGCAAAACCAGAACGAGACCCCTAATTTTAGCCAAATTTCGAAATCCGATCATCGGCGAAGAAGAAGAAAAAGAAAGAAAACGAATTCAAATTCAAAAAACAAGAATCTCTCGGCGATGTCGTGGTTGAGATCGGCGGTAAACAAAGCAGTAGAAGTCGGCGGGAAGAACAACATCACCCGCACCGTTCGCAATGTCGCCGATTCCGTCGTCCTTACAGCCGGCAATGCCGTTTCCGAAGGCGCTAAACTGATCCAGGATCGCATCGTACGTTATCTTTTCCCCCTGATCTCGTTTCCCAAATCTCGTCTTGTTATCTTGAAGATTTGAGATTTTAATCTCCGATGAGATGTGTTGTTTTGTTTTTGGATTCGAAAACGTAGGGATCGAGGAATGTGAAGAGCTTTAGTCTCGCGGTGAAGAGGTTAGAAGAGGTTTCGGTTTCTTCGAGAGGTAACGAGAGAGTGCAGTTATTGAGAAGATGGCTCGTTGCCCTCAGAGAGATCGAGAGATTGTCTTATTCTTGTTTCGAGCATAGCGAACGTAACAATCACAAAGCTGATCATGATCCTAATTCTTCTTCTGATGAAGCCTCCAAGGATTCTCCTAAAAATTTCAGCACCGTGAGTAATGCTACCCACCAATGTCTTTGATCATCATATATAGGCCTCATGGCTGCAAGCAGTTTTAGTTTTTATTAATCATGTTTGGTTAATCTGTGAAACTGGATAGGTTTATTACGTTGATCCTGGTCTTGGTGAGCCAATGACTTTTCGTGATGTGTTTCTTCATAGTGAGGCACTTGAAGGAATGGTATTATCTATGGTAAGCTAGAATAATGCAATGTAAGACAAGATACATTGTATTGCTTCTCCTGTTGTGGCATTGTAATAGTGATCATAAAGACTCTTAATTTATTCCTGATACACTGAGTTTAACTCTTTTGTGTGAATCAGATTTTGGAAGCGCCGAATGAGGAAGAAGTCCAGCTGCTTCTTGAACTGTTTGGGTGATGTTACAGTTGAAGCTTTTTTAATCAGTTTATTTTATACTGAACGTGAAACCTTGAATCACAACTCAAAGTGTTTATGGTTTATACATACAGGCTCTGTTTATCAGGAGAGAAGGAAGCTCACGAAGCAGTGATTCAAAATGTGCAGGATTTAGCAACGGTGTTTTCGAAGTACAAGGATGAAGTTCTGGTAAGGATGTTCTGGATTTTGCAAAACAAAATGTTCAGTTTCCTAGACTCTGTTCCTTGGAACAGAGTTCTTGTCTTCTTGTCTTGCTAGATGATGAACTGTTGGAGGTCTTGCACCTTGTAATGCTTTTTTTCTGTCTTTTTAAGGCGAAGCGTGAGGAACTACTTCAATATGTTCAAGGTGCTATAGGAGGGCTAAAAATCAGTGCTGATCTTGCAAGGTATTCTTGGATCAGAACATTTTTATAAGCTCCACAATTGTTCCTGTACTGAAGCTTTGTATTTGTCTTAAAATTTTACTTCTGTTTGGTTTGGTTCTCGTTTGTAACTGACTCAGAATAGATACTGAAGCCCATACTCTGATGGAGAAACTCGATAAGACGAAGCTCAAGGTTCTCGAGCATGCTTCAAATGAAGATGCTTCAAAAACTGCTGGAAGCACTGCTGCATCAACAGAGGTAATAAGATATTCTCTCCTACATTTCACTAACACATTTTTCACTTTAAAGCTTTGGTCACACTCACATCAGATTTGGTCTCATATTTCCAACTTATGCAGGCTCTCCGAGAAATTCTTGAGCAAGTTCGCACTTTTTCAAAGCTAGAAGCACTCTTGCTTAGGAAAAAATCATTAGGCAATGTTGATTCTATTCAACGCCACAGTGAGAAGGTGAGAATCTGCAAGACGATCCAGAACATTCACGTCTTGCAATAGAGAAGATTATTAACTACGTTATTTAAATACTTGCAGATCGATAAACTGAAAGTTCTGTCAGAATCCTTGCTCAACTCTACCTCGAAAGCAGAAAAGCGAATTGTGGATCATAGGTGAGAAAATGTAACATGGAAATTTCAAATTTTATCTTTCATGTTTACTACCATATTTAAGACCTATCTTTTTACATTTGACAAAGTAGAAGCCAAAAGGAAGAAGCTCTTAGCTACCGGGTTTCAAAAACTAATGAAGTTAGTCAGCTGGAAAAGGTTTGCATTTATATGATACTAGCTCAGTACTTTGGATTTCTGTTTTCATGTTTCTTATCATGGGCTAAGTACAAATGTGATTTCCAGGATGTAGCGGCAGAATTAAAGAAACTTGAGATTCTCAAGGATGATCTTGAAGCTGAGCTGAAAAGGGTAACTTTCACAAGAAGTTTTATTCCAAAGAAATTTAGTGAACTGGTAGAGATTTAGATTTGTGGGTCATGTTACAGATTTTACATGTATTTTGAAGGTCAACACCTCAATAACTTCTGCCCGGGGTCGCCTTCGCAATGCCCAAGAAGAAAGAGAGCAGTTCGATAATGCAAGTAATGAAATTCTTATGCACCTGAAGTCAAAGGTACTAAACTACTTGTCCTTCCCCCCTTGTATTAGCTAGATGGAACGTAGGCAGGGCCAAATTAGCTCATAAGAACAGTTTGTGATGTTTGGCTGGCGTACGTTGTAGGAAGAAGAGCTGACTCGTTCAATAACTTCATGCCGAGTAGAGGCAGATGTTGTAAATAAATGGATCAAGTTTTTGGAAGACACTTGGATTCTCCAGTCTAAATTTTCTCAACAAAAAGAAAACCAAGTGAGGTATGTCTTATCTCCCCACTATGCAAAGACCTCAGCAATTATGTTGTTTCCCTAATTACTTTGCATTTGATCCGTCTGTTGCCACCTCCCGTCATGGTTCAATACTCAAGTGGTCAGATGGAGAGATATAGTGACCATTTCATCGATCTGATTGTTCAACTCCTCTCTTTCTACAAGGTAATTCAAAATGTTCATCCCAAAATTAGATACAGTAAATAAAATGTTTTTTTTTTGAAAAAAAAAACTGATTCCAATTCCTATCAGGACTGTAAACCAAAGATTAATATCTCAAATTCATATTCTTAATATTAAATCAGGAACAACTGGATCCTTCAATACCCAAGATCCGAAGAGTCGTGGAAAGTTTGGAACCAAGTAAAGGGTAATATATATACTTTCTCTGTTCTTGTAAATTTTATTTGACTGTACTAAGTTAGGCTGATAGCTCTTATGTGTATATGCGAAAATATTAGGTTAGAAGCAGAGAAAATCACAGACAGTACGGATACAAAGCCAATCGATTCTAGAAAACAGCTTGAGAAGGAGTATCTTGACCTTGAAGCTAAGGTAAAATGGCTTTATGAGATACAGACATCTAGACAACGTTTCTGAACGTGCATAATAAAACAGAACATTCCTAAGCTTGATCCCAACTGCAGAGCTAGAAACTTGTGGCACAAGTTTCTACTCTGCCTGTCCTTTTTTCCATAACATCTCTTCTGATTATTTATTAGTTTTAGCAGTTTGTAACAACATTAAGTGTGGTGGATGCGATGAAAAAGCCATTCTATTCACAGACAGAAGGTATCTCCAGGTAAAAGTTACAAAAAGCATGCCCATTCTCTTTTAGAAGTTGAAGTTGAGATTATAAAAATGCACTTTTATTATGAGTAACAAACATTTACTCTGTCCTGGTTTGGTTTTCGGATCCAGGAAAGACGATAAAAGAGTGAAAGAACTATTTGAGGCATTGGACAAAACAAAAGAAGAGTTTGAGGCTATTGAACGCCCGCTTCTGGATATTGAGTCTCCTTCTAGAACCTCTTCTTCACGCTCACCGTCCCTGAAAGTGACGCACGAGACTCCACTTTCCGATACAGTCCTGAAACAATCCAGTGATGATGACTCGCCAGACAGTAAAAAAGGATCCTCAGAGAAAGAAGAAGACCCGGCAAAGAAACAACTCGAGCTGGAACTAGACGATGGAGAAGAGTTCTTGGCAGATGAAATCAATGATTGGGAATTCGACGCTCTTGACGACACTCTGACCTCAAAACCAGTAGCTGACTGACCCAAATTTTGCAAAGGTAAGCCACATGAGCTTATACTTAGCTACAAGCATTATACACATGCTTTTAGGCAAATCTGTCAGAACAGTTGATATCGCGTAATAATGTCAAGTTAACAAAAAAAATTTGTTATGTTGTTGGTGTAGGAGCTGATGGAGGAAGAGGAAAGTATATCTTATTTACTACTACCTAACAAAAAATGCGTCCGAGTTCCAGAGTATACCCTAAAAGGATATTGTAAGTTAATCTTTTTCTTCTTTTTGAATTTCTAATATGAAATATGATCAAGTGTAGATAATATATTACAGCCACCCAATAAGTTTTGTATATACTCTTTCCCGACTTTTCTTCGCGGGAGATTAGAATTACTTAATATTATATATTTATTCTTCATTCTTGTTCCTATGTGATACTATGTTTTTTAAGTAGAGGATACCATCAATGCATGATCACTGTGATTCATGTTTTGCCTTGAAATATTTTCCTAGACAAAAAAAAAATTATTGAGTGCAATTGTTCTTGTGCATATTATATTGGTTCAAAATTTGAATGGGATATGCATTTACTATGTCAGTACGTTCAATATGGATATAAATGCATTTGTTACCTCACACATAACAATGTGTTTATTGCCTTCTTATTGAACGCACTAAGAAAAAAGTTTCAAACACTTTTTTTTTGTATAATATACTCCAACGTCCACCACGTAGAAATTTATATGTATAATATACTCATCCGAATCTTTCTAAAGTGCTAAAACAAATACAGTTTGATTTATGATTGTATTCGAAGTTAAAATGACGATTTGCCGTTTTCATCAAATATTCTTCGATTTGATTAAAGTAACAAATTTGTCATTCATTATTATAAGGGACTATATATCTTGTTTGCACTGACACACAGCTTCTTTGCTTCACCTGGATCACAGATCCTTCAAAATGTATTTTTTGAAAAAGTCAGACAACTCATGAGATCCGATTTGAGTTGATTGACAATTTTTTTGGTGGAACCTACAAAAGCTGCCGAATGGTTTTTGTTGTTATCATCTGGTGTCTTGGCTTAGTCCTCCTACCTCACGAATAGTTCATTTTCCCTTATATTTTAACAATATTTCAAGAGGTTCAAATTCGAATTACGTGGTAGCTACGGATATGAATGCACAGTTGCACACAACAATTTCAAGTCCACTTGTTGTTAGGAGAAGTAAAATATAGAACTATAAGAAAAAAATATAAACAGGTAGGTCCACATTATTATGAAATGTGGTGGTCTTATGGTGTGCATATGTTTTGACTGAGAGAGAGGCTTCCCACTACACACTCCATTAACTCATAATTAGTGGGATCTAACTTAATTAATGATTTGCTTACAACTTAATCTAAATCTTATTCCCACTTTGATTCTTTGTTTTTATCTTTTCAATCCTATTTTTTTTTTCTTTACTTATTCAAATCATATATAAGTTAGAGAAACTTTGGATTTTGGATTGCGTCGTAATTGGCATTATTATATGGGGGATATAGGTTATTAAGAGTGTGGGATTTTGAAGAAAAAAAAAGTTTGAAAGTGTAGTTGTTCTCATCATTCCACATCTTCTACCACACTATGTATATATATACTGTATGCTAAATTTTTAAATTCTTGCTGGAAAAGAAGTTAGAAATTAATTTACAAAAACAATTTGGGAAAAGGGAAATAGGAAATGGTAGGCATATTTTACTTTGTGAGGTGTTGTCAATGATTGAAACAGAGAAGAACTAATTCACTCTGCCTTTTTAGGTACTTCGCTGTGTACGACAGAGTTCCCACTCCAATTCTCTCCATTACCAACCAACTAAGACATGATTTGTACGGAATTACCAACTAAATAGTACAAATTAACTAAACCTTCTTTTATATTAACCATGTACTGTATTACATACTATAGTATTATTTTTTATTAGTAGATATTTTAAGATGGTGGTGGTTTACACTCTATAAAATATGAAAGATTCAAGTTCAACTACCAATGATTCAAATTAATTAACGAATTTTGTTTACCGTGTTTAGTAGTTATATTAAGATTTTCTACTTAAATATTTTTTGATAATAGAAAAACAAATCCCAATTTGTCGATTTGTCCATGTCAATTCTACGCATGGACCATGCTAATCTCTATCTATCGTTATAATTTTATGGGAAGGTGCATAAATCATTTGAACGATCTTATTCCTAAATTCGTGACTCGGTAAAAAAGAAAAGGAAAGCATATAGTAATGTTTTCATGTGATTATATTATGAATAAAGAAAGTAGAAAGCGAAAAGACATAAAAAATATATATAGTATTGGAGTGTGGGGATGATAGTCACAATCCACTTACCCACAACCTGCAACAATTATTACCCTTTTTGGATTAAAAAGATAAACTTTTCTGATATGTCGAAACGAAATATGCTGCATTTAATTTGTAATTTTAAAAATAAATATATAGTCTAGTAAATAATGTAAGAAAAGATTGTGACTTTTGTCATCTACCGTTTGTGCTCTTTTACCACTTCACGTGACCGTTGTTATTGTGGCCAATGAGACACGAGGGTAAGGATAAAATAACGATTTTATTTCTTCTAAGATTTAAACATTTTAATCATCTTTTTAGTAGATTTTTCTTTCAGTCTACATGCTGAATCTTATAATTGCTGATCAGACCAGAAACAAACAAAACGAGAAATAAAACCGTTAAGAAGCAGGACTTAACTCAGGCGATCATGATATCGTGTGTGTTGTGGTGCTGCTGAGCGATGCTGGTTTTAAAAAACTTTCAAATTTATTCACGGGACAATTGTCATTCACATGGTTAGTATGTATATTCCCTATACAAATTACTAAATTAGTAGTGTTCAAGTTTGTTCGCGGTTGTGGAATTTTAGGTTTAGAGTGAAATATCAACAAACAAAATAAACATTGAAATTAGTATAATTAATCCTTTTGTATAAGATCTTTTACTAGTAAGTAGTAATCGATCTACATCTATGTATCTTGGACGTAAATGGAATATTTTAGGTTTAGTAATCTTGGATCACGGTGGACAAATTCAAGTTGAGATTAGTGAAGTTACTAGCAAAATGGGAATTTTATCGAGAACTAATAAAATCGAAAAAACAGTTCAAAGGTTTCGAAGAGAGTACGAGGAATGGGAACATAATCTATATTGGAGACTTCAAAATAGATCCACAAACTCATTAGTCGATTTAATTATTTAAATGAATATAAAATAAAATATTTGTTTATAAGTAGTTTATATCTACTCATCTAGTCATTCGTTGATCATTTAAACTTGTATATAAATAAGAGCATACACCTCCATTAATATTTTACTGGCTTACTGGTTCCTCTCTATTATAATAGGCCATCAAATCAATCATGCATGTAGTAAAAAAATAAATAAATAAATAAAATAACCAATGCAAATTCACACGCTCCAACGGTAAACTTGCGGGATCATACATCGTAGTATCAAAAATATGTGAACCCCTAGACAAATCCTTTTTACAAGGAAAATAAATAATTACATAAATTGGATGTATAATACAAATCTATTTCTTGTCTACAAATTAATATGATAACAAAAAATCAACTATTAAAAAATTGAAAGAAAAAAGGTGTAGTAGTAGCCACCTAGGCATTTAATTATTTTTTTTTTAATAAAAGAAAATAAAATGAAAGAAAGAAAAGATCACTTTAAAAGATGCTCTTTCCCTCTTCTCAGTTCTCTCAGTCCCTAGAAGTAAGTAAAGAAGTAAAACCACAGAGAGAAATATATATACACACAGACACAGATACATACACAATCTTTTAACATAATTAAAGAAAGACATGGATTTGCATGAATCAGAATCAAGAACACATGTTATGTCTAACGATGGTGATGATGATGGTTACATTGACTTGGAGGTCAATCTCTCTTCTTCTTCTTCTTGTCCGTCGTCCTCAAGCTTCTTCACCTTCAACGTCACCTCCTCACCACCGCCGCAAAGCCGAGAGTTCGAGTTTCAAATGTGCTCCACCGCCGTAGTTTCCGGCGAATCAACCACATCTCCGGCGGACGAGCTTTTCTACAAAGGTCAACTCCTACCTCTTCATCTCCCTCCTCGTCTCAAAATGGTACAAAAGCTTCTTCTTGCTTCCTCCTCCTCCTCATCCGCCGCAGCAGCAACAGATATTCCAACCTCTCCACGCGCCGCCGCAGCCGTATCTTCCTCGCCAAGGAGGTTTAGTAGCAGCGAGATCGGAACAGACGAGCAATGTTACTTCGAGATTTCGACAGAGCTCAAGAGATTCATAGAGAACAACGAGAACCATCTCGGAAACAGTTGGAGCAGAAAGATCAAACAGTCATCGATTACACAAAAGCTCAAAGCCTCACGCGCTTACCTAAGAGCTCTGTTCTCGAAACCAGGGTGCTCAGATTCATCAGAGATCAACCCAAGATTCAAAACAGAACCTTGTAAAACCTCAAGAAAGAAGAAGAACCCATTTGTGAACAGTGATCAGAATCCTCAGTTGATTCATAGGAGATCGTTCTCAGGTGTGATACAGAGACATTCTCAAGCCAAGTGTTCAACATCTTCTTCTTCTTCTTCCTCTGCTTCGTCGTTGTCGTCTTCGTTCAGTTTTGGATCAAACGGGTCGTTGGATCTGCAGACTCTGATGAGAAGCAGCAACGCGAGTGATAACTCCATCGAAGGAGCGATTGAGCATTGTAAGACCATCATTAGTGGGGAGTACTCACAAAGTTACTCTCATATTAATTAATTATATAATTAATATTAAATTAATTAAAGGAACCCTAAGAAAACTTAAGCAAAATCAGCCTATTACTAGAGAACCCCAAAGAAGGTTACTCAAACATTTAAATAATAATTTTTTAATTTGTATTTATTAATTATCAAACTTTAATTATTTAAAATTATTTATATTACATTAATCAAAAACAGACTTGATTAATCAAAAACATGCTTCAACAAGAACACAACATAAAAAAAAAAAAGATGAAATGTTTCAAAGTGTACATGTCGTAAAACAAAAGCAATGTGATTTCAATAAAAAATAGCTTCACTTCAACGATTGTAAAGCAGAAGAAGTAGTGACAAGGCTAGACAAAGTCCAACGAGAAGTGCATTGTTGTAAGTGGTTGGCTTGTTCTGCATTGGGTTCTCTCGTGATCAACAAGACTAGACAAAAGACCAACAAAATTTGAAGGAACAACAAAACCAAGCAGTTGAGAAACAGAGAGACCATAAGAGAAAGTAATCAATTTACTAAGTAGGCTTCCTACTAAACCACATACAAAGACTTAGAGGCACCAAGCAAAAGCATACTCTCATAATGCAGCAAAAATATCAAAATTAAAAGCTTTGCATTTGACCCTAAATTCTACACAAGATCATAGAACAGATCCATGCAAACAGAAATCAATCAAACAAAACCAACCCTAACACAAGCTTCATCGGTAATCAAAACAAAGATAGAAATTTTCATACCTATCCACTGAGCCCATTGTGCAATCAATGGAGAAAAGATTAATGTCCAGTGAACTTGCTGTCTCTTGCGTTCTTCTTCCCAAAAATCCTCCATAGTACGCTTCTAAGAGACACACAACAGATAATAATACAAAAAAGGGTTCCTCTTCTCATCTCTTTTCAAAAACAAACACAAACTGAAACACTAACCTCATTGTACCCATCTCTACTATTTCCTAACAAAGGTTCGCTACTTCCTAACAAAGGTTCACTTAAAGTTTCAGATTCAGTTGCATCCTAACGTTCACAACCAAATTCTAACCAAATAAACCAGTCACAACCAAGTTCAAACCAAAATCCAAATCAATTGATTGAATCAAGCAGCAATTACTAAGAATCGATTACATGATTGTTTCTTCTCTTTTGGAGTACCACTACGTTGGAGTATCTCGAGCTCAACGAGACCTAGAGACATGAGACCCAAAGTGAGACCAGACATAATTCTGGCCAACATCCTCGCCGCAACCACCGTCGACCTAACACCAACAACCCTCGAGTTTCATATGAATCGGCGATTGCGGCAAATAGAGGAAAGAAGAAAGACTTACGATCTCAAGAGCACTGAGAGCATCGACCATGGAAAACGAGGTGAATCGACTGATTTTTCTGGTTTCAAGATGAATCGGCTTCCATCGCCTTTTGGATTGAGAGAAGAGAGAGGATCGGGAAAGAGAGAAAGAAGAAAAGGGAAAAAAAAAATTCTTTTATATTTACCCATCTACGTATCATAACAGGCCACGTCGCGTTGCTTACTGCGTTCCTTAATTCCTTCCCATAGAATCGCTTCTCTTATTAATGGACTGAAAAATGAATTTTAATTAGACTTTTGGGCCCCAATAACAAGAGTATCGATGAGAGAAACTCTCAGTAATGATGCTCTAAGCAATCATTTACAACTAGAAAGAGCAATGTGGCTGAATCTGAGCTCTGTTCTTCAAGAACCTCTGTTTCTACTTGTGGTGAACTTGATAGAGATTGAGATTCTCAGATCTGTGACCAACGCTCTCTCTGATTCTCTCATTCCAAAAGGATACCAAAAAAAAAGAGAAAGGACATAAAAAAAGTTCGAAAAAGATGACTTTTTTCTTCTACTCTGATTTTTTTTTTTTTTTTTTTTTTTTTTNTTTTTAGATTCTTTTGTGTGCCTTTTTGTTTTAGAAGTTTACTGAATTCGAGGTTTCTTTATGTGTTATAATGTTAATGCTACAAAAATTACTAATTTCAAGGTTCTTGGGTTACTTATTTTGTGAACAGAGCACTTATTTTTTTTTTGAATAGGTAATGACTTTTAAAAAAAAAAGAAGACGAAGAAGTCAAAACAAAATTTATAAAGTATTACTAATTGATTGTCTAGACTCTAGCTACAAAATACTCCCATGTCCCACAAACATTCATATTTTAAGATATTTTTTTGTTCTATAAAAAATTGATGTTGTAATCATTGAAAATATTTAAAATTTTAAATTGTTATTGGTTTAAAATTAAAAATATTTTTTTAGTCAAAGAAAAAAATATATTTAAATTCAATAACATTGTTTTTTTAAAATGTGTAAAAGATTTTAAACATTAATCTTTATTCTTTATGGGACAAGAGGAAGTATTTACATAGTTCTTGTTGACCGATAATTAACACGGGATACTTTTGACCGCCCATTTTAGAAATTGGAGAAACCAAATTGGAGCAGTAAACTAGTAATAATAGTACTATCTAGTTTTTGTAGTTTGATTATTTAAATAAAGTATTAATCATGACAAATCATAAAAAGAAAGACTGATAGGCATTTAGTCACCATAATTAAGATTTGAAATAACGTTCGACTCAACGTTAATCGTGTTTGACTTTGAACCCTTATTTTTGCGTCAATTGTTACCAGTAGATTTAGATTTTGTTCCGTCAACATGCATTTATGACACGTGACATGACGCAGTTGAAGATTTTTGTACACATCAAAACGTTGTACTGGTTGAACGAATTTTCAATTCACTGGATCCATTTACATTTTATAATGATCTCATTTTTGTATGCATATATTCGTGCTTTGCACAAAATATATATATATATATATATTTACGAGTTTGTGTTGTAATGCTAACAATAGTAATCTCGTGGTCAGGGCCGGACCGAATATATTTGCTGCCTAAAGCAAAATTGCCCATTAACAAACTGAAATAAAATTAAAATTGGCAATCAGCCTGTTTCAGGATTCGAACTCGACACCCACGCTGCCCTTAACATAGACTTAGCCACTGTACTAAAGGAATTTTTTGTAAACTTATGCCCTTAATTTGTTCATATATTTGTGATGCCTAAAGCATCTGCTTGTTGGGCTTTAGCCCCGGACCGGCTCTGCTCGTGGTTGTTCTATGGTACTAAACTCCTAAGACATTTTGCATTTATGCAGCTCATCAGCTAGTAGAGCCTAGAGGAGATGATCACATGTCACTAGTTTGTAGCATTTACTAAGATTTTTTATTTTATTTTTATAAGCTGTTAATAAAATTAAGAATTTATACATTGTACAAAAACTTACGGTAGAATGGTTTGTGTAAATATCATTATTATATTTAAATCTAGTATGATGCATGTTATTGACAAATCAACAAGTAACACCAGCAAAATATAATGACTGAGATGTTAAGAAATATATAAAATAGGAGAAAAATGTCAATAAATAGTAAAAATCAGTTACAAAATTATATCAAAAGAAATTGAGGTAGTAAAGTAAGAGGATACAACTTGGATATATTAATTTATTTTGGTTTAAGTGGAATGACTTTGGGTTTTAGTATTTAAACCCATAATTTCAACTTTAATTCGATTTTCTTGGATTTAATATTAAGGCTTAAAGTATGTAAAGCAGATTTCACTTGCGGGAAAATTTTTAGACTGAAGTGTCTCCAATACAGTATGTTATAGAATATTTAAACATTTATAGCGTTGGCAACACCGTATTATAAACTCGAATTTCATAAGGAATACAGTTCCAATGTATTTAATTACGTGGTACGTAGCAATTTTTTTCACTTCATAACTTCTTATGTTCATTAAAATTCAGGTTTCTCTACTAATTTCAAATTATTACGTATTTCCTAATATACACCAAGTTAAAACTTTGGTGAAACTATGAGTTACAATTTCTCTAAAAAAAAAAAAAAAAAAATTGAGTAGACCCAAAAGAAAAAGGACGAAGCAAACTGAATAAAAGGGACTTTACAGCAATAGTGAGGATCTCTCTCTCTCTCTCTCTCTCTCACTGAGGTGCCTTTTTATATGTATTTAAACTACATGTTTGTATATTACGTCAAACCTAAAAAGAATTATATTTTCCCAACAAATTTGTAATCATAGGGATACCATGCAAAATAACTATTGGTCAATATGGTATTTCTTATATTTAAATTGTATAGTAAGTAAAGATAGAAGAAGAAAAGCGAACTTAGGCCCATTTTTTTTGGGGTCCAACTTTTACATTCATATAAATCTCATATGTAGTAACCCCCACAAACATAAAAGGAATAACTCAAAAGTATCTTTTCATTAAAATATTTCAAAAATAAAATTTCAATGATTATGAGCTTCTTGAAGTTTATCACTACAAGAGATATATGGTCCCATTATGATTTATTCGATTATTCAAAGCCATACATTAGATGGTGTAAGATTTTGGATGCGAAATATTTGAGCAGTGAATGCAAGCACATAAATATATTTGTTTATAGATAATAATAAAGTGTCTTTTTTTGTTTGCATTTTGTTTTGGAATCTAAAGTGACAAAAACAATACATCTACTCATTTTGGTTTTAATGTTGAAATTTCTATAAAATATGATAATTTTACTATATCTACTTACAGATAGTTTTTTAAAAATTTAAAGATTTAAAATAGTGATGGGAATGCATGAGTAATATATCAAGTGGTTGTAAATATAGTTTTGTAATGTTGGATAAAGTCGAAATTGAGTACGCGAGGTGGACAAATTTAGTTGTGAGTTACAAAAATCTTACAGCGCGCAGCTACACAAATCTCAACAACAATCTGCGTTCAGAACATAAAGCTCTGATGAAAACTAAAATAAAAAGTAACTACACAAAAATCTTGTAAAATACTAATTTGAATGCTTAATAAACTAATAAAAAAAAGGATAACCACTTTTAGCAAAGTAAAACACATTTAAAAAAAAAAATCATATAGTACTGTTTCGATTAGTTAAATAGACTAATATAAATCCGCGTGGAGGGAAAAAATCTCTGTTGAAAATCTTTTAAGAGTCCATGGGAAGCATGATGAGTGTCAGCTGCATGAAAGTGTGTAGCTTTCGTTTTCCATGCATCAAAAAAAGTTAAGCTTATAAATATGTCATTGATTTGTTTAATTTACATAAAAGTAATGATTTAAAGTAGCTTGTAATTATTAAAAACATAAACTTAAATTGTTTTTAAAAAATGCGACTAACTAATTATTTATCAACAACAAACTCAAAACAGTAAAAATAATACGTGGAAAAGAAACTCCTCAATTTTACACGACACTAAGAAAATACTTTCACTTAGTATTTGATTTTTTTTCATTTTTTATTTTACTTAGTTTTATTTCTTTTTCTATAATTTATTTGTTCTATTGAACCAACAAAAATAAATTAAAAAGATCTGTTTTATCTTTCTCTGTAATTAAAACCCACTCTATTTCAAGAATGATCAAGGTACGTTTGCTAGTCTAAGTGGTTTTTAAACAACCTATGATCCAATCCACTCTAATTGGATTTTAAACAACTTATGATCCAATCCACTGGAGACTTCGAATTGAGTCATGCTAGTTAGGCGACATTGACATATGAGCATGCCAGTCAACTCAAGTCGGTGAGAATAGTAGACTACTAGTGCATTTTCTAAGTTACATGTATTAACAAAGACTTTTTGTATAATTTTTTTGTTTGTTTGATAAAAGCAAATACTATATATATATATATATATATATATATATGAAAGTGTTTTATTACATTTTCGTTAGATTAATACTATAATATTGTAAGATAATAAATGATACAAAATTTCAAAGTTTGTTTAGAATATATATCCAATAAAATCTGTATTTACTTTCTGTATATAATCAAATCGAAAACTCTTTATTTGTTTTAGAAGAAAGAAACTTACTGATTTATTTTTGTAAAAAAAGCCACCTAAATTTGACTACCAACATAGTGATTATGTGCTACTACTACTACTAGTTCCATGTCCTCAAGATCGATTAGTCTTAAAATCTAAAATCGAAAACCGTAAAAGTTAAGCATACAATTATACCATGGTCATATCATTACACGTTTATCAAAAATATTTTGAAATTGTATGTTGGCAAAAATAAAACAAAAACTAAACCTAAGAACAAATATGCATCGTATTTGTACCATTCTAACATCATCAACTTCATATATATTATAGATTTATACAGTAAAACCTCTATTAATTAATACTCGATAAATTAATAATACCTATAAATTAATAAATTTTTCTGGTCCCAAGTTGGGAATAGTGTAATTTTAGACATTATTCGATAATATAATAAAATTATAATTTTTTGAAAATTCTTTGTAAATATATGGTACCATCAAAAATATAAATTAATAGTTATATAAAATTATCTAAATATATGTATATATACACATTAATTTTTACTAGAGTTCATTTTTAAGATTTTTATTATATAAAAATCTTTGAGTGATATCTTTAAAACATGGTAATTGTTATTTTCTTTGTAATTGAATTTATAAAAATATTAGTTGTAACAATTGAATTTTATTTTTAATATATTTTTAATTAAATTAGGAATGTCTCTCTATAAATTAATAATTAATAATTTATCGAGAAATTAAAACTTTTATAAATTAATAGATTTTCATTGTCCGAGCATTATTAATTAGTAAAGTATTATTCGTGCCCCTGCATATCAGTAAACTGTTTCCCTCGGAGTAAAGTCCAAAAATCCACATGATCTACACACAGGAATCAGAAGATGAAGTGAGCTTTTCCACAGTTTCGTTGACCCATCGACGACTAAATCTTGTCAGTCTATTGGTACAATTAAAAAAAAATTACAAGATTCAAACATGTGACACATACTCATTGAAACTACAATTGATAAATTAATATATTTTATAGACATTTCAGAAAAGCTAAGATCATCGGCATTGGTTGTCCTTCGTTTTTGGTCCCCTATTATAATAATATTATTTTGAAAGGTTTTTATTTTTAGTATGAGCATTGATGTTTATTTGTATTTGGTCTTCCGAATAAAATAATAATATTTTTAAAGTTTAAAACATTAATTATTTAAAGTTGAAAAACAAAAACATACAATTAAGACATTAAAAATAGAAAACATAAAACATAAAACATCAAAAAAAAAACAAACATTTTATTCAACTCATAGCAATTTTAAAATTAATCTTAAAACATTTTATTCGTCTGAGTACTTATCAGCCAGATCGGATGATTCAGGCTGAAAGTAGCTATAGTCTTGGCCCATTTCTGAGTTAACCTGAAGATAAACAAGAAGAAGCAGATTAGACTTAATAGAACAAATGTTAAAAAGAAATCACAATCTGATTAAGTGAGTTAATACAATAGCCGAGTTACTATAACATGAAATAGACTTATATTGATTTAGTTTAAAACATGGAATACAAATCAAACAAACAGGAAATACAAAAGCCGAGTTACTAGAAATTAACCAAGAAATACAAACAACAAACACATAGTTAATATCAGAAATACTGGGACACTATCTTGTTCATGATAACTTCTTCACTCGCATTCAAGGGTTCTTTTTTGGCTAAGAGAGTGTCTAGGATGGCCAGCTTCTGTAGTTTCTCCTTTTCAGCCAATTCCTCTTTCTTGACATCCCACATGCTCTTATGGTGTTTCTTGAGAAAGAGTTGGCGCCTCAGAAGGTTGTGAGTTGCTTTGTCCAGAAGGTGGATAACTTTCCCAACGAAAGTTTTCGTTTAAACCACCTTCTTCTTGACTGTTAAGCAGGTTTAAGTAAGAAGAAGACATATAGAAGAGATTCGTAGAATCCATATGAAGAAGCGAGTAGAGAAGAGAAGGAATAAGATTAAAGATAACAAAAGCGAGTATAGAAGAGAAGGGATAAGATTTAAGAAGCGAGTAGAACTGAGAAGGGGTTACTAAATGAAAGAGATTTATGATGGAAATAGGAAGAAGTTGGTTACGGTTTAATAGGTTAAAAGGTAACTTGCAATAAGTAACAAAACATAAAGACCTAACAACCAATGTCTAATCACAATTATGACAAGTACACATTACAACTACCAAATTAAACAAGAAACTATGAACAAACCAGACCAAGACCTAGTATACATTTCACACCTACTTCGTATACATGTCGAAGCAACCATATCAATTACACAACAATCACAATTTATGAGAAGTACACATTACAACTACCAAATAAAAAACCTATAATCCTTTAACAATTAAGACAAAAAAACAAAAGTTTTAGCAAAATCAATGTAAAAAACATTTTAGCAACCATACGATTTAGTAAACTGTCAATAGCAAACGACAGAGACACAGAGACGTTGAATAGATGAACTTCGACATACTTATACAGAAACGAATCGACCTTTACACAGAGACAAATCGATCTTTACACAGCGACAAATCGATCTTTACACATGAATAAACAGAACGATTTAAACTATCTATATACAGACACTAATTCGATAACCCTAATTCGATAACCCTAATTCGAAATCTCAAATTGGGGGAAGAAGACAAACCTTATTTAGCACGATTGAACCGCCGGACAAGCTTCGGGAGATAGAGAAGATCGCTTTCGGCTTGAAATCGCCAATGGTTTGATGAGAGACACGGAAGATCGGCTTCGGGAATTCGTCGAGACAAATCGGGAGAGAAGATCGGACCGGCTTCGGGAGAAACAGAAGATCGGCTTCGGTAATTCGTCAAGAACTTCCAGTGAGAAGAACGGATCGGCTTCGTGAAATCGTCGAGGATCGGTATCGGTTTCTCGACGCTGTCGAGAGAAAAAAAAGAAGTCGAAAATTTTCTCTCTCGAAATTGTTTTATTTTAACCCTAGACAAATTCTACTACCAATCACAATAAATCACGTGTCCAAGTCGACGGACGAAAAACGTCCCAAAATAAGAATCGTTTTTTTGAATATGGGCCTTTTTTGATTTATTTAAAATCACAAAAAAATGAAGGACGGCCCAAGTGGACGCCGTTGCACATGCTCTAAGACTCAAAAAGAGTTATCCTGTGTCTCCAACTAAAATGGAAATAAAGGAAGAAGATCAATCATGTCTGCAACGTGGAACCCACGTAACTGGTTTTAACTGTTTATACACTTCTCCACTCTCTAAACAGTAAACTCTAACTACTAAAATCCATGTCCCTAATAGAAAATTTCTTATTATGTTTCTGCTTCTCAATCATCCATTCTCATAACCTTTAGATCAAATACGAGCCACATATGTGAGATATTAATATGTGATGTGCAATGAGACCACAAGTTAACGGGACCTCGTAAAAAATACTGGAAGCAAATAGGCGAAGACAGAGAGACAGTGACAAAAAGAGAGAGGGCATTTCGTAATGAGAAGCAAGGTATGAGTACTTTTCGGACCACCAACTTGTCTGTGGATAGCTTGTCTTCTTCCCTAATCCGGCAAGCTTTTTCCACTCTAATGGATTGCTCCGTCTGTTACTGTAGCTTTTGTCTAGAGTCCCGACCCAACACACCTAACCAAAGAAAAAACATTGAATATGGATTACAATAATAAGATGTCCATTTCTTTGTTATCCTCCAAGCTGGATTGTAAACACTGAATATGCCCATTAGATAAGAATTCTAATGTTGACGTCTCTTAGTTAGTCAAATTCCTGTAGAAAAGAGTTGGACAAGATCAAATTTATACAGTTGCAATGAACATATGTAGTGGGGGCTACTTTGTTTAACTTACTTATAATAACGTAATTTAGCGTAAGAAACGACACCTCTTTCTAATTCTATCATAATTTGGTCTTTAATAATGCATGTTGAAACATTCCTCAAGAAGGGATGTGATGGGGACAAAAGCAGAAACCAATGTCTACAGAACTGGTGCCATTTCGGAGAAAAATTTGGTAAACATCATCCAAATGATCAGCTTACTTTTGTATGTTTTGGGAAGGACATAGAGACGACATAGCTAGATTAAAAGTAACACGATATGTCTAACGTCACATCAGTTTGCCGAAAATATTATCTTGAATCAATAAGGCATCCAAAAGAAGAGAACCAACAACGTGCATGAATATAGATAGTAGTGTGATTGAAATGTTTACCAAACAAGTCTGTACGTTACAATCACAAGTAAAGCAAACCTGCTTCTTTGTGAGCTGTTTGCAAATAGGTGAGACAGTACAGTTAGTATCTAACTAACTTACTACATTAACAAAAATTTCAAATTATTATGCAAAATTGACCAGATTTGCCTCGAGATTATCATTATAATACACTTAACTTTCAAACTCTGATCATAGGTTGAAGCAGCATGCATGCATAAACGTACGATATCAAATTTGGCTCTCAAGTCAATATACAGTATTATCGGAACTTTAATTAATCAACGTATAGCTCTCTAATGAAAGGCGTAAACGATCGAGCTGCTCAATGCAGAAATGCAAGGACGCATGATTTCATAAAATAAAAAAACAACAAATTTCGAAACCACGACGCAACCAATATTAGCGATCGGCTCTGCTACACCTAACACCAATTGCGAGCGGCAAGTCTCTTTTTTCTTCGCGGCTCTCTTCGGCTGAAACATTAGAACCTGAAGCCACAATCGCCCAATGGGCCTTAATTAGTGCTTAACTCAAATGGTGAATAACCCTCGTATCTAACAATTAATAAAGCCCACCATACTCAGCAAAGCCTTAAGGGGATATATATTTTCTTTTTACACATCAGGGGATTTAATTTAACAATGATAGTTTAGTATCAATATATGACTCAATTTAAGATAAAACTAGAAATATATTAGGGATAGTTAAGAAAAAATCAAATTAATGAAATAAAACATACTCTTTACTCTTTAGGTTTGAGTATTTTAGAGTTAATGTTTGTTTAAGGTTCAGGTTTAGACTTTTAGCTTTTAATGTTTGAGGTATTGAACTTAAGTTTAGATTTTAATGTCCGGGTCTTCGTGGCCTAATGGTAAGGATGGGCTCTGGTTACAAACATAATCCAAGTTTGAACCATGCTGGAAGGAACTTTCTCACGAATTCTCAGACACCCACATGGGTATAAGTCTTTGCTTTTGACCCATTTAAATACCTGGAAGGGAGCTACCTATGGGTTGCCTTTTCCCTAGGGGATTAGTCTGGGCTATGTGGGCTTAGGATTACGCGTGAATTAACAAAAAAAAAGTTTAGATTTTAATTAGACTGTTTTGTTGATTTTAAAAATATAAAATATTTGATAGAAAATTGTTACTACAATGTAATTCTTTCAAAGTAATCTACTATATGTTGACCCAAAAAAAAGCTACTATATAAATATGCACTGTCTACACGGTATGCGCGACAGTGAGTATTTTTAATATCACGTTCACGTAGGAGGTTTGAACTGAGTTATACTTGAGTATAGTGAGAAATTAAAGGTTAAAAGCCTGGATACACCCTCACTTGATTTGTACCTCCAACACAGAATATTCCTCGTGTCAATTGCGTCAGATCTCAATAAACAATCCAAATTACTTAATCAGTGAAAAGTTGAGGAAGAAGATAGATAAATTATGGTAATCGTCAAAATATCTCTGACCGGCTCTAACATTTAAGCATCACGTTGTCCATTTATAAGGAAAGCTCCATTAATACTCTTTTCTCAGCATTATATATCTGTTTTTTTTTCGACCGTTACCCTCTCTGACACAGTTAACAGTGTTTCATTTGGAATTAAAAAAACTAAAAGATTAGTAAAGAAGATAAGTGAAGTAAGATTTGTAAATTAGAAAACACGGTCCACGCCCAACATCTTCATCCAGTGACAGTGAGCCAGTGAGCATGCAATTTATTTACAACTAATTAAAAAAAACTTTAGGAGAGTACGTATTTTTTCAGTATTTTTATACGTATAAGGTTTTTTCCTTAATGATATTGATTTTGGTTTTCATTTTTTTGTAGGGGAAAAACAAAAGGTACACATTCTAAACTCCCACGTGAAAAATAATTTACTATTCCCACGTTCGGAGTAAAGATCATATCATCATCACATGAAATGAAACTAGATAGCTAACCTTCGAGTACTATATATGTAGCATATTAAGTATAAAATAATTATGAAGTTGAAGATGCACTTGCATGTTTATAACATCGTAATAAATGTTAAAGAATGATACAACTACAAAATAATACTAGCTAGGAACACTTTAGCTTTGAGAGAATGAATGCTTTGGTTATATTGTACAACTATGTTCTAAAACATATTTGTACTTGTGATATCAAGGGACCCAATGATATATGGTTAAAGATTTGAAAGGGTATAGCTAGTGTGATCCGTGATTGGTATCCGTCCAAAAACTCAATTATATGTATAGCAAAGGTAAATAGTCTTATTGTTTCTTTTCATATTTGTAAGTTTGTAACCATGTTTTGTCTCTTAGAGCATGTGTATTGGTAAAACAAGTAAAAATTTCTGAGATATATTATTTTAATCTATTTCATATAAACACATTTTTGTTTTAAATTTAAAAAAATAAAAAATAAATTAAAACCAATAAAATGATGCCATATATGACATATGTCTCTCACTAAGTTTCTCATGGTTTCTCATATAAAAATCTCTTATCTCTCATCTCTCAACTTTTTCATTATTTTTGTTTTTAATATTATCCAGAATTTGGGTGAGAAACCCCCATTGCACATGATCTTAGACTTTATACATAAAATTCCAAAATAAAAAGGTAATGTAAAATTACCATACGAAAAGAGAAATATATAGTTTTAGTAAACTTTTGCTTATAAGTATATTGAGAGTCGCAGAAATCGACGAACTTATAAACTAATTAATTTAAGAAATATAGCACAACAGCATTAATTTTTTTTGGTGAGCGATTTTTTTTTTTGTTTACATAAGAGATCGATGAATGTAATTTTGTTAAAAATAATTGCATAGATATTTTAAAAAGACAAAATGTAAGAGTAAATTACAAACGCCAGCTCAACAAACTTATTACATATATGGACAAAGAACTCTTTTATCATATGAGCGTTACACTCTCTTAACTTTTCTTTGTCTCTATTCCAATCCACTTCTCTCTCTCTATATACGAGTACTAACATCTTCAATCATATACATATTACCACTCTCATCAAGATTTGTTCACATACTGTCACTTCTTGAGCTCTCTTTCTCCATATAATGAAGGGACGTATGTTCTGTGCTTCGCAAGCATCGACAGCCATATGTTCAAGCATGGACCACGTTGATCACAAACAAACCACCACCTCCGACGATGAACGAACCAGCGGCCGAGCTATAGACCGCCACAATCCTATCATTAAAGATCCCCGGAGATCATTCGCCGACGACTTCATCAAACTGCCTCCTTCCGGCGCCGAAAACGGAGAGATCAGTAACAAAAAGCTAGAGATCTATAAAGGCAGGAGGAGCTTCACTGGACGGAGAAGCACCGGCGGTGGCGGTGGAGGCGGAGCAGCTGCGTTGTTGAAGCTCATCACTAGTGATATCAGCCTAGCGAGGAAGAGTTTCAGCTGTGTTGCGAGACCCGCATGTGACTTTATAAACACCCCTGTGGGTTCTACGAGGTTTCTTTTGGGATCCGACCCGGATTCTATTTCCGGGGGGTCTGCGGGTCAGGATCCGGTTAAGAAGGTTGAAGCTGTAGTAGCTCCTGCTGGCGAAGACAAAACTTTAACGGAGGAGAAGAAGACTACTTGTGATACTGGTGGTTCAGACCAGGTAAGTTGTTTTGTTGTTAAGCATTATGAGTGGGATAAATGTAAATATATTGTGGTAAGAGTGTGATGATGATTAGAGTTGCAATATTGTGAAGCAGCAGGTCGTTGTTCTCAAAGTGTCTCTCCACTGCAGAGGCTGCGAAGGCAAAGTAAGGAAACACTTGGCCAGAATGCAAGGTGATTACATGCAATGGCCGAGCCAGACCAAAAGTTGAGCGGGCTTAGAAGAAAATTTTGTTTTTCTAGTAAAATAAAAATGTGAAATTTATAACGGCAAAATAAAATTTTATTTTTTTAGGGTAAAAATGCAAATTTTTTGAAAGATCAAAATATAAATTTTATTTTAATAGGGTCAAAGTGTAAAATTTGTTGGAGTTAAAATGAAAGTTTTAAATTTAATAGGGTCAAAATACAAAATTTGTGAAGATCATTTTGTTATTTATAAGTAAAAATATACTAAATTTTTTTTTAATGGAGTCAGCTGACCCCACTGCCACCTTACTGGTTCCGCCCCTGATTACATGCCATTCTTATATCCCTCTTTTGGCTTAAGGATCGGTTAAGTTTCAAAAAGTTCCGGTTTAGAAAATTTATGAGCAATGTACAAAATATATTATTGGCTCGGATTTGGAATTTTGGAGTATGAAAACCATAGAACTGGATTTGATTCCAATTTACCTTTTTGGCTCACTTTGATTTGGTTATATTGTCCATACCAGAGCTGGTCTGGTCTATTAATTTAAAAATCGGTTTTGGTATAAAGATGGTTTTATAACTAATGAATTTGATATCTTTGTAGGTGTAACATCCTTCAACATTGATTTTGCTGCAAAGAAAGTGACTGTGACCGGAGATATCACTCCCTTGGAAATATTGGATAGCATCTCAAAGGTTAAAAATGCCCAATTTTGGACAACTCCTACAATCCCAAAGCCAAACGTGAACATTCAAAATCCCTAATTTACTTTTACTCTTTTTTTTTTAAATGCGACAATTTACTTCTACTGAGCATGTTTGTAAAATAAATGGTAAAGTTTCAAAACCTTACTGCCATAAGAGCCCCCTTGGTAGGTTTCATTTTGATACTTTATCCGATCCAATCACCTCGTCCTAAGATTCTTAAACTTGTCATTGTTACATGCATGTTTGCATTTTCCACAAATGCTTTAGACTTAATATAACTTGTAGAATAGTATGTAACTTTCTAAAGCAAACAGACTTTTGGTTTAATATTAAATCTGATATAGTGCTATGAGTTCATCTGTCAAAATTTCTCTATTTCTTCAATCTCCTTCCTTACCTATCACTTCATCAATATCATCTTTTCAAGTTCGGCTACTGCCTTTGTACCTCCACTTGGTTTTACGTATCTTATATTAACTTGAAAAATAACCTCTGTATCCATGGATTTTTCCTGTCTATCTTATGCCTCGGGTAAGATTTTATTAATCAGAGCAAACATGTACAAATCAAGAGATTTTTTACCTCCAAAAAATAGAAAAACGTACAAATCAAGAGCTTAAAAAAGCTCCTCTTCAAACACACCTGAGCTTTACAATTTTGAACCTATAACTCTCTCAGTAGTTCACTATTATGTGGAAAAAAAAAATGAGTCTAATGAGCTCCAGAAACATTACACACCAATAGAAAAGTAACAAGTTCTTATCGGCCTATGTTTTTTTTTTCACAACTAACGAAACAGCTTCTCTTAAACACCCTTCTTAACCTCCTACAAAATGGACAATTAATAATTCATCATTAATCACATTAGTATAAAATAAAAAAGCAATAAATGACAAAAAGCATTACTCACAGTGGTTTGACGACGTTCATAAGATTGTTTTATTGCATTATCATATGCAATTAGTTCATCTTGAGAGAGCCTGCTTTTTATAAAATCATTTCTTATATACTTCGAACAGGTAGGCACAGGACAACTTAATCTGACTTCACCATGAGTTACTTCAGAATTGATGTATACTTGAAAAAAATAAAAAAACAAAATTAATATCATCTAAAGAGAGTCACAAAACAATCATTTAAAAAACACTTTTAATTTTGTGGGATACCTAAGATGCATCTATTGCATAAGTAGTGTCCACATCCTATGTTTTGACACACTTCTTTATTCCAGCACCTAGGACAACTAGCCTGAAAATAATAACCTAGTTTAACTATGGGTTCTCAACAAGTAAATACAAATACCAAAACTGTATAACACATACCACAGCAAAGTCATGTTTAGGGTTGTTAACAATGTCCTTTGAGACTCTTTCATACTCATCAGAAAGCAAGAAGTTTGAATCAAACTTTTGTTCATTCCTAGGCAAAATATAATTTATAATCAGTGATTAAGAAGAAATTTAGTATAACAAGAATAGTGGGGGAATATATACCAGCCATAAGAAAGAAGTAGAGTTGTTGCTTTGTCTCTACTAATTCTTATCCGTGACACAAGCTTCGAAATAGTAGCATAGGGCTCAGGCTCTGACTGTGTCTCAAGCTCTTGCTCGTGTGTAGTATCCATATTAAACCCTTGTGAGATTAATTCGCTTGAATATGGATACTCTGTTTAATCAAACACTTCCACAGCCTGAGAAATAGAGGATTGAATGAATCAAAACCAAATCCAGCCCAAGATCTCGAGTAAAGAAACAATTTGAATTTAGAGAAAACGAATTGATTAAACTTGCCTTCACTTTATCCGAACTGATTAGAAACTATCCACAAAATGCAGAAACTATATCTCGTTTTCTCTCTAACTTCTCTCAGTTCATCTCTCTGTTTCAATGCATAAAGAATTTATCAATCAAAAAAGAAACTAAGATGAAGCTTTGGGTCTATAATTATAAAACCCTTTAACAATGAAAACAACAAAAGGAACCCAGAAACGATCTATCTTGAGTCTCCTCTTTTCTCTTCACGTACCTCTCAGTTTCTTCTTTCTCTGTTTCAATATGCGTAAGGAATCGATCAAAGAAGGAAGAAGACGCAGAAGCTTTGGGTCTTGAATCAGAGAAAACAAATGCAGAAACGGTTTGAGTTCTCCTCTTTAATATCTCTTTACGCACCTCTCAGCTTCTTCTTTCTCTGTTTCATTATGCGTAAGGAATCGATTAAAGAAGGAAGAAGACGCAGAAGCTTTGGGTCTTGAATCAGAGAAAACAAATGCAGAAACGGTTTGAGTTCTCTTCTTAATATCTCTTTACGTACCTCTCAGTTTCTTCTTTCTCTGTTTCAATATGCGTAAGGAATCGATTAAAGAAGGAAGAAGACGCAGAAGCTTTGGGTCTTGAACAAGAGAAAACAAATGCAGAAACGGTTTTGAGTTCTCTTCTTAATACCTCTCTCTCAACTTCTTTCTCTGTTTTAATGTATGAAGAATCGATTATAGAAAGAAGAAGACGAAACGTTTGGGTCTTTAAACCCTTGAAAACGCAGAAACGAACAATCTTGAGCTTCTTTCTCTGTTTCAATATGCGTAAGGATCAAGGAATCGATTCAACAGTGAAGAAGACGAAGCTTTGGCTCTTTTTAAACCCGTCCGTAACTGTAAAAACAAACTAAAATCGCACGTGTGACTCCCACACGTGTAACTCCCACACGTGTGACCAATGAAAATTTAAAGATTAGATTAGCCATCGGATCGGACCTTCTGTTTCAACCTGCATGTCTCGCCTAAATATAAATATATATATATATATATATATATATTATAATTAAAAATATGATTTATTTTTGGTGTAAAATCAAAATCTTTGATGAGATATACGTGGTCAACGCATTATGAAATTGTGAGATGGTGGGAAAGGTATTATCAACTTTTGTTACTTAAATTTATATATTTTATTTCGCATATACTATACTACGGTCATGGTCATGGACTCATGGTGTGTTCTAACTTCTAAAGTTCTGTTTTCGTAATTCGTATCATTGTCGAGATTAAAAATCATCATTTGATACATCTTAATATCATATTTAAGAAAATCCTCGCTGAGGGTCTAAATTCTTCAGAAGTAGATAATATATCATCGTTTTTACGGTTTTTAATCATGATATAAGTATGCTTTTTGAGTCTTTTGATTTGTTTTCTAGGTTGTTTTTGTGTCATTACAGGTTTTCTAGGATTTTGGCACGGATGAAGCAAAGTGGAGCAATTTGGACATTTTAGAGCATTTAACCCGGAGGAAATAAACTTGGAGTCGAAACAGAGTGAAGGTGTCGATCGACAGCACCTCGACATCGATCGACATCCTTGTTTATCCGATGAGAGAACAAGAATTGGAAGTTTTACAATTTTGCCCGAAGTTTTCCACAATTGCATCATAAGCCCCTGGACGTGTTTTAAGATGTATATATTTTATTTTTGGGTTTTAGAAACCTCGAAGTTATTTTCTAGCAATTTTTGAGAGAGAGATTATTGAGAGCTTTTGGGAGAGAAGAATCTGAATTCTTTGTAGAGAGAAGATTTCTAAACTCCCTTTTTACTATTCAATAATCTATTGCTTATTATTCAGAAATATGTTCTGTTCTTCATTGAATATGTCTGAGTAGTTTGCTTGTTAGGTTTAGGGTTTTTCATAGGGTTTTTATGATTTATTAGATCTGTAATTTTTAGGGTTTTTAATCTTTTATGATCTTCATCTTTGTTTGTTCTTCACAATAATTCTTGATTGATCACCTAGAATTGTTATCATAGAGAAATAAATTAAATATGAGAATATGATTGTTTTCCTGATTAAACCATTGATGAGCAAAATATTTATTACAAAGAGATTTGAATTAATAATTTTGTGAACATATCTAAACCTGTTCTTAAAGCTGATTTTTAACTAAAAATTTTATAAAGAGATTTGGATTTTCTAGTTTCAAATTTAGATAATAATTGCAGTGAGAACTGAATTGTTTTACAAAATTGTTTAGAGTTCTAGATCTGATTTTTAATTGCTTGAACCTTAATTAATTTATCTGATTTAATATTTCATAATTTCCTGAGAAATTCCCTAGGCTTAACCTTTTGATTTTCTGATTTCACAACAGTTTAATTTAATATTTTTGCATTGCTATTTTAATTCAAATTAATTTGTTTAGCTTAATTACAAAACTCTATAATTTATTGAGTAGTCTAGAGTCCTTGTGGAATTCGACCCCTAAGTACTGCAGTGACCTCTAAATTTGAGAGAGTAGCTCTAGGGATTAATTTGAGCATATCAAATTTTGGCGCCGTTGCCGAGGACTCTTTGATCTACCTTTAGATTTGAGTTTTTAATTTCGTCTAAATTTTTGTTTTTCTTTTCTACTTACACGTTTTTGTTTTTCTTCTCTTTGGTGTTTCAGGTGTATGCCTCCTAGACCTCACACAAGGAGCAACAAGACTATTCCTACTGTGAAGCTTTCAAACCAAGAGTTGGGAAAACTTGAGCGTGAAAACCGAAAAGCAGCCAAATCATTGAAGATGGTTAATACAATCATTTTGATGTGTGATGAGGCTGGTGTTTTGAGGGATCTAGAAGGCCACTTGCGCAATGAGCAGGGCCAAAAGCTTCATGCAGAGGGCAATGTGATTGCTGAACCTGTTGTCGACGAGCAAGCTGTCATCAATCAGCAAGTTGCTGCGGATGATAATCTTGGTGTCGATCGACACCAACAGGGTATCGATCGACACCCCCTTCCTGCAGACGGACGTGGAGATGCAAACCACGCCTAAAACCGGGTTCGAAGACAGGACAACAACCGAGACTTGATCAAGACCATTGCTGACTACAACCGGGCTGATCTTGTGTATGAGAACCAGTTTGCTATTGTTCCTCCTCCATTCCAGAGGAATGATTTTGAGTTGAAACCGACTTATTTTCAACTTTTTGGGCAGAAAACTTTCTTTAACCTGCCCAATGAGAAGCTTTTGGACCACATTGAGCACTTTGAGGATCTTGTGACCAGTATCAAGGCTAATGGAGTGATTGTGTAATGACCCTCACCAAGGAGTAAAATTCAAAATAAAAATCTCTGGCCAAAGGACTGGAGAGGACGTAAACGGAAGGTAAGGAAGGAAGGTAGAAAAAGCACGGAAGGAATGTCCGAGAAATTCTGGACAGATCGAAAGATGGCCGATGGTACCATGTACCATGTACTGTACTGGACGTACCAGACGAGCGCCGAAGGGAATTTGAGAAAGTAAGGGCGGACCGAGAGATGGCCAAGTCGACCGAGACATACTGGCCATGTTGACCAGGACGTACTGGCCGTGTTCTCCGAGACGTACTGCCCGAGTCGACCGAGACGTACTAAGCCGATAGTAACCAAGAGACCGAAAAGACTGTCCAAGAAATATCGAGAGAACCGATACTGTCCGAGGATTGTTGAGAGGAGAGCGTCCGGGCGAGACAAGATATGTCGAGGACTGTCGAGGGCGCCAGACGAAGGGACGAGTTTTATCGGAGAAAGGAGGAAACATGTGCCTTTGCGAAACTGTCCAATCGCATTGCATGCATTCATGTAGAGAGAATTTTGGTGTTTTAATTGGAGTGTCGCAAGCTGATTGGGCGGTGAGATACATGCGCCACATGCAGCCAAGAAGGAAGCAACTTGTCAAACCGCACTAATGAAGAAGAAGGAGGGGTCGCGCCTATTAATAGAGGCTCGCGACTTCATTTGCTCATTTTTCTCCCTTTGCTCCGAAATTTCTCAAACACTAAAGTCTTGTTTTCTCTCAAAGTCGAGAGAGAGATCAAGAGAGAGATCGAGAGAGAAAGAGAGATCATCGACGCTTGCGTTAAGAAAAGATCGAGAGGGAGCCGATAGAAGACGGTGTTGTGTAGAAGCGATCGAAGGAATCGAGAAGAGAAGCGGTTTGCGATCTGGAGAAAACCAAGAAGCGAGACGGGCTTGTGATCGAAGAAAACCAAGAGCGAGTCGGCGGTTGCGGATCGAGAGTGAGACGCGGTTTACGGTTGAGTAAAGACGAGAGCGAGAAGCTGTTGGACGCGAAGAGGGGGGAGTTTGTCTAATCGAGTGGTGCGGTGAAGTCCGGTAATCATCGACGGTAAAGGGTGAGTTCTTTGGTTTTGTGTGCGGTGCTGCATGGATCTTTAGATCCTTGCGGTCACCATTTGCGTGTTGCATGTAGACTAGATTCATGGTAGAATCGGTTTAAATTGGATGCATGCGTAATATGGTAGGATTCATACTAGTGAAATGTTTAAATGCACATCTAGCATGAATCAGCATGCGAATGAATTTGGATGCATTTTAAGTAAGATGGACACTTAAAATTTGGTTAAGAGGACTGCATGCATGATTAAATTAGTGAAGTTCATTCGATTTATTATTGCATAAATTCGTGGGAGGTTAGCTTAAATGCTTAAACGAATTTTAAAAGATTTAATTGGTTAACTCAAATGAACTTGCATGCTTCATTGGACTAAGAGGATTTAAGAGGTTAAATCAGAATGGCCTTGCATGCGTAATTTTGGACTTAAGGATTTAAAGCGGTTAAANGAAGAGGGGGGAGTTTGTCTAATCGAGTGGTGCGGTGAAGTCCGGTAATCATCGACGGTAAAGGGTGAGTTCTGTGGTTTTGTGTGCGGTGCTGCATGGATCTTTAGATCCTTGTGGTCACCATTTGCATGTTGCATGTAGACTAGATTCATAATAGAATCGGTTTAAATTGGATGCATGCGTAATATGGTAGGATTCATACTAGTGAAATGTTTAAATGCACATCTAACATGAATCACCATGCGAATGAATTTGGATGCATTTTAAGTAAGATGGTCACTTAAAATTTGGTTAAGAGGATTGCATGCATGATTAAATTGGTGAAGTTCATTTGATTTATTATTGCATAAATTCGTGGGAGGTTAGCTTAAATGCTTAAACGAATTTTAAAGGATTTAATTGGTTAACTCAAATGAACTTGCATGCTTCATTGGACTAAGAGGATTTAAGAGGTTAAATCAAAATGGCCTTGCATGCGTAATTTTGGACTTAAGGATTTAAAGCGGTTAAATCAAACGGTTGCATGCGTATTAGGACTTGTTGCATCAATTTTGCTTAAGTTGCTTAATTTGGTTGCTTGCATGTAGAATAATCTTAAGTTGCTTGATTTGTGTTTCTTGCTCCTTGTTGATTATTGCTTGCCGTAATTCTTGCTTGAGTTCATGCTTGTTTGCTTGATCTATCATTGCTTGAATTATTGTGTGTTTTATTTTAGCTTAGTCTCTTGAATCTGTTTCTCGAGTCTTAGCTAGAATAGTAGAGTCGATCTCTGTTCCAAATGCGGTTGTCACGCGTGAGTTCCCGACGACCACTCACGCGGGACACTGTCACGGCTAGCTAGCTACTAGCGTGACCGCTACATGACGATGTAGCATAATTGCGGGCTCATTGCTGGTGACCTTTGTGGTCTCGACATGGGGGATGGTATGGAACGGAACAGATTATCGAGGGCCCTTAGGTGAAAAGAGTCTAGAGTATTTCAAGCGATCCTTGTAGTATTCTAGATGTCTTTGTGTGGTGGAAAAGTTAAGGAGTCTAGGGTATTTCAAGTGTTTCTTGTTTATTCTAGTCGTCCTTGCGAGTTGTGTGGAGTTAAGAGTCTAAAGTTTCTTTAGTCGTCTTTCTCTGTGAGTAGCGAGTCTAGATCGTTCGAGTCGAGTCGTAGTGATCTAACCTCTCTCGCTTGTGTGTGGTTTAATTTGCTTCCGCTATTGTTTCTGTTGCGTTGCTTTGATTACTTGCTGTAATTACTTGCTTTGATTACTTGCTAGTTTGCTTTAGTTGCTTGTTTTCTTTGCTTGCCGGGGTAGTCGGGCTGGGGAAAGTAGAGTCCTGTTTAGGAGAAAGGGGTACCCAGGCACACTGAGTAATCTTAGATTACTCATGATAATATTTTGTTTTGCATGAAGCCTAAGTAAGTCTAGAGCTGGAGCAAACATTAGGGCAACTTCAGTGGTTGAAACAGTTGCCAGCCGAATCATTGACAAATTGGCATGATGTCAAGGTGGCCTGTAACGCCCGCGTCCCGCGATCCTAAAGGGGGGCAGTTTGTTTTAAGGAAATCGATAGCTATATGAGCTTAAGTAGCTAAGNGCATGAATCAGCATGCGAATGAATTTGGATGCATTTTAAGTAAGATGGACACTTAAAATTNTTACTAGCTCAAATAGCTGGAATACGAGCTGAATGAGCTGAACTAGCTCGATGAACAAGTAGTTCAGCTGCGGACAGCTATCGGCCAGCTATGGACAGCTATAGGCCAGTTGCGGACAGCTATNAGTGAAGTTCATTCGATTTATTATTGCATAAATTCGTGGGAGGTTAGCTTAAATGCTTAAACGNCAGCTAGTATGAGCTCGTCCAGCTAGCGTCCAGCTAGCGTCAGCTCGACTAAGCTCGGCCAGCTGGACGGCGGTGGACAGTCTCCGGGCCAGCTGGGGAGCTCGTGGACGGTCATGGGACGGCATGACCAAACAAGCATGACCGAACGGGCATGGCTGGACAGGCACGGACGGACAAGCATGTCCGAACGTGCACAAATGAATGGTCTTGATGGACAAGTGCCTTTTGGATCCTAGACTTCGGCCAGGGCACTATAAATAGAGGGCAAGGCCTTCATTCCAACACACCATCATCCTTCCATCGTCCATCTAAGCCTAAGTAGAAAAGGGGGGGGAGGGGTGCGGCTCGGCGAGTTTACTCGTCCGAACTGATGTGCATGCTACCTCTCTATAAAAGGTACGATGAGACGAGCGACGGTTCGGCAAGCGGGCCGATCCGATCGTAGGATAGGCGGCGGTTCGTCCGGGGAGACGAACCGATCGCAGGATGATCGACGGTTTGATCATAGAGTTGGACCGATCGAAAGGTTATTGACGATCTGCGTCAATGGATGGATCGATCGAGGGTTGACCGGTGATTCAATCGCTAGTCGGATCGGGTGATCAAAGGATCGACGATACGAGTCGTAGGTTGGATTGATCGGTCGGGTGGTCGACGAGTCTGTCGGAAGTATCGGCCTGGTCGGAGGTCGATCGGCGATTCGATTATGGGGTCGGATCGTTCGATCGGAGCAGGCGCTGATACCAAGATCGACAAGTTGATGGCGTACAATGGTATGACCGATGGGTCAACTAATGGCACGTCCGATGCCAAGATTCGGGAACACGAGTGGTTCGGGAAGTCGGTAGAGCAACCGTTCACTGTGAACCAAAGGTACTATATGTCCCCATCCCTAATAAGTGCAAGCCTGTGAGGTTGGTTGGTTGTATGGCTTAGCACAAATGGATGAGTCAAGGTTAAAGTTATATTCCGCTGCGTAAAGGGGTTATAAAGCATGGCCGCGAGCCAAAGCTAAGTAACCAAATCAAAGGATATTCGGCCGGGAATGGGACCGAATGGAAGCCGTGACTGCGGACACTGGGACGTCCGGGTCGGGGTTTTTCATGGCCTTCCTCAACTATTTCTATGATGATGCAATGTCAGATGAACTGAGAGTCAAGCTGTCCTCTTTCAAGCAAACACCTGATGAAGCTTTCAAGGCCGCTTGGGTGAGATTTAAAGCTTATCAAAGGGACTGTCCACACCATGGTTTCTCAAGGGTTCAATTGCTGAGTATCTTCTTCAGAGGGTGTGACTGGGAGTATCAGTTGGCTTTAGATGCTGCAAGTCATGGGAATTTCAAGACAAGATTTCCAGAAGATCCTGAAGCTTTGATTGGAAACTTGGCTTTTAGCAATAGTACTAAGAGAGCAGATGCTGAAAGGAAGAGACTACATGGAGGATTCGATTCAAACCAGTTAGCTTCTGTTAATGTTAAGCTGGATTCAGTGCATAATCTCCTTGTCGGCAAGAAATCTGTTCACTTTGCTGCTTAAGTTGAGACATATGAGCCATAACCTGATCAAGGAAATTATGAGGAAGAAGATGTGAACTATGTCTATGGGAATCAAGGCCAGCGGTTTGGTAATCAACAAGGCAGCATGCCTTATAGTGGAAACAACCAGCGCAGTAACCTTCAGGGCAATTCTTCTGGTTTCACGTCCAAACCTGACTATCAAAGGCAACAACAAGGCAGTGGATACACAAGGACTTATGGTAACAACTCCTATCAGTCCCCTCCTCCGAAGACAACAGAAAGTAGTAAGATGGAAGCTATGTTTGAGCAGCTTTTGCAAGGTCAGGAGCAGATGACAGTGACTTTCAATGGGAAGCTTGACAATGTCTACACTGAACTTAATGGGAAATTTGAAGAATTGAACATTCATGCCAAGAAGCTGGAAAGTCAGGTTGCACAAACAGCTGGATCTGTCAAAAGGCAAGAAGGATTTCTCCCTGGGAGAGTTGAATTAAATCCCAAGCATTCATGCAATGCAGTGACTTTGAGAAGCGGTAAACAACTCCATCCTATAGCCCAGAAGATTCACATTGATCATACACATGAGTTGATTGACATAGATGAAGATGAGAATGTCTCGGCTGAGCCAGTGTCGACCGACACACACAAGCATCGATCGACATTGTGTCCACCCGAAGCCACGATTTCTACACCAGAGGACGGTATCGACTGACACCACATGGGTGTCGATCGATACCCGTTACGAACAGAGACTCCGAATGCCACTTCTTCCACCCCAGTTGCTGAAAGAGTTTACAAACCCAAGGTTCCTTTCCCCAAGAGTCCAAAGAAGTCCAAACAAGAGCTAGATGATGCTAAATGCAAAGCAATGATGGATAAGCTTATTGTTGAGCTACCTTTGATTGATGCTGTTAGGACTTCTCCAATGCTAAGGAGATATGTCAAGAGAATGGTAACCAAGGATTTGAATGCTGAGCAAGGAGTCATGATGATATCAGCTCAAGTCAGTGCTATTATTCAGAACAAGATCCCAGAAAAACTTCCTGATCCAGGTAGTTTTGTTCTTGATTGTACCATCTTCACTGACCGATTTGCTAGATCTTTGTGTGAACTTGGTTCTAGTGTCAACTTAATGCCAAGATCAGTAGCTCTCAGCTTGGGAATGACAGACTTCAAGCCTACCAAGATCACTCTAATCCTTGCAGATCGGTCAATTCGTATTCCTGATGGTGTTCTTGAGGGTGTTCCAATTAAGATTGGAGAATGCTTGATACCGACTGATTTTGTAGTACTTAAATATGAAGAAGAACCTAAGGACCCTCTCATTCTGGGAAGATCATTTTTAGCCATTGCTGGAGCTATTATTGATGTCAAGAAAGGTCAGATTGGTCTTAATGTGGGTGATCTACAAATGCGCTTTGACATGGATAAGCTGGTTAAGAGGCCAACCATTGATGGACAGAGATTCTATGTGGACACATTGTCTAACCTTGCTGAAGAGATATTCCAGGAGTTGCATCCTGAGGATCCACTAGAGAGAGCATTGGTTGCTTCTGCTGAAAAGGTTGAGCATCTAGATGACATTGCTGCTGGGTATGTCAAGCTACTTGATGCTAATGAACAAGTGAAGAAGCTGGTTGCACAAGAGGACTTGGTTAGTACTTCTTCACAAGCTGAAAATTTTTCTGATTGGAGTATAAAGAAAGCTCCAAAGCTTGATCTCAAGCCACTTCCTGCTGGTTTAAGGTATGCATTTCTAGGGGAGAATTCTTCCTACCCTGTTATTGTTAGTGCTTCCTTGAACAATGCAGAGCTCACTTTATTGCTAAGCAAGTTGCGCAAGTTTCGCAAACCTCTTGCGCTATTCTCTTGATGATATTGCAGGAATCTCTCCAGACTTGTGTATGCGTAGGATTCATCTTGAGGAGGGAGCTAAGACATCTATTGAGCATCAGAGGAGGCTGAATCCGAATTTGCAAGATATTGTCAAGAAAGAGATCATGAAGCTGCTGAATGCTGGAATCATCTATCCGATATCTGACAGCAATTGGGTTAGTCCGGTACATGTTGTTCCTAAGAAAGGTGGAGTAACAGTGGTGAAGAATGACAAGAATGAGCTGATCCCTACAAGGACAATCACTGGTCATCGGATGTGCATAGACTACAGGAAGTTGAATGCTGCAACCCGAAAAGATCACTTCTCGCTTTCTTTAATTGATCAGATGTTGGAGAGGTTAGCTAATCATCCATACTACTACTTTTTGGATGGTTATTCCGGGTTCTTTCAAATTCCAATTCATCCTGATGATCAAGAGAAAACCACTTTCACTTGCCTATATGGTACCTTTGCTTACCGAAGAATGCCTTTTGGTCTCTGTAATGCTCCTGCAACATTTCAGAGATGCATGATGTCTATCTTTACCGATATGATTGAAGACTTTATGGAGGTATTCATGGATGACTTTTCAGTTTATGGATCTTCTTTCAAGAACTATTTAGACAATTTATGCAAGGTGCTAGCAAGGTGTGAATAGAAGCATCTGGTGCTTAATTGGAAAAAATGTCATTTTATGGTTAGAGATGGCATAGTGCTTGGCCACAGGGTTTTAGAAGCTGGAATAGAGGTTGACCGCGCTAAGATAGAGGTGATGACAGGTCTTCAATTGCCAGAAAATGTGAAGGCGGTAAGGAGTTTTCTTGGGCATGTAGGATTCTATAGGAGATTCATCAAAGATTTCAGCAAGATAGCTAGACCACTTTCTGCTTTGTTGTGCAAGGATGTCAAGTTTGAATTCACTGATGAGTGTAGGATAGCCTTTGAAAGGATTAAGCAAGAGCTTGTGAGTGCTCCTATTGTTCAGCCACCAGATTGGGATCTACTATTTGAGGTTATGTGTGATGCTAGTGACTATGCAGTGGGAGCAGTGCTGGGACAGCGAAAAGACAAGAAGCTTCATGCAATCTACTATGCCAGCAGAACACTTGATGATGTACAAAGAAATTATGCAACAACAGTGAAAGAGTTGTTGGCGGTTGTGTTTGCTTTTGAAAAGTTCAGGTCTTATCTAGTTGGATCCAAATTCATTGTTCATACTGATCATGCTGCATTAAAATATTTGATGCAGAAGAAGGATGCTAAGCCTAGACTTTTGAGATGGATTCTTCTTCTACAAGAGTTTGACATTGAAGTGAGGGATAAGAAGGGAATTGAGAATAGTGTTGCTGACCACTTGTCCAGGATTAGAATTGATGATGATGTCCCAATAAAAGACTGTTTGCCTGAAGAACATGTCTACTTTGTGGATACTGGATTTCGGCCTGATGAAACGAAGAGTCTGTTCTCGGATACAGATGGTGTCAATCGACACCACACTGGCATCGGTCGACACCCATGATTTCCCGAGACAGATTGGTGGTATGAAGGAGATTTAGTTGCTGTGGCTAGTGATACACAGAGTTTTAAACCCTATTTTCCTAATGCAAGTGCACAGCAAAGAAGTAGTACTTAGGGGTCGAATCCCACGAAGACCAAGTTTTACTCTATGGTTCTATTGGTTCAATTTCAAGCTAAGACAATTCAAAGTTGGGTTTGTTTGGTAACAGTAACGCGATTAAAACGGTATAAAAAGGCAATAAGCAAAACACTAGATCAGGGGTAATTCTCGGGAATTTCAGAGATAGCAACTAAACAACTATTCAGGGCATAGATTAAGTACCAGTCTAGAACTCAAACATAAATATAAACTGATCCACTGTCGTGGTATCAATAACTCTATCTGATCGATTCTGTGCGGAAACGCGGAGCACGTGCTCAGACATCCGGAGCACATGCTCGGCGGTCCATAAACCCTAAACTGTCGTTTGAGCCCAGAATCGCAGACAAGCATTAAAGAACAGGAATGATAAGTTCACAAATCACCTACACATCAACTTTCGCAGGTCTAGGATAATTTGCCCACTAATGTCTTTTCTAGCAACCTATTACACTTTTGATGAATAGATAAACCTAGAATCATAGATTGGGTGATCAAATCAACCTAAGCATTAAGTCTAACAATAGTGAAGACAATCGATTATATAAAGCCCTATTTGTGTTCTGTTGCTAACCCATGAAACCCCTTTTGAAACCCCTAATCTAGCAAAGAAAACTACTCAGACATAGAGAATTGAATAGCCAACATAGATGAGAAATTCAATAGCATAAAAATATAAAAATCACAAGGGTTCAGAATCGCTTCTCTAACGTAGCCGCTCTTCCTCTCCCTCACAAAACGTCCCTCAAAAAAACCAAAAAGAAAGAGTGTATATTCTGTCCCCTAAAAACCCTAGGTTAAATAGCATACAAGTAGAGAAAAATAAGGAAAGAATCCAAATTCAAATCTTCCTATTAAAAAGCAATCTCAGCCCTCTTTCTCTCACAAAGGATTTCCTAAAATAAGGGGAATTAGGCAGGGAATCGGCGCCTAGATGCTTGCCACGTCGTCATGAAACCGTAGAGTTGGGAGCATGTGCTCGGAAATCGGGAGCATGTGCTCCTGGGTCTAAAATCAGCTTTTCTGCTCCAATTCAACTCCTTTCTGCTCTGATTGCTCCTGCTGTTCCAATCCTTGCTTTTAGCTTCCTAGCCTCGTATTATAACCTGAAAATGACTCAATCAACTACAAAACTATCAAATAAACGGGGTCAAAGTGAGTCAAAACCGTAACATATCAGCTAGCTCCAACCAACCCTGGTATGCTGATATTGCCAATTATCTTGCTGCAGAGGTAGAACCAGATAATTTCACTGGCTATAACAAGAAGAGGTTCATGAGAGAGCTTAGGAGATACTATTGGGATGAACCTTACTTGTATAAGCATTGCAGTGATGGAGTTTACAGAAGATGCTTAGCAGAGACTGAGGTACCTGACGTTTTGTTTCATTGTCCTGGATCTGACTATGCAGGACATTTTGCTACATTCAAGACAGTGTCCAAGGTTCTCCAAGCAGGCTTTTGGTGGCCAACAATGTTCAAAGACGCTCATGAATTTGTCACGAAAAGCGATGCTTGTCAAAGGGAAGGTCAAATCAGTAAGAGGAATGAGATGCCACTAAACTTCATTCTTAAAGTTGAAGTATTTGATTGCTGGGGTATTGACTTTATGGGACCGTTTCCATCTTCTTATAAGAACAACTACATCCTCGTTGCTGTTGATTATGTCTCAAAGTGGGTTGAAGCGGTTGCATGTCCAAAGAATGATTCTGCAGTGGTTCTTAAGCTGTTTAAGACCATTATCTTTCCAAGGTTTGGGGTGCCTCGAATTGTTATCAATGATGGAGGTAAAAACTTTATCAATAAAGTCTTTGACAAGCTGCTGAAAAAGTATGGTGTTCAGCATAGAGTGGCTACTCCATATCATCCATAGACTAGTGGGCAAGTAGAAGTTTCCAACAGGCAGATTAAGGAGATTCTTGAAAAGTCAGTTGGTGTTACAAGGAAGGACTGGGCTATGAAGCTTGATGATGCACTTTGGGCATATAGAACTGCTTATAAAACACCACTTGGCACCACACCTTTCCATTTGCTTTATGGAAAAGCATGTCATCTTCCGGTGGAGTTAGAACACAAGGCAGCCTGGGCAGTTAAATTGATGAATTATGATGCCAAGACAGCTACAGAGAGAAGGTTAGTGCAGTTGAATGAGTTGGAAGAGCTGAGATTTCATGCATTTGAGAATTCCAAGCTGTACAAGGAGAGAACCAAGGCATATCATGATAAGAAGATCATCTCCAGACACTTTGAGCCTAATGACTAGGTACTCCTCTATAATTCTTGTTTGAAGCTGTTTCCCGGAAAACTCCGTTCCCGTTGGTCTGGTCCTTTTACTATCCAAGAAGTTAGACCATATGGAGCCATTGTGTTGCTGAAGTCCAAAGGAGAGAAGTTCACTGTTAATGATCAAAGGGTGAAACATTATTGGGCACATTGTGCGTTTGAACGGACACATTGTGCGTTTGAACATATTGATGATCAAGCCGAGATACCAGACGGACACATTGTGCGTTTGAACAAAGCACCCTCCGCCTAATCCATTGCCATGTCAAGCTAATGACTTAAAACGAGCGCTGACTGGGAGGCAGGCAACCCACTGGTAGGAATTATTTATTTTTCAAAATTTCTTTTAGGATTACTAACATATTGATTTTTGGTTTTGAGTTTTATTTGTTTCAAAAAAATAAAAAAATAAAAAAAACTAACTATAAGGTTCGGATACCATTGATCAGCATCAGTGTCGATCGATACCACCTGGGTATCGATCGACACCACTATTGGATCGCAGAAAGGTTGATGGGTTTAGGATTGGGTTTGCGAAAACTGGGCCTCAAATTGCAACTGGGCCGGGTCCGACAAAAGTAGCATCGATCGATACCACTTAATGGGTATTGATTGACACCGTTGAAACCGAGGGAATCGCGATTTAACTCCCGAGTCTTCTTCCTCGTTTCATAAACCTAAAAACTCGATGAAAATCTTCAACTCTTCATATCTTCTCCGATTTTGATCCGTTTTGAGTGCTTCCAAGTGCTATTCCAATCGATTTTCTCTCCTCTTCGTGGATCTAGTCTCAATTTCGCATTTTGAGGTGATGGCGCCCAACAAGAAGGCACGAACCAACGATGGCGAGGCTTCCTCTTCTCGCCTAACTCGCCTGACAACTCGCCGTCCGCCGTCGTCCGCTTCAACCGCCGCTGCTCCGCCTCCACGAACTCTGGCGAGACCTTCCTCCAATCTCGCTGACCTTTCACTCCCATCTCCCATTCAATCTCATTTCCCATGGCCAAGAGATGAAGGTGAACCACTTCCAACTCAATTAGTATGGGAGAATCCTATTGCAGAGCTTAAGAAACCTGAATTCATCAATAGGCCACTGTATGTTTTGGGAGAATATGAGACAATGCTATATAATGCTTGGTTAGATGTTGTTATTGAGCCTACAAGGTTTGTTGATCCTGCTGTTCTTCGTAGACTGGGAATTTATGATGAAGTTTTAGGATTGCTGGATAAGATGAATATTGGAACTGTCTGTACTAAGCAGTATGATCTTTATCCGGATTTAGTGCGGCAGTTTATGGCTTCTGTTAGGATCACTTATGAGAATGAGCAGGCACCATCAGCAAGTGACGGTCAAATGCATTTCTTCATCAATGGACTGCCTTATGTTATCTCTTTTGAAAAACTTTGTGATGTCTTTGGTTGGATTCGTTGGCATCAACCCACTGTTTTGCCCAAGTATTATGAGGATCTCTCTGATTTGTGGTCTTACATAGGACTTGGAGAGTATGATTCCAAGACATCTCTTCAGTCAGAAGTCCGCCATCTGGTGCTCAGGTATATTCTTCGGGCTCTTGGTACCACTTTTCAGTGTAAGATGGAGCCTAACAAGATGAGAGCAGCAGAGCTTTATTTCTTGAGCCTTGGAGTTGGCCGTTTGATTCCTTCTCTTTCTCTTGAGCAGCGTCGTGACCCTTTATGCCTGAACTTTGGGGCTATTTTTGCACACCACTTGGTTGATTTGCAGATCAAACCGTTTTTGGGTACTAACACTAAGAAAGAGGCTGTGGGGAGCCTTATTACTGCAATTCTTCAGTTCAAGAGAATTCCTATTGATGGTTATAGCGTTGTCACTAAGAGACATCTCATGGACGAGCAATATTTGAGGAGTACACATTGGCTGAAACCAGGCTTGTTGTCGAGGTTTATTGATGACACGGGAGAGCACTTTGTTCGCCTTCCGCGACCTGATCTTACTACCATTAGTCGGGATCCCGAGCAGTTATGTTTTCACCCTTCTGCTGATGCTTACATTGCTTGCCCTCCTTCTCGTCGCCATCGCGTTTCACGTACTGCTTCCACTGCTGCACCTGCTACTAACCCTGCTGGGGGTTTTGAGATTGGGTCTTTACTTGAGTTTGCAGAGCCACCGGAGAATCCCACCACTATGTCTCAGGGAGCTCATCAGGCCTATGTGATTTCTGCTTTGCGTTCTATCTGGAACGGCATGGCCAGGATGTCTAGTTGCTGCATTCATCCTACTAGGACCAGATCACCTTCCGCGTCTTCATCACCTGCTAATTCCGTCTCTGATGACGACGATGTTTCTGCTAGCTTCTGATCATGGTTTTCTTTATCTTTTTCTCTTTTTAGGATTGAGTCATTTTTATTCTTGCATTGAGTCAGTTTGTGTTTGAAATTCGTTTGAACTTATGAACTATCTATCTATCATGTTGCTTTTAACCTGTGTTTGTGTTTGAGTGCTTTCTTAACAGAATTAACATCAAAGGATTGATCTAACAACTCAACAACACAATTAACTGCAACTAACAAGGAGTTTCGGCCAATATTCATTGTTCATCGAGGGTGTCGATCGACACCACTTTGGTGTCGGTCGACACCGATTGGTAACCCGAGAATGTTCATCTTTTCTTTACAATTTTCAAATACATTTTTGTTTCTTTACCTTTCTCTTGCTTGAAAACACTGGGGATAGTGTCGTTTAAGTCTGGGGGAGGTTAGTACTAACAACTAACTTGTGTCAAAACCGTATTTTATTTTTATTGAGTCAAATTTTTGTTTTCTTTTGGAATTATGATCTCTAACTAATCGTTACTGTTCTTTGGCTAACACTCTAATGATTCTTGACTAAGCTTGACCTCAGAAATGAAGTGTGGAAACGACTATGAGTTGTATCAACAATCCTGAAAGCCCTTATTCAAAGGATATCTAGTTAAACCAACGTTGTCTCAACTTTTATCAGGATTTTAACCGGACTTAATCTCTTGCTTTGGGGTTTGAGATCAGTGGACTAAATTTCTTCTTCCGGCCATACAAGACAGTGCAATTTTTCAAAGTATGTCTTCCCTCTCTTTTCCCTTCAGTACTTCAAAAAAAAAAGTGATAAAAAAAAAGAGAAGAGAAGAAAATAAAAGATGAGATGATTTTGATCAGTTTAGAGGGATAGGTAAATTACCTGTGACCCCATTATTCTACTCTTGAGTCAAATGATCACACAAAGCTTGGAAGTGAGGGGTAGGTAAATTACCAATGACCCCGATATTCACTTACATCTTTGATTACTTAAAAAAAAAATCCTTTTGAAGTGAGAAAAGAGAGATGAAAGGAGATGTATGAAGAATGTCTTGGCCAGAAGAGAGTCCATATGCCATTGATCGATACACCAAGGTAAGAACTCACTTGTATTTGCTTTAATTTATGTAATGAGATGACAATGGTGAGATTAGAGATTCCTAAGGATTGTGGGATTTGAGTAAGGAATGTTGATGCTTCTCAATTGACAAAGTACATGAAGTAAGTTCTGAAGATCAAGGCGATGAAGAGTGCGAAAACAGTTACCTGCAGTTGAGTGAATTCCATGTTTTCAAACCTCTTTCACAGGTCTAAGTTTCTGTTTTGCTTGAGGGCAAGCAAAGGCTAAGTCTGGGGGAGTTGATATATCATGGTTTTTACAGTTTTTAACCATGATATAAGTGTGCTTTTTGAGTCTTTTGATTTGTTGTCTAGGTTGTTTTTGTGTCATTACAGGTTTTCTAGGATTTTGGCACTGATGGAGCGAAGTGGAGCAATTTAGACATTTTGGAGCATTTAACCCGGAGGAAATAAACTTGGAGTCGAAACAGAGTGATGGTGTCGATGGACACCACCTCAGCATCGATCGACACCCTTGTTTACCCGATGAGAGAACAAGAATTGGAAGTTTTACAATTTTGCCCGAAGTCTTCCACAATTGCATCATAAGCCTCTGGACGTGTTTTAATATGTATATATTTTATTTTTGGGTTTTAGAAACCTCGAAGTTATTTTCTAGCAATTTTTGAGAGAGAGATTATTGAGAGCTTTTGGGAGAGAAGAATCTGAATTCTTTGTAGAGAGAAGATTTCTAAACTCCCTTTTTACTATTCAATAATCTATTGCTTATTATTCAGAAATATGTTCTGTTCTTCATTGAATATGTCTGAGTAGTTTGCTTGTTAGGTTTAGGGTTTTTCATAGGGTTTTTATGATTTATTAGATCTGTGATTTTAAGGGTTCTTAATCTTTTATGATCTTCATCTTTGGTTGTTCTTCACAATAATTCTTGATTGGTCACCTAGAATTGTTATCATAGGAAAATAAATTAAATATGAGAATATGATTGTTTTCCTGATTAAACCATTGATGAGCAAAATTATTTATTACAAAGNGTCTAGGTTGTTTTTGTGTCATTACAGGTTTTCTAGGATTTTGGCACTGATGGAGCGAAGTGGAGCAATTTAGACATTTTGGAGCATTTAACCCGGAGGAAATAAACTTGGAGTCGAAACAGAGTGATGGTGTCGATGGACACCACCTCAGCATCGATCGACACCCTTGTTTACCCGATGAGAGAACAAGAATTGGAAGTTTTACAATTTTGCCCGAAGTCTTCCACAATTGCATCATAAGCCTCTGGACGTGTTTTAATATGTATATATTTTATTTTTGGGTTTTAGAAACCTCGAAGTTATTTTCTAGCAATTTTTGAGAGAGAGATTATTGAGAGCTTTTGGGAGAGAAGAATCTGAATTCTTTGTAGAGAGAAGATTTCTAAACTCCCTTTTTACTATTCAATAATCTATTGCTTATTATTCAGAAATATGTTCTGTTCTTCATTGAATATGTCTGAGTAGTTTGCTTGTTAGGTTTAGGGTTTTTCATAGGGTTTTTATGATTTATTAGATCTGTGATTTTAAGGGTTCTTAATCTTTTATGATCTTCATCTTTGGTTGTTCTTCACAATAATTCTTGATTGGTCACCTAGAATTGTTATCATAGGAAAATAAATTAAATATGAGAATATGATTGTTTTCCTGATTAAACCATTGATGAGCAAAATTATTTATTACAAAGAGATTTGAATTAATAATTTTGTGAACTTATCTAAACTTGTTCTTAAAGCTGATTTTTAACTAAGAATTTTACAAAGAGATTTGGATTTTCTAGTTTCAAATTTAGATAATAATTGCAGTGAGAGCTGAATTGTTTTACAAAATTGTTTAGAGTTCTAGATCTGATTTTTAATTGCTTGAACCTTAATTAAATTATCTGATTTAATATTTCATAATTTCCTAAAAAATTTCCTAGGCTTAACCTTTTGATTTTCTGATTTCACAACAGTTTAATTTAATATTTTTGCATTGCTATTTTAATTCAAATTAATTTGTTTAGCTTAATTACAAAATTCTATAATTTATTGAATAGTCTAGAGTCTTTGTGGAATTCGACCCCTAAGTACTGCAGTGACCTCCAAATTTAAGAGAGTAGCTCTAGGGATTAATTTGAGCATATCAATACAATTATAAATTCTTCGGGTTTGGTATTCTTCTTTAACTGTTCCCCACTATGGTCTAACTTCAAGCTTTTCATTAATCCACCATTATGCACACAAACCTGCAAGCTTTCCTCAGCCTTTTTCTTATAGTCCCATCAAATACTCTAAAAATAATAATTGTATAAATATATATATATATATATAAACAATATAGTTAGTGAATTTTGACTTTTGTATTGTTTGTTTTTCCTTGAATTAATGTTAATTTTTCTTATAATTAATTTTAGTATATTTACTGTTTCAAAAAGTTTTGTGGTTATCTTTCTTACTTATAAGTTGTAAGTTGTAACTCATTATTATTATTTTTAAGTACCTTTAATTAATTTAGACACATATTTCTTAAAATTTATCGAACAAGTTAATAATATATCTTAATTATGATGTTATTAATTTATAGAGGTTTTATTTACATAATTCAAGAGTAATACTGCCAACTCTAGATAATCAAGAATAAAATAGTGGATTCAAGAAGGATCTGTGCTGACTAGGATTTGATAGAGCAATCTCTAAAATTATTATCATTGTTTATTTTATATTTTGACCATATCATTTTTGTTTCTTGTTAAAATAAATATTATTTTTTAGAGATTTAACTTTATCCAAATAAAATTAAAACAGGTTCAAAAATTAGAAAAGGTGTGCATGGTTATTATCTATAACACTAGATTATTATTTATCTTTTTTTTGGAACATACATAGAATGCTTATAAAGTAATTATAGTATTAATATTATATATAAAAAATAAACACAACACCAAAAAATGTGTAATACAATAAAAATAACTAACGAAAACTGGAATATAAGAATTATATATTGTTGAAAGGTTTTAGATATGTTCGAATAAATTTATATAACTATTAATTTATGATATTAATAGATTATATATAAATTCACGGGATCGGAATAGAGTTTCTCAGACAGAAGTCAGAAAAAGAACAAAAGCATGCAAGCAACAAAGATGGTGGAAGAAGAAAAAAACACTAATTTGATCTACATAGTTCCCGATTTATTAGAAGAAATATTCCTCAGACTGCCCTCGAAATCAATCCTTAAGTTTAAAACCGTCTCAAAACAATGGAGATCAATCCTGGAATCGAAGATGTTCGTTGAAAGGCGTATGAATGTTAAAAAGACCCGGAGAATCATCGCTGCTTACAACTGCGACTGTGGCGACCGTCCGAGAATCATCCGTCAGGCCCGTCTCGACGAATGGGACGACGAAGTGATCGTCTATATACACTTCCGCGACGCAAGACCCTCGATGAATTGCGACGCACGGCCCTTGATGACTTGCGACGGTTTGGTCTGCATAGCTGAACCAGAGTCTATCATCGTTTTGAACCCCTCGACCGGACAACTCCTGCGGTTCCCATCCGCCCCAGATCCAGTGTCCTCCCGATTTATAAATGGTTCGTACGTAATCCTACTTTTTTTTTTTTTTTTTTAAATTTTT
>NC_025688.1:24126485-24128643 GCF_000633955.1 Camelina sativa
TTTTTGTGTGGCAATAATTAATGGTGTCGAGACAAGGTAGAAACTAGTGTTGTTACTTCTTTCAGGAGAAGAGGTAGATTTCATTCGGGGAAACTGGGTCATGGGATTTGGTAGAGACAAAGTTACGGGGAGCTTTAAAGTAATCAAGATGTGCAGTTTCCCTATGGAGGGAGGATGCGATGTTCTTGATGTTGAAAGTGGTGAATGGACGAACCTGAGGCTTTATCCTTTTGTGGTCGGAGTGTCAAGAAAATCCGTGTGTGTGTCTGGTTCCATCTATTGGTTGTCCTGTGCATCGTATAAAATTGGAGGGGGTTCCAAAATCCTAGCCTTGGATCTTCACACACAAGAGTCCCATTTCGTCTCTGTTCCGGATAAGTGGGTCTCACGATATACACATATCGCCAACCTTGAGGACCGTCTGACCATAGCCACTACGCGTGCTGCTACCATACTAGAGATATGTAGCATGGATGCACACCAAGAAATATGGAGCAAGACTTACTCCATAGCTCTAGCTGCTCTAGATGATTTAAACCTAGGACACTCAAGGTGCTTTATGTCGTTCACGCCTCTGGCTGTTTCCAAGCATGGGAATCTTCTCTTCCATAACAATAACCAGTGGTTGTTCATATATTACCCAGAGACACATGAGATTCGTTGTCTCTCCTCCGATACATCTGTTGTATCTTCTTATGTCGAGAATTTGGTCCCACTTCGGTCTGAGTTTGGACATCAGCCGCCTGATCCAGATTCTAATAAAATCAGCACGTCTAGCTGCAGTTTTCTTACCAAGCATCCGGACCCAAGAACTTCTGTTTACCACTCTAACTATAGTTTAAAGTTGTCTAACATTTGCTTATGGTAGTCTCTACTATATATTTTTGTTGTTGTTGGAAATAGACCCTTCTCCCAAGTTGGGACAAATTCTTTTTTTTAGATATGTTTGGCGAGGTTCACACTAATCTTTACGAAATGCAGCAAGTGGCTGGAAGAGAGGAGAATAAGGCTCTTAAACTACAAAAAAGAGAGGCTAATTTCTCCTCTTTTTCATACCAGACCATACCAAGCAAAGTAAGAAACTTTCAAATAAGAAGACAAGAGATAGCAACTTGTTACCATTGAAAGAACAAGTACGCAAGGTCGCCAGCAATGCCTAATTATTCCAAACAAAAATTAAAACCCATGAGAGCAATCTTTCATCAAGAAGACATATATAAAACATTCTGCAGCTCCTTCATAATCTTCTAAACCAAAAACCACAAGCTCTTTTTTTTTCCCTACGAATTTAAACCTCATGGTAGGAGGAAATGATGAAGATAAGCAAAGTTTCTCAGCAATTCTCACAGGAATATTTTCGAACACGTTGTAAGCTAATAGATCTAATCCACAAAAAAAAGAAACAAATTCTTTTTACCAAACTCCACTTTTTTGGAGTGTCAATTACACTCGTGATGTGTGTAATACACATCTCGACAACAACAACAACAAAAAAAACTGCACGAGATTCAAGATTCCAATATTGAGTATTCAACAGATGCTACAACAACACACGATCTTGATTATCAAATTCATTCCCAAACTACCTTCTACAAACCATCTAATAAAACCATAAGCAGCAGAACAAAACCAACAAAAATCACATTACCCATTTGTGTAAAGACAACAATCATCAGAGTTCCAAATTTTTTTAACTCTTTGATCCAGCCATCTCTCTCTGTGCCTTCTCCGCATAGAGCCTAGTAGCACCAATATTATCCATAAAATACTGTCTGTAAGGATGATTCTTAGGAACAAGTCTCCTAAACTTCTCAAACTTCTTCTCAGCCTCATCTTCCTTCTTCAACACTGTATATATAATCCCTTGACATAGATACGGCCTAAAGTCTCTCGGCTCTTCCTTCACTAACTCCTCATACAGCTTCAACGCCTCGTTATGCTTCCCTTCAACAACTCTAATCTGCGCTACTAGTAACTTAAAATCCCTCAAGTCCTTAAGATTCTTCTCTTTCTTACACCTCACCATTGCTTCCTCAATTCTCTTCTCCACAGAACTCAACTCATCACCAGAATCTGAATAAGCCATAACTAAGCCGTGGTAAGCCTCGACACGAAGCGGTTCCTTAGCTATAATCTCTTCGAATCCATTTTTAGCAGA
>NC_025688.1:24128761-24150707 GCF_000633955.1 Camelina sativa
TAGTAGCACCAACATTATCCATAAAATACTGTCTGTAAGGATGATTCTTAGGAACAAGTCTCCTAAACTTCTCAAACTTCTTCTCAGCCTCATCTTCCTTCTTCAACACTGTATATATAATCCCTTGACATAGATACGGCCTAAAGTCTCTCGGCTCTTCCTTCACTAACTCCTCATACAGCTTCAACGCCTCGTTATGCTTCCCTTCAACAACTCGAATCTGCGCCACTAGTAACTTAAAATCCCTCAAGTCCTTAAGATTCTTCTCTTTCTTGCACCTCACCATCGCTTCCTCAATTCTCTTCTCCACAGCACTCAACTCAGCACCAGAATCTGAATAAGCCATAACTAAGCCGTGGTAAGCCTCGACACGAAGCGGTTCCTTAGCTATAATCTCTTCGAATCCATTTTTAGCAGACTCTAAATCACCACTGTGACTAAAGATGTTAGCTTTAAGAATCGGCCACTCTTTTTCCTCTGGTTCAAGTTCAAGCAACCTATCGATCAACTCTATTGCTTCTGTTAGCTTCTGAGATTTGATCTTTATCTCCACCAAACCTCGTAGGCATTGCACGTCTTCAGGGTGAGAAACGAGATACTCTTCGATCGATCTCTCTATATCTTGGTAAGTATAATGCTCTCCGTTACTCTGTTTGTGAGATTCCACAGACGGCGTCGCTGTGACGGGAGCCGCAATCGCCGGCGAAGGTTTGAGCTGGAGATTCGCAAGGAACAAAGCTGTTGCGGTGGTGAGGGTGACGCAGGTGGATTTGAGGAATGAGAGAGTAGGGTTTTGAGATTTGGATGAGGAAGCTTTGATGGAAGCGTATTTGAAGGATGGAGTTGATCTGGGTAAGGATCTGAAAGAGATGGAGGATGGGGTTTTCGGGAAAGATGAAGAGAAGTGAGTGAAAGAGAGGTGATTTGGTTGCTGACGAAGCTGTAACTTCCCTAGAGACTCCATGATTGCAGAGAGAGAGAGAAAGTAATAACCCCTAAAAACCCTACAGTGAGATTTGAGGAAGACGAAGATCAAAGCAGCTGAGTTCGAGTATGCTATAAGATACGACGCCGTTTATGACCAATAGTTTGGGCCTTTATAGGGCCGGAACTAGAAGATTAAACGTATTTTTCACGAATTAAATGTTAATTAATCTCTTTCCTTAATCCCTCCTTAATCCTTATTCATCTTTGACAAGTGTGTTTGCTAAGTAGGGTTGCTTTTGTGATACAGTTGATAATTTAGTGATGCAAAATCTCAAACATACTCAAATTTGAATTATATTATCAGTGAACCAGTACTGCGAATGATATATGATTGTAGTTAGAATCGTTCATCTTCTTTTTCAATTTGAAGATTCTGCAAACCACTTTGCCAGTTCTATCAAGAACTTGCTTGGTCTACATATTTGCAGTGTTTTGAGTAGTTGGGTGGAGAACACTTTTAAATGACTCTATGAACGAGATGACTCTTAAATCTTGGACAAGGGGATTCCATTGAAGCTCTCAAGGGATTCATGTTCATTACTCAAAACACATTCCCACCAGGGCATATTATGAGAATCTAAAACTACATTATTTAAGAACCAACAATATCTGTATGATGGTTTCACAAGGATAAATATTCCTAAATTGAGTACATAAACTCATTAAAACATAACCATTAGCGAAAGGATAGAGGACATAGTATGCTGATTCTTCCGTGAACAAGAAGAATTCAGCAGAGCACGAGGACAGACAAAAAAGACGATAAAACGGAACTGATTGTTGAGGCAGCAGGCAAACCATTGGATGACAGAGAGATGTCCACAAGCTTACTTGTACTCAAATGATGGCACCGGAGGAGCATCAAAACTCTCTAACACCTCCGTTTTACTTCCGCTGCCTGGTTGCACCTCCTCGTTTTTCTTACCAAAAAGCCCTCCAAACCATGATGATGATGACGAAGCTGTATTCTGGTTTTGACTCTCTGACATCTGCTGTGCTTGATTCTGCATCTGCCCCATTTGCATTCCAGGCACTCCTTGCATTCTAGGCACTCCTTGCATTCCGGGCACTCCCTGCATTCCGGGCATACCAGGGACAGGCTCCTCCATCATCATTTGCTGAGGCTGAGAGAGTAGCTTGTTCAACATGATCCCAGCTCCTTCAATCAAAGCAAGCAAAACACCTCCAAAAACAGCTGATCTAGAAGCAGCGCCCAACCCTTGTCGCATGGACAGGAACCCTCCAGTTGCAGCACCAGCAATGATGGAGTTCCAGGGATCCTCCTTCTGCCTTAAGTAGACCATGGAGCAATCAAATGTGGAGAACAAACCTCCCCAAACAGCAAAACTGCCTCCAGTACGAGGAGCATTCATGCTCACTGATTGTGTTCCTCCAACAAAGCGACTACCTTTGGGAGAGTTGTAAGACCCTCTAATGAAATGAAAAGCAGATCCTCCAACAGCTCCCATACCAAAAGCACCACCGATATCATCAAGGATACGGTCAGGGCAAGGCTCTCGAGATGTCTCTGGTGTTCCCATTAATTTATCCCCACCAATATATGCCTCAGGCAATGATGGCTATCGAACCTGCAAGTAAGTGAATCAAAATGAAGACTGATAAGCAATTTCTGAGAGATTAGGGTTACTCTTTAAGTCACTGCGATCAAGAAATTAGATCCCTAAATAATTCCGATTAGATAAATACTGAGTAATCTATCTACAATTGAACGAAGACGATTAGGGTTTATCAAAGCTCGGTANCGTTTTACTTCCGCTGCCTGGTTGCACCTCCTCGTTTTTCTTACCAAAAAGCCCTCCAAACCATGATGATGATGACGAAGCTGTATTCTGGTTTTGACTCTCTGACATCTGCTGTGCTTGATTCTGCATCTGCCCCATTTGCATTCCAGGCACTCCTTGCATTCTAGGCACTCCTTGCATTCCGGGCACTCCCTGCATTCCGGGCATACCAGGGACAGGCTCCTCCATCATCATTTGCTGAGGCTGAGAGAGTAGCTTGTTCAACATGATCCCAGCTCCTTCAATCAAAGCAAGCAAAACACCTCCAAAAACAGCTGATCTAGAAGCAGCGCCCAACCCTTGTCGCATGGACAGGAACCCTCCAGTTGCAGCACCAGCAATGATGGAGTTCCAGGGATCCTCCTTCTGCCTTAAGTAGACCATGGAGCAATCAAATGTGGAGAACAAACCTCCCCAAACAGCAAAACTGCCTCCAGTACGAGGAGCATTCATGCTCACTGATTGTGTTCCTCCAACAAAGCGACTACCTTTGGGAGAGTTGTAAGACCCTCTAATGAAATGAAAAGCAGATCCTCCAACAGCTCCCATACCAAAAGCACCACCGATATCATCAAGGATACGGTCAGGGCAAGGCTCTCGAGATGTCTCTGGTGTTCCCATTAATTTATCCCCACCAATATATGCCTCAGGCAATGATGGCTATCGAACCTGCAAGTAAGTGAATCAAAATGAAGACTGATAAGCAATTTCTGAGAGATTAGGGTTACTCTTTAAGTCACTGCGATCAAGAAATTAGATCCCTAAATAATTCCGATTAGATAAATACTGAGTAATCTATCTACAATTGAACGAAGACGATTAGGGTTTATCAAAGCTCGGTACTTTACGATCGACACAAACCACTTTGGGGGAAAAAGGTGGAGACTTTATGATTAGAAATGAATCCAACGGAAAGGAGAAAGCACTGATGTTGATATAAAAGTGAAGATCGAAGAAGCATACCTGAGAGAGAGAGAGAGACTACGAGGGATTAATCGGTGCGGATGAGCGACGAGTAGCTTTGAGAGAGAGAGCGAGAGAGAAATGAGAAAATGAAGGAGGCGCGTGAAGGTTCTTTTATTAGGGTTGTTTGGTTTGGTAGAAAACAAAACAAAAATTATTTGTTTGCTTAACCAAATCTGACAGTAACATACGATATACGAATTTAAATCTGAATACGTGATGCTCGGTTATGTAAAAAACCTAGAGAGTAAAAGGATCATATAGATTTAGGCTTATACGTATTAGTAAAGCATTGATCAATTCTAATATAATAATAATAAATTTCATATAATTGTTAAATATAGCCGCAAAACTTACATCCAACAATATCTTCAACACATAGAGAGAGAGAGAGAGTGGTTAACCCATTAGCAAATCTTGTACGAAAAATTAATCTTTTTAAAAATTTATTTTATTTTGTTTTGTAAGTTTTCAAAATGGAAGAAATCAAAATCATTATCTTGGTATATTATAAAAATGATTTTTTTTTTATAAAGAAATGAATACATCAACATCTTTATCTTTGTTATTCATGGATTTTTTATTGGCTCTGAATTAGTGAATTCTCTTTTCAACTGTATGTAAATATGTCACTATCTTGTTTTCTTTTTGAATAATAAAGGTTTAATATCTTTATAGAAACTAACCCCTTTTCGAAATCACAATTAACATGTCCAAATCTTTCTTTTTTGTTTTCTAAACTAACCACTATTGCTCAGTCCACTAACACTTAATCTATTATTACTGATTTATTTATTTTATCATTCTCTTAAGAAATGTTAACTATTGAAATATACATAAAAAATACATATCAGAAAAATCTGATTATTTTAATTATACATAAAACATTAATTATTTTTTAAGAACTTGTTACATATTACAAAGATTTGTTTTTGGGTTTAGCTTAATCAATTACAGCTTTGTTTTATTTTTCCAATATTACAGCTTTGTTTTGTTTTGGTTACTTTTTGAATAAAAGTTAATAGGTCTTGTTTCTAGGATATTGCTGGACTATCACCAACTGATAGGTGCTCACTTATACATTCATAATAAGGTGAGGGTACTTTTGCGACTATTGGCCAGAGGAAAAATTCGCCAATAGGTTTTTTAAAAACTACAATGGTCTAAAGATTTTTCTCAAAAATGATGGTTTAATAAGAGAAAAAGACGGTAAATACGTTTTGAAAAATGGTAAATGAGATTAGAGCAGTTTGGCATGTGACAAAGTGAATGTTAGTTTGCTCTATTGTTTTTTTTTGTTAAGTTGACTAGTTAATACTTCAAGTAATTTTTGTAGATCTAAAATCAGTTACAACAATTCCAGGATAGAAAAACCTTCAAAATTTTTAAATTCAAGGTTCAAGGAAAAAATGTTGATGAAATGGAAATCATTCGTTTGTTGAAGACCATTGGATCGATCTCTGTCGAGATTGAAGTCACTCATGCCTACACAACCTATATGAGTCAATATTAATAATTCCTTTAAATATTTATTTGGCATATTTAGATTTGATTTCTGATTTCTTCCTTTTTTTGAATAGGTGGATATATATTTTTTCTTATTATTATTTTTTTTATTTTGTTTTGTAAGTTTTCAAAATGGAAGAAACCAATATCTTCGTATGTTATAAAAATGATTTTAAAAAAAGAAATGAATACAAAATTTAATATCTTTATAAAAACTAACCGCTTTTCGAAATCACAATTAACAACATGTCTAAATCTTTTTTTTTTCTAAACTAACCGCTATTGCTCAGCCCACTAATACTTAATTTATTGTTGCTGATTTATTTAATTTATCATTCTCTTAAATAAATGTTAACTATTGAAATATACATAAAAATACATATCAGAAAAATTAATCTCTTAAAAAAATAAGTTATGAAATTCAACAATATGATAATTTGAATTTGTATCAAAAATGTAATGATAGCAATATCTTATATGATTGTGGAAAAAAAAACAATATCTTATATGTAATAATTATAGAATCTAATATGAACATATTGGTTTCACAAAAATATTGATTAAAAATGAGAAATAATGCACATTTCAATTTACAAACAAATGTACAACTTTTTAGTAAAGGCCTACTGCTGAAACTTATTTTTGACATGTGAACGAATATGATTGGAAACTAGGAGAGATGACATGAAACTTATTTTTTTTTTATCTATCAATAATGTTTTAGTAATTTGTTTCAAACAAAATTTCTTTGTGCTATGGGATGAACATTATGCTTTGTCTTCAAATCATATATGAGGTTTAGGAGATTTTATACCTATTAAATTCTATTGCATTCTCTTAAATTCCATCCTATTCTATTAAAATCTAGATATAATAATACAAACATTAGAATTACTATTGATATTAGAATAGAATTCTACATAGATGATAAATACATTAAATTATCATTAATCCATTTTCACAACTTGAATATCTATATATATTCTACATATGTAATTGAATACTCTAAAATTCAATTACAAATTCTTTTGTGTTTTTTAGTTCTTTTTTTTTTTTTTTTTTTTTTTTTTTTTTTTTTTTTTTTTTTTTTTTTTTTTTTTTTTTTTTTTTTTTTTTTTGTCAAATAGGTAACTATCAGTTTTGATTTATCCATCTCCATTCTCCTCCAATCATGTTGATTCCAAATTCTTTCAAAACAAAAGTGTAGTTAAATACTGAGAAAAAAAAACTTCATATTTGCTACTTTAAAAAAAAAAAAAAAATTTTTTTTTTGGTTTGTTACTTTTTGAAATTCGAATCCACACATTTCTTCTCTGCTTTACATTAGACACACACACACACACACTCGGAGCCCGATCTAATCTAAGAATCCCCAACGGTTACTTACCCTAACTTTTTTTTTTTTGTTTTTGTTTTTGAAATTTCTCTCAAACTTGAAACAAAGTTTCTCTTTCGATCTCCAAGATCCCTACATCTTTCTTTATCTGTAAGTGAATCAATTTCTATTTTTTTTTTTGGTTCGTAGTTTGCGAAGAAAAATTGAATTATATTGAGAATTCGAATCTCTGTGATTCTGAATCAAAGCTTTCTCAGTTGATTAAGGAATCAATTTGTTTTTTTTCTTGTTGGATTCACAGAAATCGAAGGATCAATCTCAGTTGAGGAAAGATGTCGTTTACGCCAGAGGCTACAAGGAAAAGTGGAGTAGGAGGAGTGATCCCATCACCGGCACCGTTTCTAACTCCTCGTCTTGAGAGAAGACGACCTGATTCTTTCTCTACCCGTCTCGACAGAGATAACAACAACAAAGAGGTTAACGTTCAGGTGATTCTTCGATGCAGACCATTGAGTGAAGATGAGCAGAGATCTAATGTTCCTAGAGTCATCTCTTGTAATGAGATTAGAAGAGAAGTCAATGTTCTTCACAGTGTTGCTAATAAACAAGTCGACCGTCTTTTCAACTTCGACAAGGTTTCCGATTCTTAATTTCTACTTTTGATGGATTGGCTCTTTTTTGGTCTCTGATGGTGTTGAATGTTTATAGGTTTTTGGTCCTAAATCGCAACAAAGGTCTATATATGATCAAGCTATTGCACCTATTGTTCATGAAGTCTTGGAAGGTTTTAGCTGTACTGTGTTTGCTTATGGCCAAACAGGAACTGGAAAGACTTACACTATGGAAGGTGGGATGAGGAAAAAGGTACTGTGTTTGCTTATAGAGTGGTTCCTCTCTTGTGAGTGTTTCATTTTGTTTTATGATTCGTGTTTTTTGTTTTGTTAAGGGAGGGGATTTACCTGCGGAGGCTGGGGTGATTCCAAGAGCTGTTCGTCATATTTTCGATACTCTTGAGGCACAAAACGCTGATTACAGTATGAAAGTAACATTCTTGGAGCTTTACAATGAGGAAGTTACTGACTTGTTAGCTCAAGATGACTGTTCTAGAGCTTCTGAGGATAAGCAGAAGAAGCCCATTTCTTTGATGGTGGATGGGAAAGGTTCTGTGGTTTTAAGGGGTCTTGAAGAAGAAGTTGTGTACAGTGCTAATGATATATATGCTCTTCTTGAACGAGGCTCATCCAAGAGGCGCACTGCAGATACTTTGTTGAATAAACGAAGCAGTCGGTCTCATTCAGTTTTTACTATCACTGTCCACATTAAGGAAGAGTCTATGGGAGAAGAAGAGCTGATCAAATGTGGCAAGCTTAACCTTGTGGATCTAGCGGGATCTGAGAATATTTTACGATCAGGAGCTCGGGATGGCCGTGCGAGAGAAGCTGGAGAGATTAACAAGAGTTTGCTCACTCTAGGTCGTGTGATTAATGCCCTTGTGGAACATTCTTCTCATATACCTTACAGGTACTTGCCCTGTTCTACAACTATTTATGAGTCTATTTTCATACTATTTGTGTGTCTTGAAACATAATAATGCATCTTCATCTTTGCAGGGATAGTAAGCTGACGAGGCTTTTACGGGACTCTCTAGGAGGAAAGACGAAAACTTGTATCATTGCTACAATCTCTCCATCTGCTCATTCCTTAGAAGAAACCTTAAGTACTTTGGATTACGCCTATCGTGCCAAGAACATCAAGAACAAACCCGAGGTTTTATTTACGCTACCATATCTCATCTTTATTTATCACTGTATATCCTTTATTTTTATCCTTCTAACCAAACGTGTCTCTGCAGGCAAACCAGAAAGTATCCAAGGCTGTGCTGCTTAAAGACCTTTACTTGGAAATTGAGAGAATGAAAGAAGGTTTTCACACATAATATTCTGTCAACATTCTCCAGTTTCTCTTTTCTATATTATCAAGTGAGGTACTGGATTAGTATATAATTCTTGTACAAATGATGCAGATGTAAGAGCGGCAAGGGATAAAAATGGTGTTTACATTGCACATGAAAGATATACACAAGAAGAAGCTGAAAAGAAGGTATGTTCAAATGACAACACTTAAAGTCTATATTTATTTTATCATCAGCTTAATGATTCTTTTGTTGCAGGCAAGAATGGAGAGAATAGAACAGTTGGAGAATGAATTGAATCTCAGCGAAAGTGTATGTTTGCTTTACCTTTTCTCTTCTAACTGTTAGAAACTAAACTAATCTTCTCCTGTTGGAACTTAAATGGCTTCTCTTATGCAGGAAGCTTCCAAGTTCTGTGACCTTTACGAGATTGAGAAAGAGAAGTTACTGGACGTAGAAAGTGAGCTTAAGGACTGCAAGGTGATAAAAAACTCCAGTGATTTACTCTCTAGATTATGCATGCTTTGAATGAGAGTTTTCTTGACTTTTAGATTATTCATGATCCAGAGAGACCTGCATAATAGTAACAAAGAGTTGCTTGATCTCAAAGAGAATTATATCGAAGTTATCTCAAAGTTGAAAGAAAGAGAAGTCATCATCTTAAGGATGAAAGCCTCAGGTATTCTAGCTCACAAAGAAATTTAAGTCCTTCATCTTTCTTGGATCAGTTTTATTGAAATTTTCTTGGACAGAGACTTCTTTGATCGACCGCGCAAAGGGGTTGCGTTCTGATTTGCTGCATGCATCAGACGATATAAGTTCGTTGTTCACGAGATTAGGTACTTCTTCTTTCCTATGTCTAGGGCTGAAAACAAGATCTGTCAAGTGCTGATTTTACTTATTTCTGCAGACCAAAAGGATCAGCTGGAATCCGAAAACCAGAGCATGCTTCTGAAATTTGGTTCACAGCTTGATCAAAACCTTAAGGATCTGCATAGAACAGTTCTTGGATCAGTATCTCAGCAACAGCAACAATTAAGAACTATGGAGGAACATACCCACGCATTTCTTGCACATAAATACGATGTAAGAAAATACCGTACCATAATACCATGTCACTATGTCAGTTCACTTTTTGCTTAGGACTATTTGATAACACTAGTGATTGATTTACACACACAGGCAACACGCGATCTGGAATCAAGAATTGGGAAAACAGCAGACACATATACTTCAGGAATAGCAGCTTTGAAGGAACTATCTGAAATGCTACAAAAGAAGGCCTGCTCTGATTTGGAGAAGACGAACTCCTCTATAGTATCACAAATAGAGGCGGTGGAGAAAGTATGAACAAGATCTAGCTATGAAATATTATCACCTCTTGCTGTGAATTTCTATTTCTCAGCATTTGTTTTGGTAATAATTCAAGTGCTCTTCTGTTCTCAGTTTCTCACTACATCAGCAACAGAGGGTTCTGCAGTAGCTCAGGAAATCCACAGTACACTTAATGATCAGAAGAAGCTATTAGCACTTGCTGCAAGACAACAAGAGCAGGTGCTGTAAAAATTATTTGCTGGTTTCTTGTTAGTTTAATTATTTTTTTTCTGAAAATTCAACTGTGTTTTCAACTTATCCAGGGCTTGATCAGAAGCATGAGATCTGCACAAGAAATATCCAGTTCGACTTCAACCATTTTCAGTAACATCTACAACCAAGCCCACAACGTGGTGGAAACCCTTAGAGCAAGCCAAGCAGAGAAATCAAGACAGCTTAGTGCTTTTGAAATGAAGTTTAAGGTGAGCTTAACTCTTAAAGACTTCAATTGGATATGTTTTGAGAGGTTCACAGACAACTCATCATCTTTACCAAAAACAGGAAGAGGCTGAAAGAGAGGAGAAGCAAGCCTTAAATGATATCAGTCTGATATTATCGAAGTTAACTTCAAAGAAAACTACAATGGTGAGTCTTTAACCATAATAGCTCCACTAGGCTTTAATTGTTCATTTGTTGAATCAAACCTTAAAGACTGATGCTCTACGTGTTTCTAGATCTCTGATGCATCAAGCAATATCCGGGAACACGACATACAGGAAGAGAAGAGATTGTATGAACAAATGTCTGGTATGCAGCAAGTCTCGGTTGGCGCAAAGGAGGAATTGTGTGACTATCTAAAGAAAGAGAAAACCCACTTCACGGAAAACACAATAGCTTCAGCTGAGTCTATCACAGTCATGGAGAGTTACCTTGAAGATTGGTACAAATTCCATCTCCCTACTGCTTTCGGTTCAAACGTCTCACTTAGTTTACATTCTATCTTCTCACACAAACATTGTATTTACTGCAGTTTGGGAAGGGCCAATGATTCTAAAAAGCTGTGGGAGACCACTGAAACAGGCATAAAGAATCTTAACACGAAGTATCAGCAAGAACTTAATGCCACAATGGAGTAAGTTTTTTTTTGTTCTGTATCCATGCTTCTCTCTGTTTCCACATCATTACACTGAATAAAACTCTCTACGTATAGGGACATGGCAAAAGAAAATGAGAGGGGGCACGATGAATTAGCATCCACGTTTTCCTCAATGGATGCTAACTTTGTTACTAGGACTAATGAACTTCACGCTGCTGTTAATGGTAACCTTCCCTACTCAAAAACCGCTTTTGGCTTCTGGAAGACAACTTTCTAATCCTTGGTTTTACAGACTCATTGATGCAAGACCGTGAAAACAAAGAAACAACGGATGCCATAGTTCAGACTTGCATGAACAAGGTCACATTATTGCAAGAGAGTCATGGACAAGTCGTATCAAACATCAGAAACAAAGCAGAACAGTCTCTCATAAAAGACTATCAGGTACTGAAGCAGTCATAACAACATAATAAACTTAAAAACTCTATAGTGTGAATGTGTGATCTATATGTGTATATATATTAACAGTAAAGCTTTTTCATGCAATGACCAGGTTGATCAGCACAAGAACGAAATACCAAAGAAACAGTCCATAACTGTGCCAAGCCTGGCTTCGATTGAGGAGATGAGGACTTTGTTTTCGCAGATTACTCTCAGCGAAGATCTCACAAGTTTGGAGAAAAGATCAACAAAACAGGGACAGGACGAAGCTAACAACAGAACTCCATTCTTGGAAGTAAACATATGATGTGATCAGACAAGAAAAAGAAAAAGCTTCAAGCTCTGGCAGTTAAGTTCATTAACTAGATGAGTTTAGAAGATCTAGAGTGTGTAAAGGTTGTTATGTAGTACGCAAACTTATCTTTTACATAAAACCCGGTATGCATATTAATTGCTGAAATCTCAGATTTTGGAATGACGTCACCGGTTATGGTTGATTTGGCTAATTTTCTCGTTTGAGTCAACCAAATATGAAAAAGAAAAGTAAAGAGAGAACAAAAAGAAACCAAGACTTTACATTGCTTCTGCCTTCTACAAGAAAAAACATAATAAAGTCAAGAAAATAAAGCACATATTTTTGTAATTTATCCCTTTTTAAAATACAATTGCTGTCATCAAGAATCCGTCACTGATGACGATCTCAAATTAATCTGACTGCCTTCGAGCTCTTATTAACCATCTAGGTGGAGAATGTATTATATACATTGTATTAAAAAAAGGCTTGAGGTTGGTCTCTAGTGCATTTGTTTGACCAAATTGAATTTTTCTCAACGAACATGGCGATGATTTGTATTAGAACTTGGATCTGAAGATTAGTTTTGTATTTTTGCTTTGCGCTAGTTTGAAGGTTTAGTAGTGTTTTCTTGACTATACGTTAAAATGTGAAAAAACAGTTTACCAAAACTAATATACTATATTACTTATTTAGAGTTGCATTTTTCCAATCATTGATTTAAGAACATATGATTAGGATACAGTTTAAACTAAATATATATATGGATGGGTTAGGTGTTGGTATTAATTATTTAAGTAATGACTGTGTGGCAAGCAAGTCCATGAGAAACCAAGTTGCTAGATTTATTCTGTGTCGTGTGTACATTTGTTGACTCTACTACTTTTTGTCAGATTCACACTTTAGAAGTTTCGAAGAAGTGAGAATTATGTGATGATGCATCACTTGCAATGACGATATTACCCTTGTTATTCAACCCTCGTGGTATGCATTGTGCCGGCGGTCGAAGGGTGATTACACTGAAAATGTCAAACAAAACAATTACAAGTCAAACAAGCCGCATTACTTACTCTTGTTGTTGTTAGAATATTAGTTTAGACGACTTCTTTTGGTCAAACTACTAGAAAGTCCTACTTTTAGGTATTGCTGTTATATTATAAATACATTACTTCTGAGTTCTCAACCTTCATTACAAAATTCTCTCAGTTCAGGTTTCTTTTTTCACAAGCAAAATCTCAAACGTCTACTTCTTTTGTTTGTTTTTTTTTGTAACACCTCTCAAATCGTAATTTACTTTGCTTTCTTAGTTCTCAAAATCTTACCAAACCAAGAACAAATAAGTATGAAGAGAGAAAGATCTGAATTCGAAGAATCCATCAAGAGTCTAGACATTGCCAAATGTCTGATGATATTAGCACAAACTTCCATGGTTAAACAGATCGGTTTGAACCAGAACCAACATACGGAGAGCCATATGAGCAACCGATTCGAATGCAAAACGTGTAACAGGAGATTTTCTTCGTTTCAAGCCCTTGGTGGTCACCGGGCAAGCCATAAGAAGCCAAAGCTCACTACCGTTGAGCAGAAAGAAGTGAAACATCTTAGCAACAATTATAAAGGAAATAATCATTTGCACGAGTGTTCGATATGCGGTCAAAGTTTTGGGACCGGACAGGCTTTAGGTGGTCACATGAGACGACATAGGTCAAGCATGAAAGTCCAGCCAGCGTTCATATGTCCCGTGGTTCCTACCATGCCTGTTTTGAAACGATGCAGTAGTAGCAAGAGGGTTTTGAGTTTGGATTTGAATCTGACTCCGTTAGAGAATGATCTTGAATATATTTTTGGGAAGACATTTGTCCCAAAAATAGATATGAAGTTCGTTCTTTAGTTTTTTTCTTTTCTTTCTCTCAGTCATTTGTATTGTAATTCCCATTCTTTTATTAATTCTTCAAACGTTAATGTCAAAAAACTTCATGGTATATATATGTTCGTTCTTGGTTTTTCATGTACAATTGAAAAAAAAATTAAATTATAAATTTCTATTCCTGGAGTACAACGTATTCATTAGCGGGCCAAATTTTGGGCCCATCTATGCCTGATTAGGAATTGTAAAACGTATTATTTCTTGGCTTACGGGTATAGTAGGAAAATCGGTAACTTCATACCCCAGCTAAGGGGTATGTTCAATTCCTACATGATGTTTAACACTGTGCAAGTCCATACATTAAGTTAAATAAAATTTAAATTCACAATCCCAACTCTTCAAACAGTACTAATACCTAACTCGTAACGTTGTTAAGAAACCGTTAACGGCTTCTGAGATGGACGCCACATACAAAACGACGTCGTTTTGAAAAACCAAAAAAAAACTTTCTTTTGGTCAAAACGACGTCATTTTCTTCCTTCTTCTTCTTTCTCTTTCCTGACTCAAGGAATCTGGGTTTCTGCGATTGAACCGGCTGCGGAAGAGGATGATGGAGAGCACATAGTGCGTTAAAGTTGTCAGTTAGAATTTAGAATAGGTTGTAATATTTGGGATTTGATTATTGTTTCAATTTGGCAAATCCAGTTTTATGTGTGAATGGGAAATTATTAGGTTTTTACCGAGAAGAGCTGTGATGAGATTTGATTTTATAAATATGTAGAATTGATTATTCTTAGTAAGTTTATTATAATTGTAGTTGAAAGAACTCATATTTGTTGGGTTTTTTTGTCTTTTGACCAAAAGAAAGTTTTTTTTTGGTTTTTCAAAGCGACGTCGTTTCATATGTAGCGTCCACGTCAGAAGCCGTTAACGGTTTCTTAACACCGTTACGAGTTAGGTATGTATTAGCACAGTTTGAAGAGTTGGAGTTATAAATTTAAATTTTATTTAACTTAATGTATGGATTTGCACAGTATTAAACATCATGTAGGAATTGAACATACCCCCTTAACTGGAGTATGAAATTACCGATTTTCCACGTATAGTACGTAGTACGTACATACTACATATATACGCTATGCAAAAATATAGATGTTAAAATCTAAGATGTTGTCATTTCACTGATTTGCTTATACTGTATATATGGTAGTAATGAAAATATATTACGCATAATTTAGGATTAGTAATTTTATTTCCTGTAAAAGATGACACATCATTAGTCTTTCATTCCACCCTATTAAGCGGATGTTTTTTTCGAATTAAAAAGCTTAACTGGATATTATATATCTTAGTTTTCGTAAAAATAATATCTTATATTTATAGAAAAATTGTATAAGCGTTCGAAAAAACATAAATTTCAACAAGCTCAACAATCATTATAAAGGTAGTATTAGTCTAGTAGATACTAGATACACATAGACATAGTCACATAAATTAATGAGAGAACCATTGTTTTGTCTCTAGCTAGTAATCCTAATTTGTGACTCGAGCGAGCCTGGTAATTGTATATCAGTTAATATTTTGTAATTTCTAATCAAGTTAATTGTGTACAGTTATCCTTTGCACTTTAAAACTTATTATGGCTAAAAACGGAAAGTTAGTATTTAATCAAAAGAAAAAGGAAAACGACTAGTACTCTTGACACTATAGAGTACAAATTAGGACGGTTTAATAAATCAGGACTGAACACTGAAATAGTCTCGAGTCCATCATAAATTAACAGTTAAAAGAATTTGGTGACTGCGCGAGATGATGATATGGGGTTGTAGTACAACAATTCTAATTAAGACGGTTCAAATTTGATTAACATAACGAAAGTTAAGAGTTCAAATATAATAATTATTCGTTTGACACTATAGAGTACGAAAGAGTTAAGAATAATTATATCAGATCGGTCCTTGAATTTTGGTGGCATAAAGCATAAAAAAGTAATTTTGTTAAAAAATGTAATAACAATCAAAAATTTAGTTTTTCTAACTTTTATTATAGCAAATACTCGGTAAACATCATTGCTAATCAAAAGTAGTTGGTAATAAAGCATTATTATAATAAAATAAAGATTAAGGAGAAGAAGTGATTTTGATGTTCTTGTATAAAATTTTAATTATGTATCATAATATTTTGTAGTTAAGTTAATTCAAATTTTTATGGATTTTAATGTAAAAAACGGGAACTAAACCAAAAAATAATAAATAAAAAACAAAAGAAAAAAACTGTAAACGAACCGGCAGAGTTGAAGGCTTGAACCCATGACTTGACACATAATTGTATGATACAGACCCAACAGACTTGCCTAATTTCTCAAAATATGTATCACTAAAAATTTACTATATGATGTGGTCTAAAGCAGCTGCTTTGCCTGCTTTAGGGGTGGACCAGCACTGATAGGGGCTCATCTCTTTATCTATGGTAAAGTGAGACACCTTTCGCGATTGTCTCATAAACATCTATATGCTCATATAGAAGAAAAATCTGCGGACGGATTCTTGAAAAACTACAAAAGTGTGAAGATTTTTCTCAAGGAAACTGAACTGGTTACTTAAGACGACTGTAAATGCACTGTGGGAAAAGAGGAAGGAAGTGATAGTACAATTGCATGCGACAAAGTAAAGGTTAGTACTAACTATACGTATATTATTTCATTATTTGTTAAGTTAATTAATATTAGGATAAATTTTCTAATCATTAGACTATAATTTACTTTTTCGAGAGGTTAGAAAATGAGATTTTCTAAGTTTCATCATACTTAAGCTTCCATTAGCACATCTCATAATTAATTTGCCTATTCTCCACTTGCATGTTTTTTTTTTCTTTTCGATTTGGTTAGTTTTTGAATGTGGGAAATGTTGTTTAGTTTTGAGGGTATCAGTTGATGCGTTTTTCTTTTTATTATGTATTTTTTTTTTTGTCAATTTATGGCTAAGGTCAATATTAAATTTTCAGGATAAAAAAACTTTTAAAATTGGTGAGTTCATCATCGTCGAGGGAAAGAATGTCAATGAAACAGACATTCATTTGGTGAAGACTCAAGGACCGGTTTCTGTCGAAATAGAAGTTACTGCGGAATATACACTTTGTAAAGTAAATAAATTTTTTACATAATTTTTCAAATACTAATTTTTATTGACATAATCCGGATTTGACTTTTGACTTTTTTTTTTTTTTAAATAGGGGATATTATGTACTATAGGCCACCCAAAAAAGTGGAAGTTGAAAATCACATCGTGCTACTTACCAAGTATTCAACAAACAAAAGTGCCGTATCATATTTCGAGTATCAAAACAGTTGGGGACCCAAATGGGGAGTGAATGGTTTTGGAAAATTTGCAAGGAAAGTCAGTTTGCGTGCTGGAAGACCCTCCTTGATTAAATCCTACATGTATCCTGAGGTATGCATGTGCATAATAAGTTCGTTCTGTCTAACTTATGATTAATTTACTAATTTTATTATTATATATAATAAACTTTTACTAAATTATGCAGCTTCTTGATCAAGTCGTGGATGTATGAGGATCAAAAACCGCTAGTAAGTAATATATTCTTGTACTAAATATTGTTTAGTTTACTAAATTGGTTTTGTGTGATATGAATCGGAAATCATAAATTTAATAGGTTACTGGAATAAACTTGAAATTTACATAAACACTCATAACAGTTGTATATATAAACAGGTACTCAAGTGCTGTATCACATGGAGCAGCGAAATGAGTTTACTTTGGTTTTAGAAGCGGTCTTATCTATTATGTTGGCTATGCACCAATTTATCTTATATATGAACTATGGTGCACTATAATTCTAGGAATTTTAGTTTATTAAACAAATGAAAACTATATTTCTGGTATTTAATTTTGGTATTTTGAGAAAACTCGTTTTGTATTTTGTTTTAAAGAATTTTTATAAAAGACTTTGTTCTACTACTTATGCAGTTATGATGTACCTTATTATATGATGCTATCAAACATAGTAACCATATGTCGTCTTAATCTTAATATATATATAACACAAGTCACTTACCGACTTACTATGTTTGATATGTTATAAAATACAAGTCAAACATATACCATATGCAAATAAAATAATAAGTTTTCTTTTCAACGTTCAATGTAAAGTAATATCAAACACAAGTCACTAATTATCTTATTTATCATGTTGCATTTTTGGGTATTAAAAGACTACACTGCTAATATTAATCACAAGGATAGATTCTTATACTACAGCTTCTACTTGCACCTTAGTACCTTACACATGCACCCATAGCTTAGACCCTTACTCCTAGTTGTAGACTCACTTCTACAAGCACGGTTAAACTACTAAACATTACACAACAACAGTCTACTTGACAACTCTACTTGTACCAACCTTACAAACAACATAATTCAATAGTTGGGCCTATCTCAACTAATAAAGCCCATTGTCTCATTAATACACGATACACAAGCAAAAACAGAACTTTGTTCATAAAACGCAAAGGCGAATTCGATGGGGGATTATGTGGGTGTGGGGACTGATTTACCAGGTACGATTCCAACTCTGTAAATTATTATTTACAAGGATCCCTAATTAGTTGCACAATTTATCCGGTCTCAGATTGGAGAAATATAGTGATACCTGTAGAATTGCGATACAAGGATGACGGTGATGTTCCTGGGGAACATTATTATCCGCATATAAGACGCCCTAAGGATGAAGATTCTACGATCTCAGCGGAGGATGAGTATCTCCTCATGAAGAAACAAGTCCAAGATTCCAAGGTTTTCATCAATCCTGGAAAGATATTCTATGTTGATTCTTGACAAATTTCTTTTTATCTTCTAATCATCTTGGTGTGTGTTTTTCATTTTTATATATCTTTAGGGTTTTGACATCGATTTCACCAAGTTCCGCTGCATTTTCAATTACAAACCCGTTAATCTTGATGACAACCAGTATGCTTTGGAACCAGAAACCACCAGAGAGTTCATGGCCAGGCTATCTATGGAGTCCCTAGAGGGATTCAATGAAATAAATAGTACAAATTATGTGTTTGTCAAGGTTATCAAAGCCAATTTTCACTTCTCTGCTGGCATCATGTTTTACATTACCTTTCAAGGTAAGCTACTATCCGATTATGTCTTAAAACAGTTCCAAACTAAGGTAATTTGCTATTGCGCTGAACCCGATTTTATCTCATGCGAACTCAAACCTGAGAAAAGAGGTAAGTAACTCTCGACATGACTTGGTCTATCTTTGTTTTCTTGTCTGTTGTTGAGAAATCATTTTGAAACTGCTTATAATATTGTTTTTGGCAGTCCACTCCATTGAGGCTGCAGATAAAGAAGATCCCAAGAAACCGAGGTATATCTATCTTGTCTTCTTCTTTACTTTGATGAGTCTTCTTTTCCTTTATGTTCTCTCCTAGGGTACTAGAGGTTTTTTTTTACACTGCTGAAAGTTTTTTTCTTGTTATATTGATATCCTCAGATTGACTGACACTGGAGCCATCTAATATCTATTACTGGATCAGACGCAAGCACTCTTGTGATAAATTGACCGAGTCGATGTTATGATGTAATGACACTTGCTACTACTACTTTTGCTACCAATCTAAGACAAACCGAATCTCTTAACCAAGTTGATTAGCAGGCCAACTAAGTCAGGGCTAATGGATTTTAGTTCATGTAATAATACTACATGACGCATTATTTTTTCTTTCCAGACCATTAAGCGGATTGTTGGCAATTCAACTATAATATTCTTTTCGAAGCAATGCTGACTTTATAAAACTGAAAGTGGTTTTGATTTTAACAATAGTAATACTAGTCAAATAACAAACATAGATAATACCCAAATAACAGTCGTCGTCGTAGCTCAATACATATATGATCATTATACAAATTCGGAAACATATTCTCTCTTGGTTTTGGCAGATACATATATGATATGAATATGATAATAGCTAGTATGCAAAAATATTAAGTTTTAAGACGTTGTTATTTTACAGCTTTGCTTTAGAAAACTAGTACAAACGTTCAAGAAAAAAATATTAGCAAATATGTTAAAGCCAAATTTTCTAAAATATTAAATTATGTATTTTATTTTCATGCTCGTAACATTGCAAAAAATTACAATAGCAACTCACTGACACTAAAGGGTTAGGGTTCTTGTATTTAGTTCATAAACGCAAAGCGAGAAATCTGATTCGATGGGGGATAATTCGGGGTATGGCCATGATTTACCAGGTACGAATCCAACTCTGTAATTTGTTTTTTTAAGATCTAATGCATATATAAATCCCTAATTTGCGGAGGCCCCAGATTGGAGAACTACGCTGGAGACTGTGTATGTGAAATACGCGGATGAGGATGATTATGAAGATGTTTCTGGGACGAAAAGGTATTATCCGCATATAAGACGCCCTAAGGATGAAGAGCCTAAGATCTCGCCGGAGGAAGAGTGTCTCCTCATGGAGAAACAAGTAGAAGAATCCAAGGTTTTCCATCTTTTCTTTTCTATTTTCATATGTAATTTGATTCTTCCTTGGTAAAATCTAGAGTTGAGGAAGCCAGATCTTTATAGTACTCAAGTCAGTTTCTCCTTCTTTTTTTTTTTTTTTGGTTATCTTTAGGGTTTTGACATCGACTTCGCCAAGTTCTGCTGTCGTTTCAATTACCTACCAGTTGATTTCGATGCTCACAACGCATTCGTTTTGGAACCAGAAACCACCAGAGAGCTTTTAGACAGGCTGTCTCTAAAATCCCTTGAGAGATTCAATGAAATAAATAGTACAAAATATGAATTTGTCAAGGTTATCAAAGCCAATTATCACTTATCTGCTGGCATGATGTTTTACATTACTTTTCAAGCTAAGCTGTTTTCCGATGATGACTCGAAAGAGTTCCAAGCTAAGGTCTGCCATTTAAATGATAACCCCGATTTTATCTCATGCGAACTCAAACCTGAGAAAAGAGGTAACTCTCGCCATGACTTGGTCTATCTTTTTTTTTTTTCTTGTCTGTTGAGAGATCATTTTGATGATACTAGTTATATAATATTGTATTTGGATTTTCTTTTGGCCATTGAAGCTCCGGAGAAAGAAGATCCCAAGAAACCAAGGTATATATATACCTTTGTCGTTTTTTTTAATTTGATGAGTTTTTTACACTCTCCTGAATGTTTTTTTTTTTGTTTTGTTTTTTTGTTATATTGATATCCTCAGATTGACTCATGAGCCATTTAGTGTCTAGTGGTGGGTGTTGATCAGACCGAGAACAGAGTCTAGTTATATAATGCATGACCTATGCACATGGAATTCTCATCAGCTCGATATAGATACACACATTAGTTGCCGACATAGAATTAAGACTTTTTTTGCTTTTTTAGATTATACAAAACTATCAGATCATGTATCCTTCACCTTGTTAACTTTCACTTTATTGATGATTGTATCTATATCGGATAGTTTTGTATAATCTAAAAACGAGTCATCACTGTAAGGATATTGATAAAGAAAACGAGTCATCACTGTAAGGCTCCTCAATCCCATTCCTTCCTAGAGTGACCTTTTCATCGTTAATGGTATGAACGGTTTTATCATCTACATCAGCAGCCCTGGTAGTTTCAGCCCTGGTAGTTTCACTGTAAATTGACCAGACAGGGGAAATGTGAGCTAGAATACAAGTTGCTGGTAGGAATGTCAGGTGCAGGTTTCTTGTTTAGAAGTAACTCTGCCTCGGAGCCATCCAAATGCCACTGATGAGGATTGAGGACGCTAGAGAAGCATTGCCATAAGCCATCTCTCACCAACACTATATGAATCCATGACCACTCTTAGCCATCCAAAAAAGCTTTGGTTTTGAATTGAATGCAACATAGATTGAAAGAGCTTATTATTACGAATCTTTTAATCCAAATTTGCAAACAATTACCAGCTTTAAACTAACAAAATCAATTAAAAATTAGCTCAATTTCCATGATCTTTTGCGAGTTAAGCTGAAAACATTTCATTAATATATCTGAGGGTATTTACGGACAAACAAAACTATAAGACCAAAATGCGAAGAGTACAAAACCTAGAGTGTTAGGGTTTTTGTTTTGTTCATAAAACCCAAAGGATGGGGGATAATGAGGGGTCTGATTTACCAGAGACGATTCCAATACACATCCCCCCCCCAAAAAAAATGGTATCCGGTCTCAGATTGGAAAACTATGGTGATACCTGTAGAATTGCGATACAAGGATGACGGTGATGTTCCTGGGGAACGATTATTATCCGCATATAAGAAGCCCTAAGGATGAAGAGTCTAAGATCTCAGCAGAGGATGAGTATCTCCTCATGAAGAAACAAGTCCGAGGTTTTCATCTTTTTTTTTTTTTTTTTTTTTTTTTTTTTTT
>NC_025688.1:24151030-24158088 GCF_000633955.1 Camelina sativa
TTTTTTTTTTTTTTTTTTTTTTTTTTTTTTTATGGTAAAATTCTTTTATCTGCTTGGGAATAATATTGATTCATCATCTTGGTGTGTGTGTGTGTGTGTGTGTGTGTGTGTGTTATTTTTAAATATCTTTAGGGGTTTGACATCGATTTCACCAAGTTCCGCTACATTTTCAATTACCAACCATTTGATCTCGATGCCAATATTAATATTCCTTTGGAACTAGGAACAAGCAGAGACTTAATCGACAGGTTATCTCGGGAATCCCTAGAGAGATTCAATGAAATAAATAGTACAAAATATGAGTTAGTCAAGGTTATCAAAGCCAATTTCACGTCTCTCCTGGCATCATGTTTTACATTACCTTTCAAGGGAAACTACTTAATGGTTATGACTCCAAAGAGTTTCAAGCTAAGGTCAGCTGTCGTGTTATCCCCGAGATTATCTCATGCCAACTCAAACCTGAGAAACAAGGTAATTCGTGATACTTGGTCTATCTTTGTTTTCTTGTCTATATATATTGAGCTCAATTAGAAAACTGGTAGTAACATTGCTATTGTAATTGTACTTGGATTTTTTTTTGTCTTTTTAATTACTTTGATGAGTCTTTTGCTTTGTGTTTCTCTCTATTCGGGTAGGGGGTTTTGACACTCTGTTGAATGTTTTTTGTTATATTGATATCCTCAGATTGACACATGAGCCATCCAATGTCTAATACTGGATGGTGATCAGACACAGTCTAGCTAGTTATATAATGCACATTATGGTGATCAGACAATGTCTAATAATAGTTCGCTGGACCCAAAAAGGTAGAAAAGTCTAGATGAAACAGTTGGTAAACTCTGTAATGCCGATTTGTTACTCGTGGGTCTTAAACTAGTCTTGTAAATCATGGTCGTTTTCTATTCGAACTAGGAAACTGTCCCTAATTCATTGATCATTATGTTTGAAGACAACTGGTGCTGGAGAAGAGTGTATTTATTTTCATGCTAATTTTAAGTAAACAGCAGCACAACGGTATCCATTATCCGTCTTGAAAAGAAAGAAAAAACTCGTTTCTTTACAAGTACCAAAAATGTAGCAATTACAATATTGAAATCAACCAAAAAAAAATTTAACACTGTAATAAAGTTGACTTCAATCAAAAGTTTAACTTTGCGTGTTGAAGAAAGTCAAAGGTCCTCTGTTTTGAAGCACGCAATTAATTGCCACTTTTAGCGACCAATTTAAAAGAGTTTTAATTACTAAACATGTGATAGCCACCAATATTTCTCATCGACCACTATCACCATTCACCACATGGTCCACATCTATAGTTTTATTAAATATATATTCATGCGAACAAATACAGATATATAGAGACAAACATGTAACATATGCATGCGCGGCTTCAAACATGATGAATCATTTTATAATATTGTAGAATGTATAGTTCGATGTATCGAGTTTTTGGTTCTGAAAAGTTGGTGACTTTATATATTCAAGGTTTATGTATATGGTTCGGGATATGTGCATGTAGATGTCGATCCATGCATGCCTTTATTTGAGAAGTCTCACTTTATCATCAAATTTGGATGAGTTTTGGAATCGCTAGCTACGGGGACAGTCGTATATTCGTATAACCATATATGATACATAGGACATATATAGCCAAACATGGATTCATCATCATGTGTGCAAATATATATGAGATATATCTCAGCATGGTATATTCGTATATATGCAATGCATATTCCCCACTCGCTAATCTGTCAAATGCTCGTTTTTGCTCAATTCTCTTGGTTAGTAATGGGCCAGAATTGTGTGTGACCACCACTAAAACTGCATAATCATAAACAATGCATAAATAAATTGAGGAATTTCTTTTTGGATGCATGAAAATATGAAATGCTCAACTCTATTGATGCATGAATCACGTATATCACACTAACGTCTATATATCTATACTTACTAGCTAGAATGCATAGCCCCTACTAACTAACTAATACGCGGAATATCCCAATTATTTCAACAAATCATTGGTTAATACTTAATTACGTCACATATAATATTTAATTAATACTTACATACTTATTTATCTATATATGGTTTAGGTCGGTGGTATAGTGCTTTCCAAAATTTTAGGACTCTAGTAAAGATGGAAATAAATCCCAACGAACCCGAGGGTCCAAATTCGATTAATTGTCTGCATTATAGATCGTAAAAGCATTATTTATTGGTCTAAGTGGGTTGTTTTGTCATCAAAATAACTAAATTAATGAGATTAATGATATTCTTATATATAATATAGTTAATTAATATCAGCATAATGCTTGATTAGGCGAATCATAAGAGAGTTTAAATCACACTCTGCTTGGCATGAAGTGCATTTCATGTGATTCTCGTGAATGGGAAAAAGCGGGGGATCATTCACGTCATTGCTTAGCTTAGCTAGTTACTATTAACCGAGTGTACATGTCAATTAAAAGCTCAATGGAACTCGTAATTCAGTATAATAATTATTACTGGCCATGGATCACGCATATATATTTTGATAATCATATATATATATATATATATTTATGATCATATAAATGTTATAACGCTAAATTAAAGCGCGGCTCTGATCGGGTGCTAAGTAAACTTATATCATCTTCACGATGTAGTCTATATATGCATACGTACTTGGAATATCTCATAACACATACTGTTGTATTAGTTAAACTAACTTCGAGGCTTCGAGACTACCCAACCAAAGGCTCAGCAGTTACTTGCGATTGCTTCCAACCATAACCACACTCATAGCAATGGAGGTCCTACCACAATCACTCCATTTAGTTAATTAGTATGAAATTTATGACAACTAAAAATAACAATAATCTTCAATTATATATTACTTAGAGCAGCTCCATCGATTTGATATCGTATGAGTATGCTAAATATAATACGTTAGTCAGTTTATAATATATGAATTTTTTAATTTTAATTAAAAAAGAGTAACTAACCATATCAAGCCAAAGTATGAGAAGCCCATTGTCAGTCGTTTCTCATTTTTTCTCCTGCGAGAACCGTTTCTGGCCTTCTCTCCTCTTCTCATCTATTCCTTTATAAATATTTTAATGGTGAGAGATTCACCTACATACGAACCGATAGAGCTGTTCTTATATGTTGAACCTTAAACATTCTAAATGTTATGATTTTTTTCCCTTAAATTAGTAATCTTATAGATTATGTACAGCCTTGTAGTCGTTTATATTGAGGTTATTCAGTTATTTACAATAGCATAAATCTATTATTCCTTTCTAACTTAGTACAGTAGTTTCTTATTTTTATCATTAAAAGAGTTATTTCAAATTTTGTCTAAAACAAAATACCTTTTTTAATCTATAATCATAAAATATTTGCAATCTATTATATAAGTTGATTATTTTTATATTTCATATATTTGTATTTAAATTCGTAGTTTTTACTCACAAATTTATCCCATAGTGCGCTTCACGGCTAAATGCTTTTTCCAAGTAGAAACTACAAGGGAAAAAAGTGAACTAGAGTCTTAAAAGTCTAATTTTGAAAAAACGGCCATATAGTTTCAATCTGGAAACTTCTAAGAATAACGTGGATTAGAATTATATCATACTCAATTAGAATGAGAGCTATATATATTAATCACGATTCACGCAGATTAAAGGGGGCTAACTAAGAAATGTGGGTCACTCACTTGCCTGCCAAAGCTGGCCATATGAGAGCACTTTCTAGGAGAGTAGTGGTACCAACTTCCCTCTCTATACAATATTTCGATCCAAATCATTGGTCTCTCAACTCTATCATCAAAAGAAACATTCATTATTTAGTGTTTTTTATAAATTTATTAAACTATTGTAAAAAAAATAATAAGCTTTACAACAGAGCGTAAATTTGCAATTTAAAAGTATTGGACTTATAATACTTTTTAAAGTACCATAGACTAAAAGAAATGCAAATCTTTTTCGGATGGTCATATATCGATAGCAATCGTTTACTAGTTTTTTTTTTTTTTTTTTTTTTTTGGGNAAGTCTTATATTAATTAATATATATTTCGCTAAATATCTTTTTTTTGTTAACAAAATGAACATTTTATGTGTGGTTTATAATATATTTTCAATATCTGATTTCTAACTAAGTTAAACATGTATCAATGTGCGTTAACACATGTATATGGTGTTGGTTGAAATGGACTCATCATTTGAATTGGACGCAAACGTGAATTTATCATAAGATAATCAAGGACATGCATAAGTTTGGTTGTTATGATTTTAGCGCTTGTTTTTACATGGTTGCGTGATATTAAGATTCTGGATTCGATATTTCACATCCACCTTGTACAGTTTTAAATCTGAATTTTCTTCTGCAAAATATGATCATGCATGGCATGGCAGTTTACATACTTCTCATCATAGGCATTCATTATTGTTTTCCAGTCTCCCTTTATAAAATATGGATCGGACATGTGCATCTATTTGGGACTTTAACTTTTAGCAAGTGAGTTTAATTATCAGAACACTTGATTGTAGTCACTAAACACTAATCATATCGTTACAACTCTAATAATTGGACAATACTTTCGTTCTTTAGCCTTTTTCTGATTTTTATTCTCCTTTTGTAGATTAACTAACCAACCCCACTTTTCTTTGCGCCACTCCATCTCAAAACGCTCGTTGGCTTTTTCGATATTTAATTAATTAACATATTCTTCCAACCATATGTTAATATTGTCAGGATTTTGTTGCTATAATAAAATATAAACATATAGATTTGGTTGTGATTTAAAAAAACTTCAGCGCTCGTAATTAGAAGTTGAATGATCAGTATTCGACTTTGCAAAAGACAATTCTTGATTAGTGTATACTAGCAGAGAATCCGTTGTTGTCATTGATAATATATTCTCGGTTTATTAGTCGATAACCATTCAAATTTCGTTCAAGAGTTCTGAAACCCATTTTCTTCCTTCTCACCCAAGATATGTTACAATATAATCATGTCAACTACGATGGACTAAGATCTACTCTTTTAAGTTTAAACATGCATCTGGTTCTTTTCTAACCTGAGCATAATTAAGTTATTACATCTTTTAACATAATTCATACAGAAAAAAGATACCCTCTAATTTTAATGCTTAGATCATGGTTCTTGCTAATTGTTCGAGTGTAATATATTTCTTGTTGTTGGCACAACACTTACTTTCTTGTTGTTACTCGGATCTAAATATTTTCGTTAATTAAGTGTAATAATAACTTATCGAATGTAATTAGCCTTCGATTGTAGCTTGAGTAACCGCCAACTAAACTTATAGAATTTGTCTTTTAATGAACTTCACTTGTTTTAGCCTCTTTTCTTTTTGTGTCGACCACCTTGGTTTATTACTTAATGGCTGAAATATGACTCTAATGACACATGCATGTTATCAAGAATTTAACTTTTATTACTAAGATTATATAGTATTCGAAACATTTTTGCTCTTAAATTTCATGTCTGTACGTTGAGGACAGCTAAATTGTTCCCATGTGATAGTTTTATATGCATAATGTCAACACTAGATCACATCTATATAATCTACCCCAAGAAGAAAATAGATATATTTTCATCAATACATAAATATAGATGTCTTAATCCTTTACCTCCTCTAGTAAAAATTAAACTAATCCCCCTTTTTAGGTGGTGATCATCATAGTCATATCTAATTCTTTTTTTTTATTTTGACACATGGAGGCACTGTGTTATTGAAGCCTCGTATAAAAAACAAATTTACTATGTATTGATGACACTTAGGCTGGCTCTAATTAGAGAAATAATGAATTGTTTAATGAATGAATAGTGGTGGCGTGACCAGGTTAAACGTAAGTTTAGAGTGTATATTTATAATTAAATAATACCTTTTCTACTATATTCTTATTTAATACTCCTATTACCACAACTATTTTAAACTAAAATTTGCAGATTTATTTATTTTTTAAAATTATTTTTTCTAGAAATTTCATTACTTTCGTTATATCTTTTAATCTTTTGAATAAAATGAATGTAGTCAATGATTTCAAATGTTCAAAAGTTTATTTCATTCGTCATATTCACTGTTATAGGAAGATAGAACGTATGTAAGGTTTCAACTTTTCTTTCTATTCTAAGTTTGTTGAAATTCGTTTTTAAAATATCTACTAGAAATTATTAATTTTTAATGACTTTTGATAGAATGCTGCATTTCACTGCCAATTGAACTTTAAGTTAACCTAAGTTTCTACTACAACCACAGTGTTGTAAAGTGCAATAGCACAGAGAAAATCTTTAATTGTCTTTCAGAATGTTAAGTTCACCGATTTAACTACGAAAACTTAATTTAAACTATATGCATGTTAAATTTTCTTATGTGAATTACAAGTATGTTTATTTCTTAAAAAAAAGTGTAAATATATGTATAATTACACTATATATTGAGTATTAACTTATATACGATAACCAAATTCTCGGATACAAAATATGGATAATATGACGTACAGAATATTAAGAGACTTAAGACGATAATGAAAGATTACTTGTCGTTTGTGAGTCTAAAATCCGACGTGCATGTTAGGTCGCCCGCATTATTTCAATCAATCTACACATACCCGTAAAAATAAGCCACAGTTTGCAAAATGTTAAAAACTTTGTATAGTTTAATCCAAAGGGGGAAATATGTAAGCGATAAAAACTAAAAAGTATGCACATTGGAAGCTTCTTAGACTAGTCAAACATCTAAAACTCCGAAAGAGCAATTAACTTAATAAGTTAATTACCTTTAGAAGAGAGATTAATAATTGTTAATACATCGGGGGACATGGATCTTCATCACTCCTTGTAAATGGATCGATAAGATCATATCCGTGATGAAAGAGACAGGAGATCAATAAATACGAGAATTTAACCTACCTGATCTATATATGTTGCGTTAATATTCGGACCGTAGGATAAATCAGGACGTGTCGTCTGAGATTATGTGATTAGTTGGTTACTAATTATATTTAAATGCATGTTTGTGGAATTCTGATTTGCAACGAGACTATAATAATAAAAG
>NC_025688.1:24158967-24173177 GCF_000633955.1 Camelina sativa
AAAAAAAAAAAAAAAAAAAAAAAAAAAAAAAAAAAAAAACAAGTTTGCAAAAGACAATATTTCTTGATTAGTGTCTACTAGCCGAGAATCTGTCGTTGTCATTGGTTATATATTCTCGTTTTATTGGTCGACAACCATTCAAACTTCGTTCAAGAGTTCTGAAACCCATTTTCTCCTTTCTCACCCAAGATGTTACAATATCATCATGTCGCCTACGATGAACTAAGATCTACTGTTATAAGTTTAAAAATGCATGTGGTTCTTTTCTAACCTGAGCATAATTAAGTTATTACATCTTTTAACATAACTCATATAGAAAAAATACTCTCTAATTTCAATGCTTAGATTATTGTTCTTGCTAATTGTTCCAGTCTGTTATATTTCTTGTTGTTGGCAAAAACAACACTTACTTTCTTGTTGTTACTCGGATCAAAATATTTTCATTAATTAAGATTAGACGACACCTGTAATTATCTGCCTCCAATTGTAGCTTGAGTAACCGCCAACTAAACTTATAGAATTTGTCTTTTAATGAACTTCACTTTTGACAAAAAAAAAAATGAACTTCACTTGTTTTAGCCCCTTTTCTTTTTTTGTGTCGACCACCTTGGTTTATTACTTAATGGCTGAAAATATGACTTTAATGACACATGCATGTTATCAAGAATTTAACTATTATTACTAATTAAGATTATATAGTATTCGAAACACTTTTGTTCTTAAATTTCATGTCTGTACGTTGAGGACAGCTAAATTGTTCCCATGGGATAGTTTTATATGCATATGCATAATCTAGTAGATCACATCAATATAATCTACCTCAAGAAGAAAAGAGATTTATTTTCATCAACACATAAATATAGATGTCTTAATCCTTTACTCCCTCTAGTAAAAATTAAACTAATCCCCCTTTTTAATTAGGTGGTGGTCATCATAGTCATATCTAATTCTTTTTTTATTTTGACACATGGAGGCACTGTGTTATTGAAGCCTCGTATAAAAAAACAAATTTACTATGTATTGATGACACTTAGACTGGCTCTAATTAGAGAAATAATGTACTGTCTAATGAATTAATGAATAGTGGTGACGTGACCAGGCTAAACGTTTAAAGTTTAGAGTGTATATTTATAATTAAATAATACCTTTTCTAGTACATTCTTATTTAATACTCCTATATATTACCACAACTATTTTAAACTCAAATTTGCAGATTTAGTTATTTTGAAATTATTTGTTTCTAGAAATTTCATAACCTTCGTTATAATTTTTAAACTAATTAATCTTTTGAATTAAATGAAATAATGTAGTCAATGATTTCAAATGTTCAAAAGTTTATTTCATTCGTCATATTCATTGTTATATAGGAAGATAAAACGTATATAAGGTTTCAACTTTCTTTTTATTCGAAGTTTGTTGAAATTCGTTTTTTAAATATCTACTAGAAATTATTAATTTTTAATGACTTTTGATATATCGAATGCTGCATTTCACTGCCAATTGAACTTTAAGTTAACCTAAGTTTCTACTACAACCACAATGTTGTAAAGTGCAATTTATATAGCACAGATAAAATCTTTAATTGTCTTTCAGAATGTTAAGTTCACCGATTTAACCACGAAAACTTAATTTAAACTATATGCATGTTATTTTTTCTTTTATGAATTACAAGTATATATGTATATGTTAATTTCTTAAAAAAAAGTGTATATATATGTATAATTATACTATATATTGAGTATTAACTTATATACGATAACCAAATTCTCGGATACAAAATATGGATAATATGACGTACAGAATATCAGGAGACTTAAGACGATAATGAAGGATTACTTGTCGTTTGTGAGTCTAAAANTTGAATAAAATGAATGTAGTCAATGATTTCAAATGTTCAAAAGTTTATTTCATTCGTCATATTCACTGTTATAGGAAGATAGAACGTATGTAAGGTTTCAACTTTTCTTTCTATTCTAAGTTTGTTGAAATTCGTTTTTAAAATATCTACTAGAAATTATTAATTTTTAATGACTTTTGATAGAATGCTGCATTTCACTGCCAATTGAACTTTAAGTTAACCTAAGTTTCTACTACAACCACAGTGTTGTAAAGTGCAATAGCACAGAGAAAATCTTTAATTGTCTTTCAGAATGTTAAGTTCACCGATTTAACTACGAAAACTTAATTTAAACTATATGCATGTTAAATTTTCTTATGTGAATTACAAGTATGTTTATTTCTTAAAAAAAAGTGTAAATATATGTATAATTACACTATATATTGAGTATTAACTTATATACGATAACCAAATTCTCGGATACAAAATATGGATAATATGACGTACAGAATATTAAGAGACTTAAGACGATAATGAAAGATTACTTGTCGTTTGTGAGTCTAAAATCCGACGTGCATGTTAGGTCGCCCGCATTATTTCAATCAATCTACACATACCCGTAAAAATAAGCCACAGTTTGCAAAATGTTAAAAACTTTGTATAGTTTAATCCAAAGGGGGAAATATGTAAGCGATAAAAACTAAAAAGTATGCACATTGGAAGCTTCTTAGACTAGTCAAACATCTAAAACTCCGAAAGAGCAATTAACTTAATAAGTTAATTACCTTTAGAAGAGAGATTAATAATTGTTAATACATCGGGGGACATGGATCTTCATCACTCCTTGTAAATGGATCGATAAGATCATATCCGTGATGAAAGAGACAGGAGATCAATAAATACGAGAATTTAACCTACCTGATCTATATATGTTGCGTTAATATTCGGACCGTAGGATAAATCAGGACGTGTCGTCTGAGATTATGTGATTAGTTGGTTACTAATTATATTTAAATGCATGTTTGTGGAATTCTGATTTGCAACGAGACTATAATAATAAAAGGAGTTGGAACACATGTCGGAGTGTGGAGCACGATGACGATTCGTAGGTTTTTTGTGGGTTAGTCAAAAGAAGGCCTTCAAAAGTTCAATTTTTACGAGGTTTTTTTTCACTACACACACATATAGGCGTCTGTATATATGGGCCGATGGCTCTAATAAAATATATTATTAGTAATAATAAAGAGGAGCAATAAAATGTTTAAAACGTTCAAGGAAATCAGTATTAGGTTTGTTTTTTTATCACTGCATGCAGAAGTATATATATTAACTTAACATTCATAAAAAAAAAAAGAGTCCAATAACTTTGTCTATTTTTTTGGGTGTAGACTGTAAAGATACTATTATTGGCTGTAAACATATATAGTTTCGTAAGATTGCCGCCCTTTAACATGTTAGTTGGGTACTATAAAACTCATACTTTCAAATATTTGCTATCCTTCCTTTTTTTTTTTGGGGCAAATATTTGCTATTCTTCCAAGTTTTTAAATGTCCCAATGGAACAATTTAATACAATCTTAACAGTTAGTCATTTAGTGATTGTATTTTTTATATTTTCATGGCAGGAAATATGTGAATGACAGGATTGGTAAGTTAAAATTAAGAGAAATTGTGTAACAAAAGTGGGTAAAATTGAATATTCTTATGGGAAAATAGCAAGTTTGAGGTAAAAGCAAAATAGTACATGTTTCAAAAGAACTTAACTGATTTGACCAAGACATTTTAGTACGGTATGTGTCAACTCTGCCAATTGCAGTTTGGTTTGCATTATTTTCCACGTCAGAAAACTTTTTTTTGTTGCTTTAAGGAAAAAAAAACTAAAAATTGAATATCATAACCAAATTTATAGAAAGGATATCACAAGGATTCAAATAAAGATTAGAGTAATTAGAACTCCAAATTTGGTAAAACTCAAAATGTTACATGTATAATACTGTGCTTAAAATGTTATTGTGTGCGTTCTTATATACACATATGAGGAAATATCAGTGCATCACATTTCATTTGTCTCTATAGGAGAGGACGACTGAATAATTGAGTTCATAATTCAGTCGTAAGTTATTAGTTAATCTTATTAGTGTAAATTGTGTAATTAAATCCTACTTGTTTTAATTATATTCATAATTTCAATGCTGAGACAAAACCGTGGGCTCAATGTGAAACTTGTCTCATGAAGTCAACCATACAACTACAAGAGGATTCATTTGAGAGATGGGAAAGAGTTGACCGTAATTTAAAAATCGTTGGAAAATGCAATTTATGTACTCCAGAAAGAAAAAAAATTTATGTTAATGTGAGTCCATATCATGAATTGTTCATTTTCTAATTTCTAGTCGATTACTACGGACCTTTAACTTAAACTTATAAATTTTTAAATCATACTCCCTCCGTTTTAAAATATAAGATGTTTTAGAGAAATTTTTTTTGTTTCATAATATAGAATGTTTTCAAATTTCTATAGAACTTTTAGATTACTTTAAGTATTTTATATTATGCAGTATTGTTTCTGATTGGTTGAATTTGTTAAAAGTAAAAACTTCTTAATCTGCGTGTTTTAGTTAAAACTTCCTATATTTTGAAACGGAAGGAGTATTATTTTAATAAAAAAATTATTTTTTAGTTTAAGTATATAATATATTTTAAATAGGTAAGTTAAAACTTTGAGTTTTATTTTGTGAAAACTTAGTAAATAGAAGGTACAACAATAGTAGACCCAAAAGTCTACAAGCTTTAACAATGAAAAACCGAAACCAAAAACAATTTTGATATAATAAGACCTTCTTTTTTTTTGTCGAAAATAAGACCTCTTCCTGATCCACAAACCTTTCCTACTTCTAGATCTCCCCATAGGCCATATAGCCAAAGATATAGTAAATTTCCAAAATTACAAATTTTATGATCACGATTACCATAAACTTTCTTACTAACCTTCCACCTCAGTACACCTTTGCATAGGTAATGTAAAGTATCATTAAATATTAAAAAATATCACACATAAAATAAGGAATGTATTGGTCCAATCAGTCCACCTCCACACATAACACAACTTTTATAAATTCCATTTACAGCCGTATAAGCGCACAATGTTCCTCTTCATCCTTCGCAACTTTTCTCTCTCTCTCTCTCTCGGTCTCCCTCACAAGTTTCTCCTCCTCAAAATTTAAACTGGCCCTTCTCCATTTCCGTTCACAAAACATTGTTTTGTATAACTTATACTCATGTAAGTCTATAGCTCCCCTCTTACAAAACTACAATTATTACAGCTAATAAATCTGTAATTTACCCTATTTGTTCATTAAGTCGTTTTCGGACGAGACTATCTATTGTTTGAAACTCACAAATGTCTTCCCTTGAATTTTCCTCACGCTTTCGTCTTCTTTTACTTGCTCTGTTTTTTTCTCTTCATGATAGCTCTGTTTCCTTATTTTCCCCTTTAACACTAACCATAGGAAAAAATGGTTTTGTTATCGTTCCTCTCATCGATCTCGTTATTGCACCTCCCTAGTTCAAAGATGCGTACGCTTATATTTTCGGGTAATTAGCTTTTTTTATTTCTAAAATAAGAAACAAAGTTTCAGTTCTCGTTTACAAAACCTTATTCTCTGTTTTTTTTCCCCTCTGTAAAGGAAGAACATGGCTTCATACGCATCATGGGCATGGCATGTGTTAATTAAATTTTTACAACATGCTTTTTAATATAATTCTTAATTAAGACTCAAGAACTGTTTATTTTTTTATAAGTAGTATTTAAAATATCTGTCTCCGATTCTCCTGCAACTAGGTTTTTTTTTCTATTTTCCCTTTGAATATCTTAGCTACTAGTATTATTTTTGTTTCAATTTTTTTGTCTGCGTTTTCTTTATTTTACATTATAACTTCTGTCTTTCTTGCTCTTTGATTGGACCCAAATTGCTCAATAAATATTATTCATATAGTTATTAGTCATTATTTTTCCATTAATTTCGTTTTCTCTTACGCGTACTAATATCTTGCTTACCTCTTAATTTCCAGATCCTCATCCTTTATAATCCTCGGATTCGTGGTTCTTGACTTTGTACAAACACAACAACGGTGGCGGAAAAAACAGCAGAGCGTTCTATTACAGAAATATGGGGAAGATCTTGAAATCTAAGGTACGTACTTGAAAACCACATGTAGTTTTTTAGTTTCTCCTTTATTATTCATCATCTTGTGTTAAAACCGGCAGCGTTTTGCTTTATAGGATTCTTGGCCAAGGACCGTCGTGAGGAAGTGGCTAAACCTACGTAGCGGCGCTTACGAATTCCACTCCGACTACTCAGTCAAAGGTGAGATTTTGACTCGTCCCGTTTTGGATATTTATCTAAAGAACTCCGTGCCGTCTTTTTTTAAATATTGTCGTCCTCGACTAACCGGAGTTTTTTTTGTTTTTTTCTAGTGAATATGGAGCCAAGGCGAAAAAGCTGCTCCGACATGATCGTGCCGGAAAATTTTCCAGGTAAAAAAATATATAAAAATCTCATGAATTTTTACTATATTGTTATTGTGCATCGAAAACGGCGTCGTATCCGTTTTCCGTACGCGAACTGAGACAGTGTCCGTACAATATAAAGCTCTTGGGTCCATCTTTAGTAGTAGGATTAGACATATGTGTTAAAAACGACGGCATAATGGAAGGAACCTATAGATTTTATCTATGAAAATCGTGTTTTGAGTCTTGACAAGTGATAAAATGAGATTAATTAGTTGTTAAGAAAAAAACAAAGAAAACAATAGATTAGTTGTAATATCTGTCTCCACGTGTAGGGTGAGAGATGAGGACTTACGCAAAGTTTTTTAAAAGTCGCAAGTTTTAGGTGTACTTGCTATTCAGAAATTCACCAGTTTTTGTTTTATACATATCTTTGGCCGTTTAATTTTTTTTTATATAATAATAATTAAGTACGTAATTAATTAAATTTGTTTTTGTTTTGTGGTTAAAATAGGGTGGTTGGGCCAAGGAAATGGGGATTTAAAACAATCAACTGGTGAACAACATCTGACACGTGTTGATGACAAACTTGATCTCAAGTAATATATATATATATATGCTTTCATGATTAATCGATAATTATCTTATTTTTAGTTACAATTAGCTATGGTTACTAACTTTGTACGTTTTTTAATTGTTGATGGTTAGAATGTTCGTGGGGACATGGAACGTGGGAGGGAAGTCGCCACATGAAGGATTAGACTTAAAAGATTGGCTTGAATCTCCCGCAGATGCCGACATTTACGTGCTAGGGTATGCTTACAACCATATTAACGAATTTTCTCGTACTTTTTATATACGGTTTAGACTAATTATATTATATCATATCATTACTTTGTTTTGTTTAGGTTTCAAGAAATCGTGCCATTAAATGCCGGTAATGTTCTTGGAGCCGAGGATAGTGGTCCAGCGGCTAAGTGGTTGTCTCTTATCCGAGAAGCCTTGAACAACAACAACAACAACAACGACCTTGAAGTTGTTAAAAATCACAGAACCTCCTTTGAACTTACGAAATCATCACAACAGCCCCGCTTCAGCTTCTCAGGTCTCTCGGATGATAACCCAATTCCATGCAATTCGACCCCTCTTCGTGGATATAGCCTCGCCGCGAGTAAACAAATGGTGGGGATATTTTTGTGTGTATGGGTTAGAGATGATCTCCGGAAACGTATAACCAACCTCAAGGTTTCATGCGTTGGCCGTGGCATCATGGGATATCTTGGAAACAAGGTTAGTCCAAGATATGCATATACGTTTCAGTAGAGCTGATTCTAAGATATTTTGTTTATGCTTGGTAGCTAATTAGCGATGTAACCTTGTATAGGGCTCCGTATCCATCAGCATGTCGTTGCATGAGACAAGTCTATGCTTTGTTTGTACCCATCTTACGTCTGGAGAAAAAGAAGGCGACGAGGTCAGAAGAAACTTAGATGTGGCTGAAATATTTAAGAGGACAAGATTCGCACGTTCTTCTAAAGATTCTCGACCCGAGACAATAATGGACCACGAGTAAGTCTATATGAAAAATGTTCGAATAAGAAGTTTATTATATTATATTGAAGTTTGATTTAACTTATTCTTGTTATGTGGTTGTGTTACAGTAAAGTAATATGGCTCGGAGATTTGAATTATCGGCTAAGGGCGAGCAGTGACGTACATGAAAAACTTATAAACCATGATTGGGAAGCACTTCTAGAGAAAGATCAGGTACAAATTTTTTTTATGTTAACTTATTGGTTGTGTATATAAACTACTTAAACTAACAAAGCATGTTCTCTTTGCAGCTAAAGATAGAACAAAGTGCTGGTAGAGTTTTTAGGGGATGGGAAGAAGGCAAAATTTATTTCGCACCAACGTATAAATATCAAATAAACTCTGATAATTACGTTGTCCAGACCGGAAAATCAAAAGAAAAACGAAGAACTCCGGCTTGGTAAGATAATTAACATGCACTAAATATTCTACAATAATGATGAATAAACTTAAATTTTTCTAACAATGTTTTCAAAATCATTTTATTTTTCAGGTGTGATCGGATATTGTGGAAAGGTGACGGGATGAAACAACTTTGGTACGTGAGGGGAGAGTCAAGATTCTCGGACCACAGACCGGTTCAATCTTTATTTTCGGTACATATTGACTTGACTCATAATCAATCGAACCGAAAAACTAAACCGCTTAACCAAAACCATCGTCCAAACCCGGTATTGCCTTATACGTGCCACGGGAAAGTCCAAGCTGAAGAGATCTTGTTGCTCACGCGTGCACAAAGTTGTATAGATACACAACCTAGACTTATATCGTCTGCTTCCTAATTTACTTTTTTTTTTTTTTTTTTTTTCTATTTCTTTTTGGATGTTTTCATGTTGACACAAAGAAGAGATGAACACATGGATTCCTAGGATTGGACAGTGGAGCTTTCGAATTTGGCAAAAGCAAGATTGTTTAAATTATGTTAATATTGGGTTAACCTTTTTTTTTTCTTGTTTCCCTCTATTAGCTAAGTTTTGGATTAGATCGAGATTAGATGTTTATTTTTAAAGTAAGTGGAACATATAAGCTTCTGTTTATTAAAGTAAAAATTGAAAAATCTATTTTCCGGCACACACTAATAGACCCAAACATGAAAAGCCCAAATCACTGGAGCCTCTCGGCTCTCCCCGTATAACTTTCTCACCTGTTTGCACTTCATTCTTTGCAGTTCTTACTATTTACAGAAATGTCCTAAATTTGTCGCACTATATAACCTAAATTTGTCGGAAACACCCATAACAAGTATAAACTTTTAAAATTGATCAACTAAACCAAAATTTAATTTCCAACTTATAGATGTCACAAACATAACTATAATAATTAGCATAATGATTTTTATTCAATTTCGTCGCTTGTATAGGTTATATAAAAAAAACACCCAACATATGGTGTGCATCACATCTCACAAATATTATGCTCTGTTCTGCTCATAATTAAGTTATGTCTAAATCTCCTAAATGTCTAAATCCCTAATTATATCAGTGATTATTTCACTATAAATTGTTCCCAAGGATAGGCATGATTAGGTACAATTGGTCAACGTTTCCCATCCATACAAAGTATCGACAGTTCTCCATTCCTAAGGATTAATATAACTTCATTCCTCTGAGGTAAGCTACATGAATTATGCATATCACTTAAACGACTCTGCCTCTAACAGATTTTTTTTTTGTTTTGTTAATTAGTTAATATGAGTTAGTTATCTTCATCAAATTTATGATGAATTTTTGAAAATATTCAGAAATCAGAATTATTTTTAAGGGCTCTCATTGAGAATGCAAGAATCTACGCTTTGCTTCTTACTTTGTTCACTACGTTTCTACTTCTTGTAGAGATTACTGCTCTTTGTAATGAAGGTAACCGGAACATTGCCCAAAAATCACAAACTCAACCGATATGGGATAATATTCTAATACATCTCCTCATGCTCAGGGATGGATGGACATCTGTAGCATGAAGTTTATAAGGCTGGACATCTGCGGGTAGTCCACAATCAAAATTTGGTCTAGACTCTTATACCATATTAGTAATGGACCTAACTCATTCCAAAAAGCTAGCTCAAGAGACGAGACTTGCCACACAATATATATATTTCCCAAGAATCACAAACTCAACCGATGTGGGATAATATTCTAAATTTGTAATAGACGAACTCTGGTTTAGACGACACTATCTAGGAAACTCTTAGCTCCCAATGCAATCTTTTTTTTTTCTTTAGACCATGGTAAGTCTGTATGAGCGTGTCTCGATGTGGTAGAATTTTTCCATTACTATTTTTTTCAATGATAGGTTAAAGAAGCTCACTTTCATTGAGAACTGTAACTTCATTGCCAATAAATTTTCTGCTGTATTGGTAATTCAATTAGCATATTTCATTGTATACTGCATGAATCCCATAGTTTTATCATATATAAATTTTGCACTCTATTCCACTTGGACAGTTTTTTTTTCTCTCCATGGGTAGTTAGCAATTCTTTTTCTACAGTTTCTCTGATACATATTGGAAACTAGTGGAAAATCTCTGTGATACGTTCTGACTCCTCCATGAAAAACATTTTTGTCGATATACTTGTTGAGTTAGACTGAATCTAAAATTGTTGTTCTCTTTTCTCCTTGCTTGCTGATTGTAATGACTTCATGATCTATATTATCCTTTCCAATTCCGCTTAGTTCTAGCTTTGGTTGTGTTGATGCATCATTTGTTAGCAGTGTGACTTGATATTTGTAATCTTTACCTTTGCCCCATATCACAAGGTATAGCCCTCCACATATAACCACCGCACCAAGAACCCTGCCAAAGAAACAAAATATTTTCATTACAATCATTCTGAATTTGATAGTTAAAGCTCATGTTTCATATTTGGTGATTCGCTTACCTTCCAAGATACATCTGCTCTGCAAAGATGATGGTCGACATAATCGCTACTATGATCATACATAGAGGACTAAAAGCTGTTACAAACACAGGACCTCTAGTTTTCATCACCACTCCTCCAACATAGTAAGCCAATGCTGAGCATACTATCCCCTACACACATTTTAGATCCAACGATTTATTTTATTAATTAGTGATGAATCCACTGGCTTATTGGGATATGTATGGATGAATCTTACACTATAGGTGGATGTAAGAAGTTTAGTATCCCAACCAATGGCCCAAGCTCTAGGATTTCCTTTCTCCATCACTAATGCCACGACCGTTCCTTCTATTGTCCCCATTAGGCATATCCATGCTGTGAGAGAAAGCTCAGCCGGGTATGTTCTCAGTGTAACTGCCTGTTGAAAACATTGATTCATTTGTCAAAATCAACCCATAGCTGTATTATTTTGTAGGTAGAGAGAATTTAGCTTACTTGAAGAATCATGAAACATGCATAGCTAAAACAACCAATTGTGACCAATACTGCTCCTTTGATGGCGCTGTGAATATCAGTCCCATCTGTGTTTTTTGAAGATATTCCTTTGGTCCAAAAGAGATCAAGAACCGGGCCTTTAACAAGTGTCATGATCATGGCTCCTCCAACTGTAGCCAAAGTCCCAATCACCTTACCCGCGCTCCTGATGCACCGTAGCTTCACTCTTTCGAGCCCGAATATATAGGCAAGGACAAAAGTGATTGCGGGTAGGACGTTGTACATGGCGGTTGCAAATGTAGCCGTCGTGTATTTCATCCCTAGATAGTATAAGTTCTGATCGATCACTGGCCTATATTATTACAAAATTGTTTATTAGATCAAGTTAAGAAAAAGAAAAAGAGAATGAAATGAAGAAAAATAAAATATTACTCGAGTAAACCAAGGAGTGATATCTTGAAGAATATCATCAGTGTCATCTTCGGTCTCACCTTCCTGTTTTTATTTAAAATCAAATTTGATCAGAAAACTGAAAATTGATTAGAACATGAACTATGTATAAGCCTAAAATCATTTCATTTTGGTTCATAGACTGACTAGAAATTACTAGATTACAAATTCACAATTACTAAAGCATACACACTTTTAAATTAAGCACTTGATGTTGAATTAGTATATCTCTTTTTGCAAAAAGAAACACTAAAAAATTGTAAGGACTCTCACATTCAATGCATGATCATGACAGAAGCCACAGAAAAGCAAATATAAAACGGTTACAAGTCTTTTGTCTTTTAACATACGAGTGACCATTTCTTATCATCATATATTACGTCAAAAGCCTCATTCTTTCTTTTTGTTACTTTCATTCATCCTTCCAACACACCAAACGTCCATGCACGCGCCAGTCACCACCCACATTTTTTTTTTGACATAAACAACTCAACAATAAATATGTATACATGATTTAATATAAAATTTCTTTAGTGGAATATGACCACAAGAGTTTCTTTGCGTTTGTGTTTGCATTTCTATACTATCATATTCATGATCACAGATATACCATCACATAGAAACACGAAGGTAGCCTAAAAGATTTGTATTGCAAACTCTGTTCCTAATATTGATCAAACTTGATATATATCCTGCAAACTCTGTTATATTCCCAACAATTCTACTTTTTTTTTTCTTCGAAATAAACACAAACGTAAAAAGAATGAAATCTTCGTGTAGATGATATTTTGATGTAGCGGTTCAAACAAAACATTGAACTATGTTGATATAAATAGAAGGGAAGATAGAGAATAGTACGTACTTGTCGAAGTAGAAGGCGAAGGGGGCCATAACGATGGTAGCAACAGCATGACGGTAAACAACAAGGACGTAATTGCTCATGCCTTTGTTTAGAACAGCCTTTGACAGAATATCCATTCCCGCTAGTCCTACTTGTAACACTACCATTGAAATGAATGGCCTTGCCTTCTCCATACAATCCCTCTTCTTTACTTCCTCCATCCTAATAACTTAGGATCAAGAATCTAGGTTGATTATATTTTAAAGTAGTAGCAATATAGATATATGGAGAAATTTCTTTTTTATAGAATGAGTTGTTATGTTTTGTCTTTGTTATCTCTCTTTATATAGAGCCAAAAGATAAAGGATGTGATGTGAACATTCTTTTCTCTACGGAAACCTATACGTCTTTGTTTAGTGTAAATATTTTATTATAAAAGTATGTCCGTAAATTTTTGTTTTTCTTTCTTATAAATTTTCAGACAACTTGTCCAATTCCTTAGTCTTAAATTACGGGACGTATTTCTCTGCCTTATCGACTAAAACCATACAAAGATACAAAGACTTGTAACTAATTAAATATAGTTCTTTACGTACGTTCGCATATTTGATCGAATTTGATTGCACGCTAGCTGTATCAAATATATATTCTCTCATTTATTTGATTCATTTTCTTGATGATCATAACATTCTAGTTGTGGAAGTATACAGTTCGTTTTTAACTATATGTTACATTGATACTTATGTCAATTACCATAATGTATATCCACATAAAAGATGCATTTATCAATTTTGTCAACCAACAAAATTGCTGAAACAATGTCATTTTTTGTGAAAATCTCTCATGTATCTACGTCATGTATTCGTTTACTCTAATACATTATTTTCCTCGGTTGTACAAAATAAATCATAGAAATGTCCTAAGCATAATTTTTTAATGTTCCCATGTATCATTAGATGAATGGTCGATCGCCTAACTCCAGCAGGAGAGGTGTTGATGGATCGAGCTCTTTCTTGTATAAAGTATAAACTAAGTAAATGATTAATGAGTCACAATATACCGACACTGTTGGGTAGAATGATCATTGGTTACATTTTTTCTTTTTTGCTTTTTTGCTTTTTATTAAGTTATTTTCTAATTTATTTTAGTTCATGGAATATTTGTTGATGTAAGTGCGTATAATCGCCAATATTTTGGGTCATTTGCACTGTTTCCAGTTTGCCACTTAGTTTCTGGTGGAATCGCTTTCATTACTTTCTTACATATAATTTTATTTTATTTTTGTAAAGAAGGATCGGTTCGTTTGCGTTTTTGATTCATTATTCTGCACTTGGCAGGTATATATGAAATATTCACGATATAAGACGTATATCAAATTTAAAGTTGGTTGACAAGAAGCTGCAGTGGGCTAATGAATAATGATATATAATCTTTTAGGTTTCTATACAATACGTACGTGCTGTTATGTGAGCTGCAGTGAGCTCAATTTATGCGCTATTAATGTTGTAAGTGTTATTGATCTAAAATAAATTATAATTTTGATGATGAAATTTTAGATGACGCATGTACTAATTTTAGATTTGTAGATAAAATGTTACTAACCAATTTAAAGTGTCGCATGCATGT
>NC_025688.1:24177576-24262065 GCF_000633955.1 Camelina sativa
AGGTTTCTATACAATACGTACGTGCTGTTATGTGAGCTGCAGTGAGCTCAATTTATGCGCTATTAATGTTGTAAGTGTTATTGATCTAAAATAAATTATAATTTTGATGATGAAATTTTAGATGACGCATGTACTAATTTTAGATTTGTAGATAAAATGTTACTAACCAATTTAAAGTGTCGCATGCATGTAGTAATTTTGATTGATAGGCAATTTTGGAGATTTTTTTTTGTAACATTATTTTCTTTTCACTTTTTGTTGTTGTTATACATGTAAATGTGGTGGAGCTTTAGTACTATCCATTAACCTAAAAAAAAAATCCCTTTCAATTCAAATTACATGATTATTTGATATATATATGTTCATATACATTATACAAGTATAGAGAAATAACAAGAAGATACAAAAATGATTTAGTTTAATTACTATACATCCTAAGGCTATGCATGTGTCTCTAGAGACATATGTAATTATTTTTTTTATCAAAATAAAATTTTGAACCAAACGAAACATGAAAAGAAAAAACTGTCAAGAAACGATATTACTTATCTTCGCTTGGTTTAAAGTTGAGTCAAAGTCACAGATACATGCATAAACCTTTTATACTGTATATGATGTATGTATAATGAAAAAAAAAATCTTATACATACACATAAGATTGTAATTTAAGCAAATCCTTAAACGTTAACGTTTACGTACTTTGTCAGAACCAATAAGAGACGTGCAAAATAACAACTGGGATTCTAAATATACATCTTCTTTCCCTTTTGAGCACCGATCTTTAAAATAAAAAAAGGATAAGAGATTGGGAATGAATAAATTGCAATGATTTAAAAGAAATTTTTTCTTGATCGTTATTATTAAAGGTAAGGTATGATTTTTGATTAACGTCTCTCCTTTCTAACCATTTGATACTATATTTTCATATATAAACTCTCTTTGTATTAGATCTTTTGGCACTTTCATTATACAATTATGAAGGCTGAAACGTTCGTAGAGAAGTTTTATAAGAAGACTATTGCATATCACTATACTATACATAGGGTTATTGTATATTGGTTTTATATGAGATCGTGAGAACACAAGATACATTATGAATTTAACCTCCGACTAACAATAAAAGCAATAGGTGATGTTAAACCAAAGAAAACTTTAATGATATCTGCATAAATTTTTATATAAAACGTCTTAATTTAGGATTGTATATACGAGTCTATACAATTGTCGTTTTTTCTTGCGGGTCAACCTTTGGATGACCTATAATATCCTCTCCTAGATATATATGTGGGCAAACGATACGAAACCGCATATATAAGGCTGTTTTTGAAAGCTCCAAATTGAAGATGTAAACATCGAAAGTAAAAGGTGAAGAATGGGATCTCCATTAATTTATTATATGGTCAAAGATACAACAAATTACGAAAAGAAAGATAATGATCGTCTTCTTCTGATCAAGTTTTTTTTCAATTGCTCCTTTTTCTCTTTTTTAACTTGTTATGTAATGCTTTCTCTCGCATTATTGCCTAGTAATGCTTTTCCCCGCATTATTGTGTATGCTAATGCTTTGGGCGGTCCTCATTTTAATACATATGGGCATTGTCTTTCCTTTTAATACTTTCTTTTCATCAGAAGTTATATAACAATTACGAGATTTAATGTGCTTTCGTTTATGAACATCGATCTATCTAGTGGATTAATATTATTATTCGTTTTCATAAAAATCATTAGAAAAATTGAAGATGGATTTGCTTGTAGATCTCCGATCTTACGATACGTAATTATAGTTCACTTACTCCCAGTCTCCCAACATTAATGGATACAACATAAAACTAACCAACATTATTTCGATAGTTCTCTAGTTCTCCTCTCAGTGTTAAATATCTACATAATTTTATATGATATACAAGTGCCTAATGTAATACTATAATCGAAAAGGAATAATATTGTGGTCACGAGTGCGATATAAAATTAATAAAATTAATATAAGATAATACTCTCTAATTGTGGTCACGAGTGCGATTGTAACGATTAGCCTTAACTTTTTCATTTACCTGTTTTTTAATTAGCCTTTTCTTTAGGTATGATTTTTTTTAGTGTTATCAATCGACAATAATTCATCCGACTCTGTGTAGTTTAGTTGAAATTTGAAACATAACCAGGGGGGGTTTATATACTACTTTTTCTTATTTCTCATTACATTATCATAGTGTAAATTAACAAATAAACATTGTGTCGTTGGTCCACAAAATGTTAGGAATCTCACATATGATACAAGTAATTGAGATGATAATTGTTTAACAGGTTTCCTCTTATATATCAGAAGCAAAGTGTATTAAAATTCAAATATAAACAATCAGTACAATTCGAATTGAAGAGTTCTTTGATCTCTAATAACAAACCTATGTTTGAGCTTGAATTAAGCTTATGCACACTGCAGAGTCACATAATCCAACGTCCAAAAAGTTAAGTTCTAGACTTTAAATGTCTTTGCATTACGGGTTAGACTATTTAGATAAGAATTGGTACTTAGTGAGTGTTAATACTATAATCTAAAAGAAGAAAATGAAGTTACTAATTTAAAAAATGTAGGTAGAAAAGAGCAATAATTACTAATTAAAAAAAGATGAGCAAAAACTGAAGAAGAAGGTATGTGTAAAGATTATGGAGAACAGATCTAAGTGAAGTAGTTGGTGATTGGTGGGAACATAATTACTTTGTTAGTGTGTCTGTATCAAATGTTTAAAATGGTGTAAGTCGACTCAGACATCAAGTCTTATCACCCACTTGCAGCTTTATTTCTTTGGTGCGTTCTTCATCAGATTTAACTTCCCCTTGACCTATCTCTACTCTCAACCCCATAATTCCCATTTTCCTAATAGATAATTACTAGCTATAGTTTTCATCATGACACAACAGATTCTTCATAGATTATGTTGTGACACCCAATCATGAGAAAAGCTCATCCATATGAAGCATATCTCATTAAACTTTTTTTTTTTGTTTTTGAAAATATAGAAACCAATCGTGTTGAATGTTAAATTGATAAAACAGAATCAAAATTGGATATTGTTTGATAGCAAATTACTCATTTGGATTTGGGTTGCTTTTATTAATATCTACAAAAATAAAGGAGAATTAGGAGTGAAAGTTACACTATAAGATCCAAATAAGTCTTGATCTGATGCGAACTAGAAAGCAGACAATAGGCATCGCCATTGTGGCAAAAAAGCAAAAGCGAACCCTTTACATATCTGAAGACATAATTTCCAATCACATACCGAAAGAAGTTTCAACAATCCTAACTTCTTTTTTTCTTTTTCTTCTTTTTATAATTGTCTTTGAATCATTAGCTAGGTATGGTTTAAAAATATGACAACCCTTCCCGTGACCCTACTAGCCCACCACTAGCTTGCCCTTATGGATCTCGAGCTGGCCTTGCAGGACATCGATCCTAACCCCTCACTGTGGATATGAACTATTCATCCAAATCCACCAGTAGGTTATTGGTGCGCCAGGCGTTCCTCGAACCCTGGTCTCCACCCTTTAACAACTTTCCCACAGGACAAGCTGTCACCAATTGACATCCGCTCCAACGGACCCCAAGCTGGCCCTGCAGGACATCGATCCTAATCCCTCACCGTGGATATAGAACTATTCATCTAAATCCACCAATAGGTTATTGGTGCGCCAGACGTTCCTCGAACCCTGATCTCCACCCTTGAACAATCTTTCCACAGGACAAGCTATCACCAATTGAGCTGCAGATAACAAAGAAACAAATGGTGGTGCATGCCTTTGTTTCTTCTCGTTACCTTACGTTTTACACGTTTTAAGAACCGCAATATGCTGATTTTCGCGTAGCTTGGGGATGTTCCTCCGGTAGCCTGATCTTGGGTAGCTGGGAGAAAGTTCAAGACAGAAGATATGTTACGATCAAAACAATCATCACAGACGACAAATAGATTGTCAATCGTACGTGTAACTGATGTTGGAGTCTATAATGAATTAGGGTTTAAGGTAATGCATGGGCTAATCTTTGCTCAAATGTCAACTAACCCTTGGAAACAGAGTATTTTACCTTTCTGTTGGATATGTTATTTTACTACATTCAACGTACATATATATAAGTCACGGAAAACAATGTTCATGTTGTGTTCCTTAACATTCAAACTAATCGTTGCACTTTATAACTCCATAAATCATCAGCCAATGAAAAAAATCAACGTTAGTATATATTGAAGACAATAACAATAGCCTGAGCCATGACATAGGGTCTAAAAAAGGACTTGATTCCATATTCATCAGTAAGAACTTGGCCCTTGGAAAATTTGGCACATCATGGAAATGACAAATGAAGTGACGGGTTAAAAACTCACGTGAAAAATAAGGAAGAGAAATTAAAATACTAGACCATGGAAGGAGAAGGTAGAGATACTCTTATGCTTGTGATCCATAACCAGCTTTGTTTCCCACTCGAATCTTGTTGACATTGTCTTTGCTCAAATGTTATGTTAGGGGATCTGATTCCTGATGTCTAATCATAGTTAGTAGATATATAACAGAAATCAAACTCAATAAAAACGTGATCTAAGAGTAAAGACAATATTTTACTACTGAAAAGATGATTTAATCTGTAAAATGCCCCCATGGCTCTCCCCATAAGTATGTTGCAATAAGATTAAACCACTTAGGCGATATTTGTAGATTCCCACCATGAATAAAGAAGGAGAATACATTCACACATTACATCAGAAAAATAAAATTAAAAAAAAAAAAAAGCAAAAGGGAGACAAGATGATTTCTCTCAGAGAATATCTCAGAAACAGAAACAAACCCCTGTTTTGTGAATTATCCCAAATTTGCAGCTTCATTCTCTTGTCATCCATCACCAGCTCAAGGTTCCATATCTTGATATTAATATTGTCAAACCCCAATACAACTCATACAACTTGTCCCATAGGACAAAGTTCAAACTAATCTTGAAACCATTAAGACCATCTCCACTCCAGAAACTCATCTAAATTACTCAAAATTAAACTAATCATATAATTAATATTAAAATAATCAAAGCAATCCACTAAGAACTTTAAACAAAATCACCTTCCACTAGAGAAGCCCTATCAAAGTTGCTTAATCATTATAATCCAAAATTTATAAACAATTTCAAGTTTCTTAATTGTATGTAAACCTTTAATTGAATCAAAATGTATGTAAAGAGATTACAATACAAAGAGATTACAATATTAGTTAGTATGAACCTTATCAAGACATCTAATACAAAGAGATTACAATATTAGTGAATGAAGCAGCTCATTGAAAGGGAAGAAACCTCTGAATGTATATGAGGTCGCTTCCATGGCCAAGATGGTTCTCCTAATGGGAGCGTCACTAGATGAAGTAGGAGACTTGACCGCCACAATGGATGTCAAACTCATCCTCCGCTACACATCAAACCACACACAACATCATGTGTTAAAGCTCATATATAATTTTGCACTAATGAATCTTATATTGAATCTGAACGGGCTTTTGGGAATGAATCTGAACGGACTTTTTCGGTTTTCGCCTTTCTTGGTTTGTTGTTGAGGAAACGAGGCTTGAAAGCATGATGGTAGGATACATGCTACAGGTAGTTTGCATGATGGATCTATGCAAGGATGTTGGATACAGTACGAAGCAATATGACAAGACGGTTGTGAAGTTGATTGAATCAGTGTAGGACTCACGAAACTCTGCAACTCAAGTGCAAGAAGTACTTCAGAAGCATAAAACCTGCAAATTTCGAAAACATAAGAAACAGAGAAAACAGAGGATCCACTAGAATGTGAAATGTCTCAGATTCTTGAAAGCTATACAAAACAATCAAATCAACTTGATTTTAAAACTCTCACACAGCAAACACAAAAACGCAACACATATGAATAAAACCAATTTGAAATTACTCTCACATCAACACAAAAACATCGCCAAGAAATAAGACAAAACAGAGGATCAATGAATAAATGTTTGCCAGATTCTTAAAGCTACATAGAAGAATCAAAGCAATCTGACTTCACTCTCAGACAAAACCTCAAAACATAACCATAAAAAGACAAAACAGATTCTTAAAGCTACATAGAAGAAACATTGAAAGAGAGAGACTTGAAACCATTTCTAATCAGTAAAATCACCAAGTACGTTGCCGGTTCCATTCAAATAAATGTCAGACCAAATGCTACCAAAACAAATTGGTAGGAAGCGGACTCTCTAGCCAAGAGTTTCAAGGCCTTGTTTAGTAACAGTAACACAATATAACAGCAAAAAATCTGTCCTTGTGGCCTACCATTTCTGGCTGTCTGGCTCTCTTATCTCCTTTCTACACAAAAAAAAAAGAATAGAAACAACAGCTCAACGAAAACAAAGTTTGAGCAAGGGAGATCGAAAGAAGAGACAATGGATACACAATCTAATAGTTGCCCCCATTAGATTGAATCCGAACAGAGACTAATCAAAGTTTAATTCAAGTTGAATCCGAACCTAATCGCTAGCCGGTGGACCTCGCCGTCCGCCTTAGGCCATCAGAAGCAACATCCGCTGACGAGTTTTCCGGACTTGAGGTGAATTGGCGAATCCATCGGGAGAGAAAAGAGAGAAAGGGTCGGGAAAGAAACCCTACAACCAATCTAAACCTGACACGTATGGGTTGCTTATGATTTGCTCTGGGTTGCTCCAACTCCTTCCGGAAGAAGCGATTCTCGGATTTTTGAGCTATATTATGGGTTTTTTAATTTTTTTTTTTGATCATAAATAGAAGAGTAACCCATTGAGCACTCCCCACCGGAGGTGCTCTAAGAAGCCTTAATACAATAGATTCTATAAGACTGAAGGAATCTCAAAAAGTAGAAACCAGAATCATCTACTCGGAGTACCTGAGGAGTACGTCAGCATTCCGGTCAATCTATCTCGGAGATTCATAGATTATTTTTCTCGTTTTTTTTGGTTGGATCGATCTAGACCGTTGGATCTTGTTCGCGATAGCTTGATTTAAAGGTTACCTTTGAAACGCTGCCGTATAGTGTTGTAGCTTTCCATTACTGCAAACGACGACTGGTTGTTTTGTTAACACTCAACTAATACTGGGCCTTGGGCTTGACTCTTTAGCTAATCTGAAAACGATTGTTTTTAGACTCAGCGTATATGGGCCTTAAGCAAAAACTTCAGATCCAACCCAATTAAAAGAAGCGATGCGTCAGATCAGATGGAAGAGATCCTCCTACGTAATCTCAACCGTTTATTTATCTACGCCACGTCATCAATCCTAGTAAAAACACAGAAACCAATAAAAAGCAATCACATTGTATCTCTTATATAAACAACAAATCTGATTACGCCTTCTCAGATCATTCATCATCAACGCCGTCTCTCTGAACTTTAATCTCATAATCTGTGATGGCACCGAAAGGAGCGGAGAAGAAACCAGCCGGGAAAGCACCGGCGGCGGAGCAACTACCAAAGGCGGAGAAGAAGATCAGCAAAGAAGTAGGAGGAAGCGAGAAGAAGAAGAAGAAATCGAAGAAGAGCGTGGAGACTTACAAGATCTACATCTTCAAGGTTCTGAAACAAGTCCATCCAGATATCGGGATCTCTGGGAAAGCCATGGGGATTATGAACAGTTTCATCAACGACATCTTCGAGAAACTCGCTCAGGAATCGTCTAAGCTCGCTAGGTATAACAAGAAGCCGACGATTACCTCGAGGGAGATTCAAACCGCCGTGAGACTTGTCTTGCCTGGTGAACTCCCTAAGCATGCTGTTTCTGAAGGCACCAAGGCGGTTACCAAATTCACCAGTTAGGGTTTTCTGTTACTTTCCGGTTTAAATGTTTGGTTTAGACTCGATTTCCGAAATTTGATGGATTATTTGGTTCTTCATCCTCTCAATAAATTGATATTTACTTATTTAGTCCCCAAGGTGGATAGACGATAGACTAGTGATTTGTTGTTATGCACCACAGCAATGACGATAGACTATATCAAAGTAACATATCTTGCCGTAGCAGGAGGTATTAGGGTCGTATACGAACCAAACCACCATGACCATGTTGCTGCGTTTGAAATCATAATGTCACTCCCGACTGCATCATAGAACCAAAACAGGGTGTGTTTTAGTTTTAGAAGGGAAATACATACTACAATATTGCTTTAGACATGGAGAAACAAAATTTGTTACTCAGTTTTGGATTTAAATTGTTTGCGTCTTCCAACATTCAAATGGTTATGCCTTGTGCCAATTCTGAATTCTGGTAAGATATATGGTTCTATCCGTTGGTAGTGATGATTGAACAACTCTCAGTGTTATATCGATCGACCGGACCTATCAAACATTAAAAATAGAGATGTGGATGACAAATAAAACCGATGCTGAAATCCCTTTGTTATGGAGCCATGGAAGGAATCTGTTACAATGGATTTCAAAGTTCGCAGCCGTTATGTTCCAGTTTGCAATTCTTTGATACATGAGGAGAAGAGAGTGGCCGCATGTAGTAGTTTTCTAAGCGGGGGACGGTAACACTAATTGGAGAGCACGATGAATATCAAATATTGTCATAAAACCAAACGCTATTTTCTTACGCAATGTTCACAATACTAATCGCTGATTCTCATCATACTTGTTACATCGTCATTTATACCAACAGGTCGTTGAATCATGACGTTTATAATACCAACAGACCGACCTAATTTTTAGGTAGATTTTGTTCGGGTGTAATTGATTTCCTTAAATAGCAGTTTATTAGCCCGTTATTAGACCCAAAAAGAAAAGTATCCAGGCCCAATAAAGAAAAGTCTTAAAAAGATAAAAGGAATACGTGTACGGTAATGAATCAATCTGTAGGGTAGGCCGCCACATCTATCACCGTTGATATATTCTTGTTTTTAAAAACGACATCAATCATTTTCTTCGTCTCCTTCCTTCCTTTGTGTTCGTCTTCTTCTTCATCTTCTCAAATTAGCCTTTTTCCTTATTATTATCTTCCTCCTCACGCGTGAGATTCGTTGTGGATATAATTAATTCTTCTCCTTAATTCTCTGGTTTTACTTTTTTTTTCCATGATCCGATTTTAAGGCTTTTTTCGGTATATCTTTGTCCTTTGTTCTATCTGCATCAAAAGTTTTCTGAGATCTCTGAAGATTTTTTTCTTTGGATTTCGAAATTGGAGAACTAGGGTTTTTTTGCGGTGCTAGGGTTTCGAAGAGCATAAGATAAAGAATGCCTTCGGTGCCCTCAAAGCTACTTCTTGTTCTTCTTCTCCTTTCGTTGACTCCTTCGTTGACTCCTTATCATTCTGGTTTGAGTTCTTCTAATCGTTCTAAACCTTTTGAAAAGAGTGATTGGCGTGGTAATCTTAGTTAACATTTCATATTCCTTCTTCCCCTCTCTGCTCTCTTCTTTTTTACCCTTTTCCCTCTCTCTCTCGTCCTCGTCTCGTTCTTGAGATTTCTTAGCTCGGATACACAATCTTTTATCCATCTCTGGTGTTTTCATTTGCAACCCAAAAAGGTAATTTTTTTTTTTTTTTTTTTTGTCTCAAGCTTTAATTTTTTGTTCAATTTGGGGTTTTTGTTTCAAATTTATGCAAGTAGAGTGAATGGGATTTAAGAAATGACTCTTTATTTCATATGTGTGAGCATTTGGTTTGTAATAATTTGTGCTGTGACTAATCTTATGCTTTTGTTTCCTTTGTGTGTTCTAAAGATCATTCATTTACTAATGATAACTTTTGAATTTGTTTGTGTGACTATCTTCAGCTTTTTTAGTTGGATATGAGCTCTGTTTGTGGTAAGTTGGATTTCAAAGATGCAAGCTTTGAGATTTCGGCTTCGAGTTCCACACAATGTTCTAAAGGCTTCAAGCATACTTCGTTTACTGGATCTGAAGATTCTCAGGAGTCTGATGGAGGAGATGAAACTGGTTATATACACCAAACTGTGAATGAAGAAACTACTGATGATATAAGGATTCCATCAAATCCACTTTTAAGTCCCAACTCTTCTGATGATGAAGACAAGGATGAGAATCTTACGACTGTAAGTCAGGATTCTGGTTAACTATCTATTTTTTATTCTTAGATTTTGCTGTTTCTGGTCTATATATCTAAAAACAAGTTGGGTACCAGTTTTTGGAGCTTCAAAGATCACACTAGCTAGTTGTTTTGCCTAGGCTATCGAATTAGTGTTTCTGGAGTTCCGTAGTTTGTATTTTAATAAGAGTTTAAGAGTCCTGGCAAATGGCTGTTGTCGGTTAGATTGATTTCCTAGTGAGAACCTTTTTATATCTCTTAAGCCAAGGCTGCGTATTCCCAGCTCTATGCTGGTTGTTTCTCACCTGTTTCTTGAATTGCAACAGACACCAGTTGTTCTCATCCCAGCCATAAAAGGCAGTCGAGAGAAGCATGGCTTGTCACTGAGGAAGACGAGTGTTTCATGGGCGGCTGATGTGTATGATCCTCCTCCCTCGATAGCCTCCCACACAAGAAGCAAGAAACAGCAGCAGAAACCCAAGAGCAAAGACAACCATAGGAAGACCGGAAAGAAAGGACAGAAGGGTAAAGACAACTCTTCCTCGCGTGGTGGCAGCAGCAAAGACAAGAAGAAAACTTCTCGCAAGCACAGCTGCGAGAAATTTGAATGGGTAACTCAGATGCCTTTAGTTGCAGCATCTTCTTGAATGGCATTGGCTTACTAATTTCATCACATCTATGAGCTTGGCCACCTCTTGTCTAATAATCATCAAATCTCTGTGTCTGTTTCTTGTTGAATTTCATAACTTTCCTTGTGTGTAATAGATGATCCCTAAATCGTTTGTTGCTTCTACTTTATTCTTTTTTGGATTTAGTTTCTCTGTGAGTTTCTTATGTGTAATAGATGATCGATCATCCCTAACACTATTCTTGTAGTTTTGTTGCTTCTTTTTCCTTATTGAGATTTAACAGTTTCAAACGGAAGAGGTTGACAACACTATAAAGAAGTTGTATAATGTATATAGTATTGATATGTCTTCCCAAAAATAAACTTCACCTATAGTCTTTCCTGTTTGCATGCGAGACTCATCAATGCTTTCTTATAATTACACACAAGCCTAAAAAGCTCAGCAGTATGGCCGGGCCTATTCGATGTAGGAGTAATTGTCGGCAAATATGTAAGTCGGTACGTCCCCATCCTAGTGTGCAGGAGCGGATGAAGGAAGTGCAGAAAAGCAGAGCTGATACTGATTATAATATATGCGCCATGACCTTGTATACAAATTTCATTCTCGATCATGCATTATCTCTTACAAATAGTGTGAAAAAATTGTTAACACTATTGTGAAAATTTTATTGAAGTTTCACTTTATGTGAAGAACTCAAATGAACTTTGTTTATTGAATCGTTGCTGTCTTATTTGAAGCAAAATCAGTTTATAAATTGAGATAATAACACAACAACAGTACATGAAACTCTGTCTCTCGGTCTCACTCTCAGTCCTATGAGGTGTACTCAGCATTGATCTTGACATAATCATAGCTAAGATCGCACCCCCAAGCCTTTCCGATGGCTGCACCTTCACCTGTTCACCGGACAAAACCACACTCAGGTCCACAATACAGGGTTTATTTCATAAAGCTAGTCAAAACACTCTCTTACCTACGGATAAATCGATCGTAACCGTTCCATGAACCTCGCCCTTTTTCTTGAGGTAGTTACTGGCTCCATCCCTGTTATATGCATTTGTGTAAGAACATGATCTAACTACATTTTCCCATTGAGAGACAAATCTATTGTAAGATAAACCTGTCAAATGGAAGAGGTTGACCACTCTCCATGAGTGAGAACTCGCCGAGCGATATCTTGAGCTTATCCATCTGGAAAGAAACCCCGGCATAGCCAGCAGCTGCGGCTATCCGTCCCCAGTTTGGATCTCTCCCATAAACAGCTGCCTGTCACACCAGCAACAATAGATGTTTACTATTAATTTAGAAGCAAGAAATGCTCAGTTTGATTATTCATGTACGTCTATTTCTGATCTCATACTTTGACCAGTGAAGAGGAAGCCACCGAGCGTGCAATTTTCCCTGCCTCTGCTTCAGTTTCTGTTCCTTTTACAGTTACCTGGTGATTTTTGTGTTAAGGTTTGTGTTAAATCAGAGGTTTGGGAGAAGAAGTTTTGTTTTATGAACCTCGATGAGACATGTTGCGCCTTCACCATCCCAAGCTATTGATTTAGCGAGCCCTTGCATCACCTGAAAAACATTACATACCGCAGCAACTGTTATGAAGATAGCAAAAAAAACATACATACATACATTTTTTAGGGTTCCATCATCCATGTTAAGTCCAGCTCATGAACAACTGTTACGAAGATAGCAAAAAAAAACATACATACCGCATCAAGGCATGCCTGAAGCTGTGCAGCTTCGTTAGAATTCAAAGAAGATATAGAAGGTGATCCAGATAGTCCACTCGCCAATGCAATGACTGTGTCATTAGTACTCGTGTCGCCATCTACCTATAAGACCATGAGTTAAATTTAATCAGGACTTGGGAAATGAAATGCATCCAATTACAACAATGTTTGAAACTGTGTAACCTACAGTGATCTGGTTGAAGCTTCGGTTTACTGCAACCTTTACCATCTTTCTCCAGATATCACTTTCAACTAGCGCATCCGTTGTGATGACCTGAGAAAGATAAATATCGATTTGGCATTGTTTAAAACAATGTATGTTCAAACAGATACACGCCTAAGAAGAAAGTAATAAAGGACATACACCTAACATAGTAGCCATATTTGGATGGATCATCCCGGAGCCTTTTGCCATACCCCCAACTCTAATTGTAGTTCCACCGACCTGAGCAATTTCAAAGTTTTGTAAGATACATCAAATGCCAGAAATAGGATACAAAGGTGTTTCTTGAACCTACCTGTGATTCAACTGCAACACTCTTGCTTACAAGATCCGTTGTTGTGATTGCTACAGCAGCAGAATCTGCCCTGTATATCAAATTCATATGGTTATGTCCAACGGCTACTAAAGAACTTGAAGATTGTGCCATCTACAAACTAAGAGAAAGATTGAGAAAAGAAGGTTATACTCTTCAACAGAGTCTGATATGGAGTTGACTAGGGTTGGAAGTGACTGGATAAGCTCTTTCTGCAAAAGAAAAAGAATGAGAAATATGTTGGAGAGACTCTTCCTGCAAATAATTAAGGGTAAACTAACTTAATCGGAGCACTTGCATGGAAAAGGAATGAGAAATAACTTGTACCTTTTTAATCCTCTGACCAATAACCCCAGTTGACTCGATTAACACTTCCTCTGGATTCACTTTAAGTAGCTGCAGCAATAAAGAAACAAACGGTAACTATGTTGAACGACATGAGGTTTGCGCAAGACTCGGGAATGAAAGACACCAAGGGCATACCGTCGCAAGAGAACCAACACAGTCTAACATATCTTGGTAACCAGCATCACCCTGAAAAAATGAATGATCTTAATCCTTAATAACTATAACAATAATGAGTGATGCATAGCTAATAACCATGTCGATTTCAGGCTACTTCACAATCATATTAATGAACTCCTAAACCCATAACCCTAAATCTCAACTTACTGAAAAATCATAGGATCACATCTAAGAACATCTTACCGTAGCTGCATTGGCTTGACCAGCGTTGATCAACACCGCACGCGCCTGAAAAGTTTCAAACCTTACTGATTTCAGAGCTCAAAATCACAAACTGCTTTGGTTCGAGATCTTAAAATCGAAATGATAAGGTGGAGAGGATTACCGTTTTGGAAGTCTCAAGAACCTTTTTGCAGTAAACTACAGGAGCAGCAGCAACCACATTCAAAGTAAACACCCCTAACAAAATTCCCCAAAAAAAACAAAGTCAGAAACATTTTGCCTCTGAATACACACACACACACACACACACACACACACACACACACACAATATTAAGAACCAAACAAGCTAAGCATTGGAACCTGCAGCTACAGCTTCAACATCACAAGTTACAAGAGCAAGATCAGGTTTCTTTCCAGCAGCTCGTAATCCAGCATACATACCAGCAGCTTTAAACCCTTTAGCAGCTGTAACTCCACCAGCTATCTAACCCAACAAAAAGATTTCTCTATTTTACAAAACTTTTGAAGCAACTAATTAAAAATAAAGATTACTAAGTTATGATGCCAAAGCAAAACCTGTTTCCATGAGCCTTCAGGTAAAGAGATTGGAGCTGCTTGTATGTTAGCAGACGCCTCCTCCACACTGGTTGCTACTGCGAACACTCTAAAATCTCTCCGTGAAGACGCCATAAAACTCTGAATTTTTTTGCCAAAGTTTTAATATTTTTCTTCTTAAATGGCAACTAAATCACACACACAAAATAGATGAAGAATGAGAGAAGAGACCTTAGGCGCGAAGAAATGAGGAAGCTTGAAGGATGCGAAGTGAGTATGAGAACAATGCATTGTTTTAAAACAATCACCAAATCAGGAAGCTGCAGATTAATTAAGTATGAGACCAGAGAAGATAAAGATAAGTCCCAAACTAGAAATTATATGTGATACTCAAAACTAGAAGATGATCAAAGGGGAGAGAGATCACCTTGAAGAGAGCTTGGGTTCGTGGAGTCTCAACGAGAATGATTTTTTTTTTTTTTTTTGAATTAGCTTCGGCTGCAGGCCGTACATAATGTAGAGTGTCCCCCCTCTCAATCAAATACAACCCTCAATAATTAAGCCGGTTAATAAAAGCCAGTCATTGAACCGGGAATCAATTGTATATTAAACCAAACCCAAATTGCATAAAAGATAGTTAAGGTTAAGGATCAAGAGAATCCCTGTCACATTGTACTTTCGTCTGAAAATCAAAACCTTTGAACCCTAGAAGAAGTCACAGTTCTTGTCTTTTTATGTCAAAAAAAAAAAAAAAAATTCACAGTGACAACGAAGGGGAGAGTCACCGTGGCAGAGAAAGAGACGGAGGGAGGCTGTGAATGTGATAAAATAAAACGCCGCGTTTTAGACTTTCTATTTTGATTTTTTTTGGTCAGTCATTGTGTCCTTTTCTGTTTTGCCTGATACAGCTTTTAGTTATTCTTATTACTTAAAGTCTTAAACTGCGTCTGTAGTAATAGTTTAAAAGGTGAAGAGAGAGTCATCTGTTGTTGTTCGGCATTCAGGTTTTTGTAACCTCTTATTGCATCATATGAATGATAGGGGGATATCTCCAAAACGGAAAAGTTAAGGTTCCTTTGGAAAAGTTAAGGTTCCAAAGGATATGACTTTGTCTTCAAAATAGATGAATGGCTCCAAGAATCTGATTTTATTTCATACATAAGTAGTCAGTTGGGTTTTTTGTTCATTTACACCAGCCGATGGTTTTGTTGGTTGTGAAACCAGATCCAGAATAAGACTGAGGAGGTTCCTGCTGCAGAGGCCGTCTTGGTTCTCTAGGTTTTGCAGGATCCACAAAGATCACCCAACCGTCCAAGAACTTTGCATTCATTTCTTTCTTGGCCTTCTCTGCATCTTCTATTGTTGCATATGTCACAAATCCGAAACCCTTTGATCTCCCTGTTTCTCTGTCTGTGATCACTCTCGCTACAACAACCAAACATAATCTGTGAGTTGAGGAGGCTCTATAATCCAAGATATGATGGATAAAAGGGGAGAGAGAGAGAGAGAGAGAGAGAGAGTAGCATTACCATCCACAAGCTCCCCGAAAGATGCAAATGCATCCTGAAGCTTTTCATTTGTTGTGAGTCTAGAAAGACCTATTCAAGACACACCAAAGACACAAGAGTACATATAATGAGAACACTCTTTATCTTCAGGTCTAAAAGAGACTTATAAAGCAAACAAAATACGGTCCTTTAAGACAATCTATAACTCAGAACATCCATCGGAGTTCCACATCAAAGAAGATTAGCACACTCACCACAAGTCCTCACTAACCCACTAAATTCAATTATCAGAAAAATGGAAAATTGGCAAGTAGATCTCAACCTTCATGTTGATTTCAGACACAAGATGAAACTGATAGATAAGATCAAAGATCCTAATTCTATCCCTAAGCCAAAAGGTTCTCACTTTACAAAATAGTTAAAGACTCCTCCACACTAATTCTACATTTTTACTTATCACTAAGACACTAACACAGAAGAAGTAGGAGAATGATTATTTCTCAAAATGGTCAACACTATAAACAAACACTTATCATCTACAAGAATCATCCAATCTTGCATATCGACACCATCTATAGCACAACTCCAGAAAAGCTGAAATTCATCTTTGATTAAAATTGAAAGACAATTCAAGAAAGAAATTTACCACTAACGAAGAGCTTGGGAGACGTAAGAGTTGAGCAGTGGCGAACGTAGGAGGATGGAGAAGACAAGAGGCTGTTACTAGATCCGGCAAAAAGACGGCGAAAGCTGGATGAGAACGCCATTGTAGCAACTAGCAAGTGAGACAAGGATTTGGGATCAAAGGGTTTTAAGTTTTAACTAAAACCAAACAGTATTTTATTTATTTATCATTCAAAACGTCGTCGTTTCCTCTGTTTCACAAAGGTAAACATTAAAATGAAGATGACAACAATGAGAAGTCCAAAGATTGTTTCAGAGTTCAAACATATAGTATCCAAATCTTTCATAAGCATTGCCAAAAACTTTTACAAAACAAAAAAAAAGGATACTGTTAAGTAAGACTGAAAATGATTTTATTTTCTGGTTAGTCTAATACTTCCACGAACATGTTGTTTATATCTGTTTTTTATGTATCTGTTTATTTTTCTCTTTGGTCTCTATACAAAACATGGAACTGTTCTGGGACTTATGTAAAACTAAAACCTACAATCTATATTCAAAAAAAAATGAATCAAATATTACAAAAAAATATACCAAAAAAACCTGCTCCATCTTCCAGAAAACAAAAAAACAAAGAAGAGGATAGATCCCAACACCAAAAAAATCCCAGACGGATCTTTTCAAGATATCAGATCAAATGAGAGTTGTTGATTCTGATAAACACGCCGTAGGTACTTTCTTCTCCAGCATTGACGTTCCTTTGAAGATTGTAAGCTGCACTTCCTTTTGGTACTCCAGCAACTGCAAAAAAAAATACCATTGTTATTGCTTCTTGCTACTTTTTACCAAATTGGATTCCAACACTTACTATTTTTCTGAATCCTCCTCATGCGTAATATAAGAAGAAGAAGAGAAGTTCACTTACTTGCTGTTCAGCCATCCTTGTAAAGCCAAACTTCTTTGTCCATATAGACTCAGCTTCTTCAGCTGCCGGAAGGACCAGGTTCTCAACATTTAAAGAAGAAAGAAGATTCTCTACACAAGCATACAGTCCTTGGAAGTATCCCTAGTGACCAAATCACATAATAAAGTAATTTAATCCATAAGCAGAAGAAAAGAAAAAACAAAACTGAGATATTATGAAAAATATGACATGTACAGAGGCTTTACCCTTCCTTGGTACTCTCGGCTTGTAGCTACAATAGGAAGTTCAGCAACTTGCTGACCAAATATTCTCAGCAGCGCAGCAGAAACAACAAGAGAACTAAACGAACATCATGCGAAAAAAGCAATTAGCATAGAAGACAAACAAGTTGTAAGATAAAAGGCAGAGTAATAAACAGAAAGAGAACATACTTTACAATCAGGACCAAACAATACATCCCTCCAAACTCCTGGCCAGATATATTTCTCCTGCATATATATCATAAGAATTACAAGGACAATCAACCACTGCCAAAATATGGCTATTATATCAGAGTTTGTGACGTCATTGCTTACCCATACACCATGACAGGAATGAGATCACGGCCAGACTTCGCAACTATGGGATCAAAGCACTCCTAGAAGATTAAACAGGAAAGAATTAGGGTGATTCTTTGTTACACATATTTTAAGAAGGTCAATATTATACGCGAGAAAGTGGTCCAACATATATAAGCCCTGGGGCACATCTTTAACAAGTAATAAGATCAAAACATAGTTGGAACACATCTGAAGTCAAGACATACCCTGAAGATAACAGCCGCTCGTGAAAGCAAGGGCAGATGCTCTGGGTATCGACTCTTTCCACTAAGTATTCTCCATTCAACTGTATCCCCATGATCGGTATATATTCCTTTTTCTCTGTCTTTTCTACGTATCATGTCTAACAGAGGTGTAGGAATAGTTTGCGGCCCACAAGAAACAGAACTCTGAACTGCCGCGTGAATCCTGCTGCAGTCACTACAACAGAACCATTTGTCCTGCGGAATTTCCTAAAGCAATCAAGGAAGAAGTTGAGAAAAGATGAATGACCTCGTGAACACAAAGCAGAAGGAGCCAGCCTAACACAACTTACTTTCAAATCACAGAGCCCATTCGCTCTGAGGCAACCAACATGGTACTCTTTCTCACACTTCAAAAGAAAAGTAGAAGAGAATTATCAGAAAAGGCTGAACTACTAATAGGACGAAATGAATTAAAAGAATCAGGAATCAAGGGAGTACCTGGTCACAGAGAATAACAGTCCTATCATCAAATTTTCCAATGCTAAAATCATGGGACCTATCAAATAAGACCAAATGTAGATTCCACATCATGCACAGTAATCAAAGGTGCCTATTGCAGTGGCTTGCACATGTATTTAGGATTCGACAACTGTTATACAACCAAATATAGTTATGCAACCAACCTGCAAAACACACAGCCACCAATTTCGCTTTCTGGCGCTTTAACGACTCTTGTCAGTCTTATAACTATAGCCTTCAAGTTGCTAGAAGGATCAGTTGCAGTAGCCTTTTTACAAGACACAGGTCCATCATTGCAGCTCGAACAGTACCAAGTACCTTCAGGCATAGACTGAAATTTCAAACAAGCTGCATATAAAAGAGACAAGAAGGATCAGCACCAGAGAAAAAATACCGGGAGTTGATATCTAACCATGAAACACTTATTAAATTAAAATTTAGAGAAAATGGTTATTGAAAGTTAATTAAAAGTTCCACATGTATTACGATTGAGGAAACCATTTAAGAAATCAGTGCTTCAGCTACTTTCAGTTTGAAACCTAGAAGCATTTTTAATATATTGGAGTACACGAGCAAGAGTACTATACTCCAGCACCTACCTGTATGAAAGGCTTGAGGACATCCAGCACAAAGTAGCAAATCTCCACCATCCCCACAAATTGAACACATGTCATCACTATCACCAGTTGTAATGACATGTCCATTCGCCAATGACATGGCTATATCGTGCAATGACAATCCGGAAGAGATATAGATATGACGATAACTACAAAAGATACAAAAAACTTTAGAAACACATTCCAACATAACAAGTTTACTTTAAAGTTATCCATATCTCACGGTAAAATATCATATTATTGGATAACTCACGGTTGTCGTCTAGCAGCCATTCCAGCATGCGATTCGAATTGCGAAGGACTAATCTGTTGTAATAAATACAAAACAAAATAAGTAAAACCACATCTGAAATTCAAACTGATTCTGATGGGGAATCAACATAGCAATTGCATCCACCATTTACCTCTCTGCTGCAACAGCTACATAATATACCACTTCCTTGCTTGTAACCCTGTAGTAGTTTCTGTAGGGGAGAAACATGTTAACAAAACTAAAGTTCAATTCAAATTTCAGGGAAGATAAGCAGAACAAGTTGTTTGTCTGCAAATAACAAACCTGCGTTTTCACATAGTAAGCCAATTCTGTCCCGTCCGGAAGCCCATTAGGCATAAACAGCAACCGATGTAAATCATTGTCCCTAGAAACAGAGGATTGTATCATTTTCATCAATGTCAGATAGCCATTAGAGATTCAAATGCTAACAAAAGAACACAAACCTCTTTCTATTGTTTCCTTCAGAAACTTTCTTATGACAACCCATACCAGATACATGAGAAGCAAGCCTACAGAATTAGCGACTAAATAAAATTCCATAGCTCCATTAGAATAATTGTCCTAAGGACCATAAGTAATACCTAACAGTAATTAATTTGTAAGTGAGAATATCAAAGATGCATACTTCTTTGCTATCCGCTTTGGCTCATATAATGTGTCCTTTGCATATGTTTTCTCTGGATAATAATGGTTCTCCACAGAGCATGGAGTAAGACTCTGACTCTCATCAGGACCAGGACCAGAACCAAGATAACTGCAGCTTTCACAGGAATCACTTTCAGAGAGTAACACAAAATGGCAACTTAGATTGCATTAACCAAAAGCTATATGAAACCAAAAGTATCACTGACTATCATCTCAAATAAACTCCCCAATTACAGATCAAGTAGTAAACCACAAGTAGGAGGTGATAGTACCTGACAGTAGAATGTTCCGTGATATAGTTCCGTTCAGACATGCTATTACTTTGTTGGAAACTTGCTGCAGTAAATAAAAGCATATCAGGCTCTGAACTAGTAATCAAAAAGCAAATGCTTGCAAAAGAAAATCTATGGAGAGCGCATAGATGCAGCAACAATCTAGACACCTGACAATCACCTTTCCAAGCTTGAAAGCCCTCCTCATTCAGAGCAGAACCAGCTATATTCCTTATCACTTCCTCGAGAACATCACGAGGAGCAGTCTTAACTTCTTGAAGTATGTTATAAACCGCCCTTCCATTCTCCAAAAATATGTGATTATTAGGATGTCTAGTTTTTGCACCAGCATGCAGCTCAAACTCAAACGCACTTAAAACCTTTTTGCATAATAAAATATGACATCGTTAAAACCACACAGAACAAAAACAAATCATAGAAACAACAAACCCATAAATAACGATCACAAAGAAACTCACTTTCGAGAAATTGCAACTCGCACAGCCACACAAATACCCAACCGAATGGATTATCCCCTGAAGCTCTCTCTGTAAGGCCATAAAAAGTGATATAACGAGTGTATAAGACATCAAAACTCTAGTCGATAAGAAACACAAAGATTCAGACTTTACCACAGGTGGGGTTGAAATATACTTCACTGGAGCGCCTTCGAGAATACCCGTTTCCAAAAGCTTGTTCACGGTAGATGGGTAGCTGACAGAAACAATCTTCTTCGGCATCTTCACAACACCACCGTCCCAAGTATGATCCTTTACCACGGGCAACTCATCAAATTCCTTCTTAGGTTTACTCAACTTAAACGTGATCTTCGTGATCCCAGTCGAGCTAAGATGCTTAGGAATCTCCAGCACAAAACGAGATGGTAACACCACATCACTCGAATCCTCTGTTACGCCACGTTCTCCATCGCTTATAGTCTCCTCGGAACCAAAATCGGATTTAACCGGCTGGCTAGAGACATCGCGGAAAAGAGATGTGCTTTCAACAGGAGAAGCGACGGGATTAGAAATCTCTGATGTAATGTCATCGTTAGAAGCTTCTTTGGCTTGTTTCTTATTGGGAAAGTGATCACCTTTGACACCACCTTCATCAGTAGTATCAAGACGCTCTCTTTTCAATTGACCCATTGATGATGACATCTTATCTTCCGCCATGATCTCTTCCATTGGCATCTCTAAACAAACTGTTCCTTCTCCCATCGCACCGTGGCATTCAATATACAGAACAACACTAACTACTAACTAGAGGTTAGATCTGAACCTCGGATTTGAATCACGTAAGCGTTGAAGAGTTCTATTAATCCAATTCGTAAACTTTGTATTATCTGATTCCTAAGAGAAAGAGTAATCTAATTCAATCCCGGGAATTTACAGAAGGAAAAAATTAAAAAAAATCAATTCATAGGAATCAAACGAGGAAGAGAAATACTAAAAAGTTATGTGGGGATAGAAGAATCAATCAAGAGTAGAGAATTACGGATCTAAAAGATCTGTAGATAAGGCTTTGGAAGATTTCGAATTGGGTAAAGAGGTAAAAGAGAGGACGACGGCGAAGAAAATTAGGGTTAGGGTAAAAGAAGGGAAGGAGATAAGATGAGGGAGAGAGAAGGAGGAGGAGGAAGAAGAAGAAGGAACGTGGAAGGCGGCAACGAACCAGAAAACTAAAAGCTTTGTTCTCGCGGCCCAGATTACTTTTCAAAGCAAAGCAGAGGACAAGGAACAAAAAAAAAAAAAACCAGAAAAAAACAGATATTTTAATATTTTGTAATTTAGGAAAAAAGGAAATAATAATAGTAATCAGTAAATCCAAATTAAAAGAAAATACAAAACAGTCCTTAATTGTTTTCAATGTTTACTTTTTGACCGAGATTTGCGATCCAGTATACTTTAAAAACAAATATTAATGTTGGATTGAATAATTTCAGTTTCTTTATTTGTTTATTTAGTGATAATTTTATATATAAATTTACCATATATTAAATATCAGTTTGTTTGAGATCTTATTTTTGGTTGTTTTGATTCGAGAGGGTACATGTGAGATTTAAAAAGTATGGAGGGTATTATAAAATTTAACTGAAACTTGTGGGGGTGAATTTATGTAAAATGGAAAGATAAAAAAAAAAAAAAAGAGGGAAGCAAATCGTGGCAGTTGCTGATGACATCTTGGAAGGAAGGTACGAGAAGAGACCAAATCATTTATTTCAGTTGCTCTTTTTTTTTCTTTTTCTTTTTAACTTGGAGAATATCCACGTGTATATGTGGGCTCTTTTCTTCAATAAAGAGATGTCTTTGTTATAGTTTTTTAAACTTTTAAGAAAACAATATCTAAAATACCATAAATATATTTATAAAATACATTTTAAAAAAAAACACTATCGAAACAATAGGTTTGTGAAAAAATTGAGTAAGGTTTAATAAATTCATTTAACGCCATTTTCCTACACTTTTAAAAACTTTTTAATAAACTTGGTGTTTTTTTTTTTTTTTTTTTTTNTAACAATGAAAAAAAAGAAAAAAGAAAGTGACCGTTATAAAAACTGTCCTCGATAGGCGATGCTTTGAGAAAACTTTTTTCCGGCAAAAGCTTTCATTTCCATCTGTTTCCCGGTCGGCGTCGACTTTTTTGACGTCGGTCGGTGCTTTCTCTTTGTTTCTAGTTTTAATTCTATGTTTTAGTTTATAAATCCCTAATAATCTGTCCAATGTTTTCTGCAATTTCATTGGTTTTCATGTTTCAGTTCTTCATAATTTTCTTCTCCTTTGGGATGAGTTTCATTCCGACCATAATCCGGCAATTTTTCCGGTGGTGTGTCGATGCCTTTCCGTTGATTGCAATCGATCTTCATATGTATCGTCTTTGCTTCGACATGAATTTCTTTTTGAAACATGGTTTTCAATCTCGGATTTGGGATCCCGGCGACTCAATTGTTGGATTAGATGGTGACAATCGATTCTATCTTATCGGTAAACATCTTCTCCATCTCTGTTCGGTGGTGGGCCTCTTACTCTCACTCCTAAAGGCGAAGACAAAATTTGATGTTGATGGTTTTTCATATTGGTGCTCAACAAACTTTGCTCTATTGATTGGTCTCTTGGGATGTGATGCTTTATGTGGATCTGAAGATAGAGTAGGGTTAATTTACGATGAAATATGGTTTCAATGCTTGGTGTGTTCGTTGGTGATTTATCCTTATATTTTATGGAACATACTTTCAAGGTGGTCTTTGAGATTGAACCATCTGCCGAAACCATTCATTTATGGTCATTGAAGAATATCAACAAAGGAGTCAAGATTATAGATTTATCATGGGCAAGATTTACAACCAAAATTGTTTGTGTGGTTAGCGATGTAATTGATGGATCGCAACCCTTTGATTTTCAGAAAAAGTTTTGGTGCTACATAACAGGAATGATAGCCCAACAAAAAGATTAAAACAGATTGACAATGAAGAAGATGAAGGAAAATAACAGATTATTTAATTTGTTAGCCTGTAAGGCTTATCTACAACAGACGTTTGCTTCGTTTATACTTAAATTTTGGTTGTATGGTATGTGAAGCTTCATTGTGTACGCTCAATGATATAATTGTATTATCCGTTTCAAATTAATAAAGAATAAAGGTGTTAAAAAAAAAACTTGGTGTTTTTTTTGGATTTTTTTAGTAATTTTAGAAAATAAAACATAAGTATGATATTTTTAGATTTCTTAACTAAAAAAATCTATACAGTATTTAAATATTTATCAAATAAAAAAAGTATTACTATTTTTGTTTGAATGAAGTTTATTGGGTTTAAAAATGTAAAGATTTGAAATTTAAGATTTATTTGAAACATTTTGTTCTGGTTCGCTAAGGCAAGTAATGTTGTCACCCATACCAATGAAACTTTGACAAATGGGTATTCCTGACAAAATAAGGCATACAAATATAAATATTAATCATACAATTTCAAAGATGGATTGATGTTTAATTCTTATTTTAAACCTTCAAATCTATAAGTCTATAACCCTACAAATTCATTTTAAAATTTTCTAATAATCCAAATTTTTATCTTCAGTTTTGGCTTTTTTAATATAAACCCCTAGCAAAACCTCTTACTAATTTATGCCATTACGTATGACATAATTTGACTTGTTTGTAAATTTCACCTCTATTGGTGTACGTCAAATATAAAATATCTAACCTCGAGACTCCGACAACTAATTAACGTGCGTCTCTAGCTCCCAGGTATGCAAAGTTGCGAATCTGATGACTACGTCTTAATTCACAATATGATTATGACACCAAAACGGCGAGAAGTTTGGTCGTTTCAAAGTTTGTCCTCAAATTCGTCGTTAGAGCAGGTGAGATTAGGTTATCTTCTCTTCTCTACTTATCTCCTTCATCGAAGCTACTCCATCTTCTATATGGTGCCATGGTGGAAGTAATATTTATAACCGGCTTGGAAACTATAAACCCGTAAGAGAGAATGATTCGCAATCTCTTCTCATCTCTGACTCACCGATTCGCCTGGGGGGTTCCGCTTTTCGTCTACGGCGTGACGTGGACGTTGTTTCTGACGATCACGGTGGCGATCATCTCGCTGGCACCGGAATTCGCATTCGTCTCGGCGATTTACCTGTCTTCTTCTTCGATGGGGTTCTCGCTGCGGTGCGGTTCCGACGCAGCCGTTTTGGTTCCGTTGGATCTTCCCACGGAGATGTTCTGTTTGCCGGCGAATCTTTTCCGGAGGTCGAAGATGGACCTCGTTGTGCCGCCGGTTTTTGCAGCGATTGTTGTGGCTCTTTCCGCCGTCGTCGTACGAACTATGGGCCTTTGGGAGGCTGAAGAAGAAACCCACTAATTTAGGCCCATTTTAATACACTCTTGACATCGCATAGACCACTAAATATTCTCATACATCTAATTATTATATGTGCATCTTTTTTTTTATAACCTTGTAATAATATAGATGTTAAAAAAAAAAAAAACCTTGTAATAATATATATACTTGTCTTAATATATAATTTGGAGAAATTATAGATTACTAGAGGAAAATGTTATTTTATTAGACTAATTTTTGTGTTTATACTTCATTCGATTCACACACAATCGATAACGTTTTCTGATTATTGTATCCCATAAAAAAAACATGTGGTGATATATAATAAAGATATGTCAATGTAACAACATTATCAAGAAACATAAATTTTGAGTTGTTGGTACATTATTAGTGAGAGAGAGAATCGATAAGTTTGACACTGAAATCCCAAAGTTTATCGGCCAAAGAATTGTCGGTACGTAGCGAATTTGCTCGGAGTGATGACGTTACAGACTTACAGTCGCCGAAACACTTCCCGGTGACGCCTTTGAGATGAGATCAGGATGAAGTGCGACGTAGCATGTCGTTGCTTCTCCCTAATTAAGTACAATACCCCCAACAAAAATTAACAAACATATGAGAAAAATAATATAACTAAATCTCATAAGAAAAACAAAAATGACAAAGGGTTTTAAGTTCACCTAAGGTATATTTTTCCACAAGAGGAAACATCATAGCCTTGAAGACCTCGAAGCGACTCCATCTTCTATACGGCCAGGCCCGGCGATGGGACGATGCGAGGGGTGTTTTTGCACTACGTCACACTTTTGATTTTTTTTTTACAAAATCTTTAGGTGTATTGATATTTTGACAAAAAAAAATCTCAAATATGTAAAATCTACAAATAATAAAAAAACAGAAAAAAAAAAAAAAAAAAAAAAAATTGGTACAAAGTCCAAGGAAAGCCGGCTCTGTATACGGTGGAAGTAATATTTACGGCCGGTTTAAAAACTATAAACCCTACGAGAGAAAAGAGAAAAAATTCGAAACCCTTAAGAAAAAAACTTCAAACCAAGAATGATTCGCAATCTTTCCTCATCCCTGACTCAACGATTCACCTGGCGGATTCCGATTTTCGTACAGGGCGTGACGTTGACGTTGTTTAAGTTGATCACGGTCGCGATCATCTTTTTCGCACCGGAATTCGCATTCGCCTCGGCTATTTACCCGTCTTCTTCTTCTTCTTCTTCTTCTTCTTCTTCTTCTTCTTCTTCTTCTTCTTCTTCTTCTTCTTCTTCTTCTTCTTCTTCTTCTTCTTCTTCTTCTTCTTCTTCTTCTTCTTCTTCTTCTTCTTCTTCTTCTTCTTCTTCTTCTTCTTCTTCTTCTTCTTCTTCTTCTTCTTCTTCTTCTTCTTCTTCTTCTTCTTCTTCTTCTTCTTCTTCTTCTTCTTCTTCTTCTTCTTCTTCTTCTTCTTCTTCTTCTTCTTCTTCTTCTTCTTCTTCTTCTTCTTCTTCTTCTTCTTCTTCCGTGGGGAGAAAGTTCTCCTCGCGGCGGTGCGGTTCCGACGCAGCCGTTTTGGTTCCGTTGGATCTTCCCACGGAGATGTTCTGTTTGCCGGCGAATCTTTTCCGGAGGTCGAAGATGGACTTAGTTGTGTCGATGATTTTTGCAGCGATGGTTGTGGCTCTTTCCGCCGTCTTCGTACGAACTATGGGCCTTTGGGAAACCCATTAATTTAGGCCCAATATACACTATATCTAGTGGGATATACAATATGTGCATCTTTTTTTTATAACCTTGTAATATACTTTTTCTCAATTTCAGTTGGAGAATTGATAGATTATTATACTAGAGGAAGATGTTACTATTTTCTTACACAAGATTGCGTGTGTTTATACTTCATTCGATTCTCACACAATCGATAACGTTTTCTAATTATTGCATACCATAAAAAAACTATGTGGTGACATATAAAAAGATATGTCAATATGACAACATTATCAAGAAATATAAATTTTGAGTTGTTGGTACATTTTTAGTGAGAGAGAGAATCGATAAGTTTGACACTGAAATCCCAAAGTTTGTCGGCTAAAGAATTGTCGGTAGCGAATTTGCTCGGAGTGATGATGTTACAATCGCCGAAATACTTCCCGGTGACGCCTTTGAGATCAGGATGAGTTGCGACGTAGCATGTCGTTGCTGCTCCCTAATTAACGATACCCCATAAAAATAATTTAACAACCATATAACTAAAATAAAAAATTAAGTCTCATAAGAAAATTTCGGAATGAGTAAGGGTTTGAAATTCACCTGAGGTATATTTTTCCACAAGAGGAAAGTCATAGCCTTGAAGACCTCTGAACATACGTTAATTAAATTGTCGAATTAGGAATAAATTATCAAAATTAAGTGTACGATATAGGAATGAAGAATAGAGAACAGGTACGTACTCATTCCGAAACCGGAGTGACGGAAGAGATTGGTGGTGACAAGTCCAGGGTGTACCGAATTTACTGTGATGTTCGCACCTTCTTCCTACATGATCATTTCGTATTATGGCATCACATTTTTAATCACTTACATATAAATGTACGTTAAAGACTATATCAATGTGTATGTGTGTACATATATATTACCTGTAGTTTACGAGATAGTGCATTGGAGTGCAACAAGTTTGCGAGTTTGGACTGTCCATAAGCCCTTCTGTCCGAATATCTAAAATAATGATATAGACCATATAGAATTTGTTTTTACATTAGTTAAAAACTTTAATCTCAAGTTCAATATAAGTATAGAATTGTATTAAAAAATAAAACTTACCCATCAGGGTCATTGATGCTTTCGAACTTGATACCTTCGGGATAAGTATAAGTATGAGCAATAGATGATAAATTCACAATCCTTCCTTCGGTTCCACTTTCTCTTGCGCTACTCTTCATTTTCTCCAGAAGCAGATTTGTCAACAGAAAATGACCTGGACGATCCATTGTCACATAATATAAATATAGATGTATTGACTTTTAGAAAAAGGTTTATTGACTTTAGCATATTTCTTTAGAATTCATGTACTAAAGTAAACATGATATTTGGATATATAGTAAAAAAATATTTGTGTATTTCGATATAGTTTACTGACAGGAAACATTAAAATAAAAATCTTACCGATGTGGTTTGTTGCGAACTGTGATTCAATACCATCTTCAGTAAGCTGGAAAGGACAAAACATAACACCTGCATTGTTTCTAACATTTCAAAGGACACAACAATTAATTAACATTAAACTCTCAATCGTTGCAAAGAAAAAAATATCAACAAGTATACGTACATGAGTATGTTGAGAGGGAGATTAAGGGCAAGGAATTGATCGGCAAAGGATCTGACTGATTTGGTGGAAGCGAGATCGAGCTGAAGATAATCGATACGAGCTTTAGGGTTCATCTGAAGAATCATCTCTTTCGATTCATTACCAGCTTTTGGGTTTCTTGCAGCAATGATGACATGAGCTCCTCTCATTGCTAACACTCTTGCTGCCTCCAATCCAATCCCACTTGTTCCACCTTTTTTTGGTTCATTTCCAATATTTTTTTTAATCATTATTTGAAGATATTGCAGACAAAACAAAACAAAACAAAAGAAGAATCCAACAAACGGCCGAAGCAACGTACAAGTGTACGACTAACGATAAGATTCGTACTTTCGTGTCTTTTACACATGCATAGAAAGTAAATTCTAGCGTATTCAGAAGAAAGACAGAAGTAATTGTAATAAATAAATAAAAAATGGCATGTTGACTACTATCAAATCAATATGGTCATGTATTTTGTATTTTTCTATTTTCTTAGTTTGATACATAAAATAAGTTTTGTTCTACTATATATGTAATATGTATCTCAATCTTAATTAGAGAGAAAATATAAAATTAATTAGAATGTTTTGGTTAATTATTTACGAAAAGGAAAGAAAATCTTCTGGTGTTACAATATGAGAAAAATAAATTATATTAGTTCCAACATTAAATCTTAAAAGTTTGACTTTTTCTTCCACCATTATTGAATCTTAAAAGTTTCTTTGTGACGAAATATCTTCCACGACACCAAAACGTAAAACAAATTTGTTTGGTAATAATAGATTTGCTTTGTTTTTCCTCTTTTTGTGATTTGGAAAAAGAGAATATCAGATGTAAAACAAAACAAAAAGAAAACAAAGCTGAACCTGTGATGATGGCAGTGAGATGATTAGCATCAATGGAGTGAGTGACATCTTCAGCAGTTGAAGCTGAGCCAAATCCACTCTTTCCTGCTTTCCCTGTCACCATTCCATATATTCCCATGATCTCTCTCTCTCTCTCTTTATCTAACCAATTATATAAACCCTAAAAAAAGGTTGCCGCAGATGAATAAGAAGAATGGAGAAGAATAGAGGTAGAGAGATTACAGGGAAGGAACTTGTGTGGTTTTAAATAGGCTCTCACGCGTGAGAAGATTAGCTAGATTTAGACTAGAGTTTGCTGTCGTCGACACATGTGGTCCATTAACCTTTTCACTGACAGCTTATCAAAAATTAATGCTTACAGTTTTCGTAAAATGCCTAGAAAAGGTAGTAACTAATACATATAGTGAAACTAATCAAAACAATTGACTAATTTATTGGACAAGGATTTTTTTCTTTACGTAGAATTGACTAATTTTTTTAAAAAATTATTATTTTGAAAACTTAAATTTTTGTAAAAATAACCTCAATTTTGGAAACTTAAATTTTTTTTTAAAATAACCTCAATTTTGGAACTCGTCTACCGACTCAATCGAATACTTAAAATTTTAATAACAGACTTATACTACAAATAATACATCACTGTTCTGTATTTTTCTATGATGTTGCAACCTTGTGTACAACTCTAATTGCTCATCTAGTTTCGTCTACGTTAGTATGTTATGAGACTGGAAATTTCTTTATTATAAATTGAACATAACGTATTTATGTAATATATATATATATATATATATATATATGATCTGGCCCGATTCAGGATGTCGGATTATTGAATGCAAGTGTGAACTGGTGCGGTTTGTACGACAGAACATAGAACGTGTGAGAGACATGCTCTCAACTCATAAACCAAGTTGCATCGTATACATTAAGCAAACGTAGCCTTCCTTCAGTTTCAACTTTCAAACTTCCAATATTCTAAAGTGACATTGCTTGGTATATCAAGATTTCTTCCAAACTGTGTCATCTCCACATAACGCCACCTCTATTTAGCTACTTCTTTCCCTCCATGCACATAAGAATTTTACATATGAAATAAGCTGCGAATAAAAACATTACTCCATTTTCTTTTTGACCAAAAATTCATTTTGAATATGTACCCGAAATCGGATCAGATTCCGATAAAACTTTTCTCACCAGTTCGGAAAATTAGAAATTCTTGTTGAACTACGAAAGGATATTGCGTGTGTAAAAAATAGTAACCGGACAAAAGAAAATATGTGAATTTGAAAGAAGACAATATAAAGAAGGAAAAATTGTTTTTGTGGTCATTACAAATTTCAAGAAAAATAAAAAGTTTAAAATCTCAAAAAAAGAGCTGAAGACTAACCCGAATAGTTTAGTAAGCAGTTCTCTATGAAGCTTGTACAAATATAAATGAAACTATATTGTAGAAGAACAAATAGTGACGATCCATATTTTGATTGATCGCCAAAGCAATTGATATGTGAAAAGAAGGACCTGTGATGGCTTTAATATGGTTGAGATGACCACTCTGCTCTCTCTTGTGACAGAGCACGAAAACCCACAGCCTCTGCTTTTCCTTAATTGTACAACTTCATTCACCATCATCCTTGAAACACCTGTGATTAGCAAAAAATAGTGTTATTGCAAACGTATCGACATTAAAGTGTTTAGATTAGTTTTTTTTTACTTGATTGGTGTTTAGTGCTTACCGCTAGAGAAATCCTCCACCAGTCCAAGCAGAGTCTGATTTCCCATTGTGACCTACAGATTTCTTAGCGCCTGCACTCTGATAATAGAAGTCATCATCTTTGGCATCATTATCATCCCAACCAGCCCAACCATCGTCATCATCATTAGAAGTCGACACCTTTGGTGCTGCTTCCTTTTTGGTATCCTTCTCATCTCCCCAGTCATCCCAAGAATTTGAGTTACGATAACTGTTGTTCTGACCACTTGATGATGACTGTGACCCTCCAAAAGATGAGTTTGCTGTTTTGTTTCCAAACCCAGAGTTCTGGTAGAGACCGTTTCCCTCGTTTTTATTCTGTTGATTCCAGGTTGATGCTTCTTCTTTAGTGAACTCTTCTACCTTTTGTGAAGCAATTGCCATTACTCCTTTCATGATCCCCCATGTCCTCTGTCCTATCTCTGTTGTCTTATTCGCAACAACATTAACAGTCTCACTAACCGTGTGATCTAAGCCACCTTCTTTGACCTGCGATGAAACAAAAGGTTTCTTACCTCACAATCCAAGAGTTTCTTGGCAGCAGTATTTGACAACTACAGAGAGCATCCGGCAATATACTATATTCAGAGTTTTGATGGATCTCACTAGAGATTTTGCAAAGGCAAGCATAGAGACAAAATACAGTAAGCCTCAGCTCTGCAACTACAGAACATTATACAGCTAGACAAGAATCTAACTTTTTGTTACTTAATAATGTTGAAAATGGGATAACATTGCAGAGTATTGAGCACAACGGTCGGTAACTAGATTTCAATATATATTAGACACGGCTATGTGTTATGGACCAAAACCTAACCGTAGTCTTGTATCACTATGAAATAACTAAGACTACGTCCTAACAAAGCTAGCACATCACCGAAGCAGAATGATAAAAGCAGTACCTTGGAAGTGAACTCCATGGTGCCAGTCTGAACAACATTTGCAGCTGATGCAGCAACAAGAGACAATCTCCCAAAACCCTATTTTGCAAATACAACGTAAAACAAACACAATCATTCACACGATTCGATAAACAGAGAAGTCACTCAACATCTAAATCAAATCACTCTAAAAAACAAGCATCCATATTTACCTCCGACATAACAGAGAAAACATCAGCACCACCACCACTACCTTGTTGATTGCTTCTCGGACCTGGACCAGGGCTAGATCCAAACCCAACATACTTACCTCCTTGCGAAGGAGGAAGTCCCTCAGGCTTAGACTCATTCTCAGCCATCCTCTTAGCGAAAAAACTCTCCTTATTCGCCGCCGAAGCCTCCAGCTGAGACCTCGAGTATATATCCTCCGACGATTTCGACTTCGCCGGAGCACCACGACCTCCCGACGACCTAAAATCACTCGCCGATTGATTCCTCCTCATATCCGTAGATCTGAACGAATCATCATTATCCCAATTATCCCATCCACCATTACCAGAATCCCTACCACCACCTCCCTGAGACAACGGAGGCTTCTTATTCATCCCACCACCACCACCAACCGATTCCTTCACAACCGGCGGATCTCTCCATTGCCTTCCCTCAGCTAAAGCCTGGATCCGATCTCGATACACAGACGCGGCGTTCGAGTTGTACTTTGCGATGATATCTGTCTCTTTAGAGATCCCGTACTGAGCCAGAAACTTGTTGAGACAATCGTTGCCTCCGGCGTCCATTTTCTTGATCTGGATCTCGGACCATGAATCCATGGTCACGGATCTGACGAAGGATATGTGTACACCTAAGCCACGGTGCTTCCCTGAGCACTCCAAGCACATGAAGATCCCGTATGAAACCGATGCCCATTGTGGATTCTTCTGGGAGCAATCAACGCATACCTTGTTCTCAGGCTGGGATTGGAGAGTTCGTAACCTTCTCGCCGCCGCCATAATGCCGGTTCTCCGATCAGCTACTAATTTGACCCGACCCGAATAGATCTGATTCAGGTCCAGATTCTGATGATACACCACCAACGCGTTTTTTCGCTCAATCGTTTTGCTAATAAATTTGGAACTTTTGTTTTGGATTTCTCGTGCGTTTTTTTTCCGGCACGTGCGAGTTTCGCGGCACCTTCACTGAAAAATTCCAATATTATTATTGTTTTTTTCTCCCACTGCTAAAAATATTGTAAACGAGCTAAAGGCAAATTAGTAGATTAAAAAAAAAATCATTTATTAATTACTGTCCAAAATTTAACATATAAAATTTTATGCTAATACTCTCTCTGATTTTTTTTAATTGTCGTTAAAGGTTTTGCACACAAATTAAGAAAAATATTAAATTTTTTGTTTTGCCCTTTATTAATATATTTCATAATTTTTTATTAATTAAAACTTTAAAACAACGGGAATATTCACCAAACATCTGCATTAAAAAATGTAAAACGATAAGTATTATGAAACAAAAATTAAGTTCCAGAACGACAATTAAATTAAAACGGAGCCAGTATTGTTATTCGATTACCAAAATCAAATAGCTAAAAGCAAATATTGTAACCTTAGCTACAAACTTTTAAATTTGTATACTAGTTCTTGATTATTTAGTGATATTTTGATATCAATATCTTGTTACATAACTATGGTGTTCCATCATAGCTGGATAAACCTGTACGTAAGGTTCATCTTAGCTGGAAACCACCAATACAGACTAGTAATTAAATCAATCATCGTTTCTAGGATCTCAAACATTGTCCTACCCTTTTTGTCCCCTCGCGGCTACTGCTTTCTCCAGTCTCTTTGTGGTCTAGAACAGCAACCACTGGGCATTTAGCATTCTCCATCACCCTCTCGTTGACTACTCCCCATCCCGTTACCATATGCGGTAATATGATCATCCACACCTTGTTATGTTCCGCCGCATTGCATATGTCCTCGTGCATCGTTCCCAAAGCTGACACACCTTTTAAGTGGCGGATTCTAATCCTCTGTTTCTGGTCTCTGACCTGTCCGTAAATACTAAACGCAGCTTCTATCTGGTCACGCGGCCTCCCTTTACACAACTTATCTATGAACGGCACACCGTTTCTTCTCGTTCGTTGGACCATCGAGATGGAGGATGATAGTTCAGTGAGTTCCATCAAATGCATCACATATACTTTGAGTGATCCATTGGACGTACCAAGAGACTCAACGAGTTTGATTATGCAAGGAACGTCTTGAGGACCACGTACGCAGGCTAGGATGCGTAAGTTCTCTTTCTCGTCACCTGTGGAGTCAGAACCATCATTGTTTAAGGGTTTATATACAGCCACGACTGATGGAGTCGTCATGAAGGTTGTGACCAGAGCCATCAGGACTAGAATTGCGAACATCTCGTCGTTGAGCACCTAATCGATATTAAAAGCATGTAGATCCATCACAAATTTTAAGATATCAAGACTAAAATATCTCAATGGCCAGTAAATAAACATATATATAAAAAAAAATTCCATGTTGCATCTTCTCTACTTTCACAAGTTTTGGCCAGTGTTAAGGTCCTACAACAATATTTGTTTCTTTGGCTTTTGCTTCTTTTTCTTTCTAATCTAGTTCTATTGTTTAAATTAAATGTTTTTTTCGTAAATAAAATCTATAGAAGTATCTCAACCTTGACAAAGTAAATAGGTCTTCTATTATATGAAAGAACTAATATTGTGGTAATGTGTACTTGTCTAGTTTACTAGTACTATGTACCTTCTTCTCCTTGCCGATGTTTAGTACAACTAGCTCAACGAGCCCTTTAGTGTTCATCAAAAACCCTAAAGTGAGGGATTCACGCGCCGATATGGTGCACATCATCGCCATGAGGAAAGTGCCAATGATTTTCCCTGCGCAAGCCGTGGATATTACCAAGGCCAATATACCCCAAGCCTCTGCACCTTTGATCTTGTTTACATCTGTTTTCAATCCGCTAGATGCAAAGTAGAGCGGGAGTAGAAGCGCGGAGACAAAGTCTTCTATCCGCCCGACGAGCTGGTCACTAAAAGATTCACTTTTAGGGATGATCAGCCCAAAGACAAAAGCCCCAAATATGGAGTGTAGTCCGATTAGGTCTGTAATAAAACCGGAGGCTAGGACTCCTGCTAGAGTTAGGCATATGCACGCCTCGTGCATCGTGCTGGCATAGTTCTGGACGATCCATTTCATGGTTGGTCGGATCACAAAAATCATGAAGATAACAAAGGCAAAACCTGAAAGGAGAACCCATATGGATATCAATGGAGATGCATGTTTGTGGTGGTCGTGGCTTCCGGGGAGAGCCACAGCTAAGGCAAGGAGGATCCATGCGGCCATGTCATTGAAGGCAGCAGCTGCTAAGGCTGTCTGACCAACACTTGTGGTCAAGAGCTTGAGTTCAGCTCAGATACGGGCAAGTACTGGGAAAGCTGTGATGGAAAGAGAGACTCCAATGAAAAGAAGGAATTGCCAGTATCCTGTTGATTCATGATCCTCCTCCACGGCTCTACGGAGAAAAAGGGAAACACCAGCGCCCAACACAAAAGGGAGAGAGATTCCGGCAAAAGGAATAGCAAAAGCTTTTTTCCCCGTGCGGCCTAGAACGGTAAGGTCTAGTTCTAGACCGACTAGGAAGAGGAAGAAAAGGAGGCCAATGCTAGCAACTGACTCTAGTATCGGAGTGCTCCATGCTGGAAACACGAGTTTAACAAACTCTTTGTTTCTCCCCAATGCTGAAGGTCCCAACAATATCCCTCCCTATAATAATTTTATTAATATACTCGACGTTAATGTGACAGTTTAAAATATAGAAAAGCATATCTGTATGCATGTATTGTCTAGAGCTTACAAGGATCTCGGCGACGACTTTGGGTTGACGAAGGGGTTTGAGGAGGAGGGTAAGGAAGCGGCTGGTGAAGAGGACGATGGTGACTTGTATTATTAAAAGAGGAAAGGCACATTTGAGAGGATTGTCTCCTCCCCATACTCCGTCCGACGCAGTTTTGATGCTCGTTCCGTTTATCGCCATTTCCTTCAATTTCAGTCAAAATAACGAACCCTGAACGATCTTTATACTTTTAATTTTATTTTTTTGCATGTAAACGAATAATCTAACGGAACAATTTTATTTGATTTTTTTTTTTAATAGATTTTGGTGTGGCCTTCTCACTAACATGATTGGAAGATCTTATGACAAGTTAGGAACGACCGATTACTCCTTTTATAGACGAGACAGGAGAGTGGTTAGTGAAAAAAACCACTGTTTTTTTGCACAAAAGAATTTGAAAGAAGATCCATACATTTTTGTTTTGTAATGCAAATCTTTTTTTCCCTTGTCAACATCATTTTGTTATTATATATTTGAATTCTCTTGTGCGTATATCCATGGTGCTCACTCTGTCACTCACATCATTACTTAAAATAATTATCACTAGCTGTTAAAGAAAGAGAACGTCACTGACATTAATTAAGATAAAACACCCATATTGATATTTCTATGGAAGCAATCGATCACCAAGTCTTTATCACTAGAACGAAAATCCGATGGTCAAAGTTATGTATGATATGAATATGTTAAAGGAAGAGCAAGTGCCTGAATCCGATGAGTGGAATTGAGTCTACCTATCGTATTTTTATAGAATGGCTTCCTTTGCCTGTCATATGTAACTTCCAATGTTCTGAAGGTGCATGCGACGTCGCATGCATACGTCTCATCTGAGATGAGACATATCACATATTCAACCGCATTTGAATCATTTATATTGCAAAATATTTTTTGTCACTGTCGGTTATTAAAAACAAGTATTATAGTCTCTGTGCAAAATCGTATTTTCTATAGCATAAATTCATTTTAAGTTGAACAAGACCAGTCCAAATGAAAGGTGGTCCTAATCAAGAAAAAAAAGTAAGTGACTGTTCTCATGATACTAGATTTTTTAAATGTGTAATACTGTATATTAAAATATTTTTAAACAACATTTATTTAGTAAAAAAACAATAAATTTGATGGTTTAAAAGGTATAACCACTATCTTAAAAATGAGTAAGTGGCTCTTAGAAAGAAATTAATGGTAATCTTTTCCTTATCTCGTGTCTCCATCATCAGTCCATCGGACCCGAACTGGTTGAGTGTAATATACAAAGTCTTTTGTTTTTCTTAGGTCTAATTTTTTAATGTATAAAATGTGTATTTGCCGTCAATTACGAAAGAGTAGTTTGAGTCCACTCACGACAGTCCACTGTCCACTACTAGTCTACTACTTCTCCGTTCATATATGCATAATGCAATATATTCGTAAATATCTCCTCGATCGTGTACAGTTTGAGAAAAAAAGTATTACGTCTTCTTGAATTTTAAGAAAACGGCGGGTACTTCTTTAAGGTAAAATCTTGCGCAGGACACGAATAATTCACTCTGTTACGATCGAACGTTCTGTATACAAAGTAACAAACACGTCGAATTAATCATTCTTCGTTCATGGTGCGTCGATCATGTTTCTTTGTTGGTACCGTAAATCAATATTCTTGAATTGTGATAACTAATTATCGTAAATATGCGAATATCCAGATCACGGAACTGAGTAAACGACAAAATATCCCATAATCGACTCAAACAGTCAAACCTTTGTTTCAGTAAGGCGAAAGCTTATTGGGGTATATACATCGCTCCAAACTAATTTGCTTTAGCCACTAATTAAAAGTATCTTTGACTTTGTGCCAACAACTATTTTGTTATACTACGTAGTAGTACCCTATATTTTAAGCACTCTGGCTCTTAATTGGAAACGTGTCGAATCCTATAGTATGTACTATGTACACCCAAAGAAAATTAAACAAATGATTATAACAAAAAAAGGCATTAAAATATATTATGTATATATAGTTAAACCAAGCAGAGCCGTGTCTCGTTTTTGTAAATAGAAAGTAAGCAAAGCAAACTTCCGACAAGAGCGACTAAACTTGAACCGGGTCTTCCATATGAAATAATTTCGATTATTTAGTTTTGCGAGTAAGAGAACTTGTAATATTTGAGGAAGCATCTGAAATATTAACATTCAAAAAGCGTCTAAACACATGTCCATAATACGTCGTTACCTAGGCATCATCAATCTTTCATAAATGAGGTCTAACGGTCGCTTGTCTTTATCAGCTTATACCGTATACGTTATTTGCAATCATACTACTTTGTTAAACGATTCCTCCGTGTTGCAGCTAGCATACCATTGCACTGTTTTCTTTTTTGGGCTCAATCCCCACCATCATCTTCATCTATATATGTTATCTCTCGATGCAAACAGTTTATATCCATGGGTACTTTGTCTCAACTTTGCAATCCCCATCAGCACATTCCGATTTTAGCTATAGGCTACAACCTCAAAAAAAAACCACAAATTTTAGATCCCCACAGTACTGCAGCTCATTAAGCTTTTCCATCAGGCTAATTGATGAATCTTTAATGACATAAATAAAACTACGCTATCAACAAACCAAGTCAAAATATGGCTACAACAAACTACACATGTATGATCGAACTTGGATCTCTAGCGGTGACTTTGTAGACCATAATACTCTTATAATTTATTTAGTAATTCTAAATTCGAAGATGATTTAGCCATTAACTCAATGCTCACATATAATTTATTTGTTTAGTAATTCTAAAATACAAGTAAACTAAAATACAAATTTATTTGGTCATTAACTCAATGCTCACATATAATTTAGCCATTAGTTATTAAGTTTGCGATACCATATTTATTTTACCCAATATTTAGCCATTAACTCAATGCTCACATATAATTTCTAAGTTTGCGATACAATATAATTTCTAATTTCTAAGAGATGATTTCTAGTTCATCTTACCCAATAGCAAACTTGTATTTTATGCAAGTATGAGCGATTAATTGTTAGCTGAGAGATCATGAAAATTCTAGTGATCAAATTATTTTGCAAATAGTAGAAAATATGAAGGAGAAATTTGATAAATATTGGAAAGAATTCAGTGACATACTTGCAATTGTTGTAGTTCTTGATCCAAGATTGAAATTTCCATTTCTGGAATATTGTTACAATACTTTAGATCCTTCAACCAGAAAGTCAAACTTGGCTATGTTCGAAGCAAAATAGTTAAACTTTTTAAAGCTTACTAGAAAAACACACAAGCAACATTACTGCAACCACTTCACAAGTTTCACAAAAGAGCGTTCCTTTTGGATATGATGTAATTATATTCTCTACTTTATCTTTGCTTTTCTCCATGACTATTGTTTACGTTCTTATTTAAGTATAGTCTCTTTTAATCACGTATGATCTGATTGCTTTAAGTCTCTTTTACTTGTTTGTTGGATATTAAAGTGGCAACGTTGTGACTTAACTAGTGTTTCTGTGTGTATTGTCTCAGGGGTATTGATACTAGGATTTTTGTATGTCCAAGCAGGTTCAATTAACCTTATGTGTTATAGTACTTAAGGTGTCAATCCAAATGGGATATTGCTAGCAATCAAGACGCAATCAAGCAATCACAAGTCAAGCCAATTCAAAAAGAGTGTTTGTTTAACAATCCTAGAATGATCAAAATGCAAAACGGAAATGAGTCACAGAACTAGAAACGAAAATGTATGACAAGAAGCGAACAAGAATAAGTGAAACCGAAAACGATTCTAAGCATGAACTAAACAACAAGAAACGAAACAGTCTCAGGAATGCAATAAAAATCAGAAAGAAAGAAGTCCTAAGGATGGAAGTAATTGATGTCGGTGGAGTATCCTAGTCTATAGAGTGTTTAACATGTCACAAGTAAACCATCCCTAAACAATGAACATCACTTCTTAGCTAATCTAATCGCTTGACAGAAGCTACTCAAACTCAACCACTTCCAAACCTAGCTCTCGCTAGAGAAACATGATCAAGCATGGCATGAAAAACAAGTTCATTCACGTCAACAAACATCCTAGACAACTAATCTCTTAGGCTAGGAATGTAAGTCTCTGGCACTAGTTGGTTAGACATTTCATCGAACACCTTATGGGCGTGGAAATGTCTAAGACCTAGTTCCAATTGATCAGAGAGAAATTAGTATTTCTAACTTTAGTCCAGAAGGGAGTCATACAAATCCAAGCTTAAACACCCTACATACTAAGATCCTCCGCCTAATCTATCCCATCCTCAAGAACTACCACACTACTCGGATCTAGAAATCATCATCAACGATACCAAATTATAAAACATTGAATCAAGCATCATTAGATAGATAAAAATAAGATGAACAACTTGTAATAGAAATCCAATGCAAAAACCCAATAAGATCAAAAATACCTTAAGGAAAAGAACAATACGAGATAAAAGATGTCTTCAGCCACGACTTAACAAAACCTATTTATAGTAAAAACATGTAAATCCCTAAAACTTAAAACGACAAGGTGAAGAGTTGGTTTGGGAATCTCCTGAAGCGTGTATGACGAAACGTCTTCCTGACATGTGTGAACGAGTCGGTGTGCGTCTAGTGGCTCGATCCAGATGGCTCAATTGAGGTCGAGTGATGCGTGTTGAGGTTGGCTCGAGCGAGGTCGACTGGGTGGAGTGGAGGGGTGTTGGCTCGAACCAGAGTGGTGTTGGCTCGATCTAGAGTGGTTTTGGCTCGAGCTGGGTGTTTACGCATCCACTAAAACAATGATAACTCTTGAACTACACCTCCGATTGGCTTGAAATAAACGGCTTTGGAAAGATGACTCAATTCCCTACAACTTTGATGGAGACGCCGAAAGCTAAATCCCACTCGAGTGGAACGGCTCGAACGGGGTGTTGGAGAGTGGCTCGAACGGCGGGTCGGAGAATGGCTCGAACGGTGGGTTGGAGAGCGGCTCAAACGGCGGGTTGGAGAGTGGCTCGAAGGGCGGGTCGAGTGATGCGTTTCCGACGTCCCCTAGATACCTGAAATACTCTGAAATGCACAATGTATGCGAGGATGATGCAAGAACTACCTAAACTTGCAAAGTGTATATAAAAGACTAGAAAATGATGCAAAACAATGAGTCATCCTAACTAAATGCATGATAAATATATGCTATGGAGAGACAAAATATAAACATATCATGTATGTTATTCTTACATTTCTCAAAAGAGTGGTGGTAGTGGAAAATCACCTTTAGAGACATATTTGGATGAACCGGTGTTAGATATGGTTTCATTTAGGAGAATGAATCTGATTGCCTATTGGAAAGACAACGCAAGTCGGTTTAAAGAGTTAGCATCAGTGACATGTGATGTCTTAAGTATTCTAATCACAACGGTTGCATCAGAATCATCCTTTAGCATTGGTAGTCGTGTTCTCAACAAGTATAGGAGTTGTCTTTTATCAACAAATGTCCAAGCTTTGATATATGCAAGAAATTGGTTTAGGAGATTTCAAGAAATTGGTAAGAATTCTACCTTTTTTGCATATAGTATTTGTAGTTAATGAATTTCTAGGTGAGTTCTGAATTTGCTTTGAATATTTTAGGTGATGAGTTCAATTTTGTGGACGAGAAATGAGCTATTGTCGCTATTTAAGTTTGGCTTTGTATTGTTGACTTTGCTACTAAATTTGGTTATGTATTGTTCTTTTGGATTTTAATCGTTTTGTGTTGTTGACTTTGTATTGTGTTTTGTTGACTTTGCTACTAAATTTGGCTTTGAATTGTTGACTTTGCTACTAAAGTTGGTTAAGTCTCATTAGTTTTGCTTAGTCATTATATTCAGTAAACTAAATTTCTTAAATTATACAAATAGAAATTGTTATTTTAAATTATACACATTAATTTTTAAATCTCATTTAATAAGAGAAAAAAAATATGGACTGTCCATGGACAAGACCATTTGGACACAGACCTGTTTTGGATCATTGTCATTATGATCTATCCAAATTTCGCCCATAAAAAAAAATTGTTCATCTGGACACACCCAATGATCGTTGGTCCGTCCATTTGACAGTTCTACCCATGTGAGACACAAGGTGGTAATAAAGTACCTGAGTAAGACCGGTGGTGGAAGCTAGCAGCAGAGTGGTTTCCATGAGGCATCAGCGTCTGAACAATTAAAAACAATGGCATCAAAGGCCACAAAATTTACAACAGCCAAAAACACAATCCAAAATTTACTAAATCATCAGAGAATAGCGAAGACGTCTCACCCTCGAAGAAGAAACAATGATTTGGAGTCGTCAATTAGAGTTTTATTACTTATAAATGATGCACATCGTCAATGGGCCTTCTTTTAGCTCATTTATGTTATTGGAACAACAAAAAGTAAAATCTTGTTTTGTAAAATGAATTTTAGGTTTCACTCCCCTAAGCTCATTTTTGCTTTGATTTAGTTAATAAAACAATTAATCTTTTACCTAAATAATTGCTTTAATGAATTTTGAAATCTTACCAGTTTGGTAATACACTTTTGATTTTTTTTTTCACTATATATGTTTATATACTTATTTAAGCATAAAACAATGTTGTTAAAATTTAATCATACTATCATGTGGCATATTACAAAAAAATTCATTACATTTTAATTAAATAACTAACAAAAGAAAATTTTATATTGGTTTATAAAATAATATAAAAAAAAATTCAAAATTATTTACATATTTTATTTATAAGGAAAAAGAGGAAAATGTTCAAGGAACTTCGGTCTATCATAGAGAAGAGGAGGAGAGTGAAGAATACGATTAAATGAGTTTATCAAGAGGGATGAGGCAGAGGGGGTTTCTATCACTCAAGAAGATCTCTTTGGTTGGGCTAAGAAGCTCGACAAGTTCGGAAAACATAAACACGCTTGCCAGGTACGTACGTTATAGATGGATCATACTGGATTAATGATTATATATAAAAGAGAATTTGGAATTTTGGAATTAAAACTATTAATGAATGAGAATTAATGTGTGTGTTCCTTGTAGATATATGAGTGGATGGATACAAAGAAAATGACAATTCCTCCGACCGAGCTTGCAAACTATTTAGGTCTTGTTGACAAAACTAAAGGCATAAAGGCAGCAATAGCCTTGTTCGATATATAGAGTGGACCCAAACTTCGACAGAAAAGACCCTCATGCCAAGAATTTGCCTGCTCACCGGAAGCTTCTGGAATGCACCTACTCCAAGAGAGGCACGCTTCCTAACTACATCTACTATTCCGGATCCTCGTCTTCCTATGTCTTGAGTAGCCCGTCTCGACATACCTCCGGTCCAGCTGTCCTGAGAGGCAAGTCTCGATATTCCGGCGATATAGCTAACCTGATAATCCCGGCCTATTTTCCACCTCCCTTTAGTCGAAGCCCATCAGACAAATAACTTTTGCAGCTGATAAGTTTGGATGATCGTGGCGGAATAATTTACAACATAAGTTTGGTGAGTAGTGTATTAATGAATAAAAAAGCACAGGTTTCCAGAATTTAGCTCTTGGATCTTTTTTTCTTTTTAACTTTAAAATCGTTGTATCTTCCTTGTTTGAACTGTGTTTCTGTGTTCATCTGTATAATGTCATCTCTTGATGCAATCTATTTTATCTCTATGGCACTTATCAACTTTATGAATTCTTAGAAAAATTCACATTCGATTTTAGCTTATAAGCTGAGAACCATATATGGATTTTCGTTACTATGACACATGAATTTATTAAGTTCAAATTAAAACCCCGTTAGCATATCACCGCCAATACTGAAGATCAATCATGTGAAATGTTTTGAAGTACATAACACCATAAATAATATGACTTATATGGTGGCATATGTTACATAAAATATATCATTAGATCTCATGCTTAGGACAGCCATTACGGATCATGTCGGCGGCATCGGTTGATTTTGGTGCAGCCACGTGTATATTTGTGAACCGGGGTACGGGGTTTATGTGGCTGTTGATGACATCCTGGGGGAGGATTAGGACGTGAACATCGGTTGAGGTTCAGATATTTCTTCTTCGGTTCGTTAGCCTCAACTCCTCCTGCAATCAAGATGCTAAAAATCACCAACAAGATTATTATAAATGTCTTCATTATTTGTTGTTCTTTTCTTTTTCCTCCTCGTTGGTGATTTCAAATATTGTTTAAAAAAGTGAGATGTGGATATGGGTACATATAGAGCTTAGAGGAGACGCTAATTTTAGCGAATCCAGATTTGAAAAAAAGTCTGATTCTGTTGGATATGAAACATGGTTTTTGGAGATGTTTTTTCGGGATTCCATTGCTTTAATTTAGAGAAAATTTTCTTTAAATAAATTGATTCTTTCGAATTCTTTGATTAAGTTTTGAGTTTTCCAATCTATATTAATATTTTCACATTGATAAAGAAAACATGAAGTTGGAAACTGTTTACATTCAATGTCATTGTAATTAATCTTTTTTAAATAATTAAAAATTAAATCACACACACACACAAAAAAAAAGACAATTGTAAAAATCAATATTTGCATATAGCGTATAACCCAAAAAATCAAATTAAAATTCTTCATTCATTTATTTCCATAATTTTATCATATTAACACTAGTCTATATCTCTAATACTCCGAAATCTCCTCCACACTAATTTCGCATCTGATTAGAAAATTAAACATGCTATCGAATATCCATATATATCCGGAAATATATTCGATTTATAATTTATGATCAATTAAATTAATGTAAGGTGATTTTTGTTAACAATTATTCTCCCTAATCTCGACTTTCCAAAACAATCGGACCAAGTTATGTTCATTCCAACAATAATTTGTACCAAATCTAGAGAATATGCCTTATGTTTTCTATAATTTATTTATGCAATAAATATTGAATATTAACATTTATTTCAAATTGCTATATTTTCTAAATTTAAAGTTTGCTCACCAAATTTTCTCGATTACTAACAAACATAATCCTAACCATATGCTACATGTATAAATAATCTAACAATAGACCAAAAAAACAAAAAACAAAACCAGCACATTAAAGTTTAATCTTTGTTAACATTTCGTAGCTCCATATTCTTTGTTTATGTTTTAATATTCTGTTCTAAGCTGATTTACCTTTTTCTGATTTGTCAGAAAGCCGTCGGGTGATGAACTTAACGATATTGACGAGACTTAAAGAAAACCAAAATGGTGAGAGCGATTCTATTCATTATTATCTTTATTTTAGGTTTATGATTATGTCTTGATGAGATACATGTTTTGTGACACTGCAGCATGAGATAAAGCATGCGGGACTCAATGGATGGGGACGATACAACATTGTCGGATGGAGATAGATCCAACCAAATTCGTAGCATACCACTTAAAACGAAATCAAAATGTCTATTGTGCACCACCAAAACAACATGACAGTTAGAAAAAGGATGTGGATGAGTGGTCTAGCCACATCATAACGAGGTGCAAAGTCCTGAAGTATATAGTGTATTTTAAATCTTTTAGTTAAATAACTCGAGTTAAAATCTAGTTGTTTTGATAATTATATAATCATCGTAAATATGCGAATATCCAGATCACGAAACTGAGTAAAGACAAAATGTCCCATAATCGACTCAAACCTTTGTTTCATACATCGCTCCACTGGCATTGGGATAATTTGCTTAAGCCACTAAATAGATAAAATAGCTAATCAAAACTTGAAAAGTATCGATCTTTGACTTTGTGCCAACAATGATTTTGTTTGTTATACTAGTACCCTGGCTTTTATAATTGGAAACGTGTCGAACCCTATAGTATTTAGTTATGTACACGCAAAAAATATATATATACAAATTAAAGATGGTTGTATACTGAAAAATAAACAAATTCTTTCATTCATTCAAAACCATTAAAACCATTTTTTTTAAAACACTAACAACAGCTGGGAGATCTCAAGCTCCTGAAGTTTTCAAACAAACCCTAAGAACGAACGATTTACAAAAATCCGATTACATAGTAGGAAACAATTAAAACACCAAATCCATACAAAGTTCGTCCTTGCCTCTTCAAGGCATAAAACAACATCCATGATCCATCTCCGTAAAGTTTTCCGACGAGGCATGCTCACTAAAACCGAATAATTAACAGCATCACGAATCAATAGTTTAAATTAAAATCCAAAATTAGTACATACAGTAAAACCGGAAGACAAAAAACATTCGTTTTTAAAGCAAACCAAAACCAGAATCTTAACAAAAACGATAACCAATCATCAATCAATCAACATTAAAGTGAACTGTTTAGGGTTTTGACAATGGTGACTTGTGAGAGAGTGAGACAATGAACTTCCGCCGCATTGTGATGGTATCCGGTTCACATTTCTTGAAGAGGGTCTGTACGACGGTGGCTGCTCCGGCGTCGTCTAGCGTCGAGAATTCTCACCTCTGGAGGCGGAGCTGTACAACGTCAAGTTCTCCATTGACGGCGGCTGGCGTCAAGGCTGATCTATTCGTGAAAACGATGGATATTCGGGTTCTGCTGAGAAGGCGAAGGTGACAGCCAGAGAGCAGAGGAAGAAGAGGAAAATGTTCAAGGAACTTCGGGCTATCATAGAGAAGAAGGGGAGGGGAGTGAAGAATACGTTAAATGAGTTTACCAAGAGGGAGGAGGCAGAGGGTGTTTCCGTCACTCAAGAAGATCTCTTTGGTTGGGCTAAGCAGGTCGACAAGTTCGGAAAACACATACACGCGTGCCAGGTATTACGTACGTTAGATGGATCATACTGGATTATATATAAGAAAGAATTTGATTTTGGAACTAAAACGAATGAATGAATGAAAATGTGTGTGTTTCTTTGTAGATATATGAGTGGATGGATAGAAAGAAAATGACATTTCCTCCGACCGAGCTTGCAAACTATTTAGGTCTTGTTGACAAAACTAAAGGCCTATTGGCAGCTATAGCCTTGTTCCAGAGAGTAGAACCAAACTTCGACAGAAATGACCCTCATGCCAAGAATTTGACTGCTTACCGGAAGATTTTGGAATGCTCCCACTCCCAGAGAGGAAACTACAGCTACTGTGTCTTGAGTGGCCGCGCGTTTCGACGTACCTCCGTTCCAGCTGTCCTGAGAGGCAAGTCTCGATATTTCGCCGCTCCAGCTGTCCTGAGAGTCCCGTCCTATTTTCCACATCTCTTTCGCCGAATCCCATCAAACAAATAACTTTTGCAGCTGATATGGATGATCGTGGCGGAATAATTTACAACATAGCAATGTCTTAATGAATAAAAGCACAGGTTTCAGAATTTTACTCTTTAATTCTGAATGGTTGGATCTTCTTTTTCTTTCTCTCCGTTGTTTTGAACTTTGAAATCGTTGTATCTTCTTAGTGTGCATTGCTGTGTGTTTCTGTTCATCTATATAATATCATCTCTTGATGCAATTTATTTATTTCTATGGCGCTTGTCAACTCTGCAATCCATATGATGATAAATTCACATTCGTTTTTTAACTATATAAGCTAAGAAACCACATATGGATTTTCGTTTCAATGCCCATCATCATCTTCATAGCCATTTTCGTTTATGATATCTATCCTTCTTGTCAAGTTTTTAAAACTTTGCAACCATATATGATATAAGATCCTTAAAAATTTAGACAGAGCACACAAACTGGGACAGAGCTAAGAAAAAGATACAGATTGATTCAAAGTTTCCAAAACCATTCATTTATTATGTTATTCATTTATTCGTTATTGCTTTATTGAAATTGCTTGGGTTATTCGCTGTATTAATTGGAGTTAGGGAATATAGATGTATTAAAAAAAAAAACGGGTTGGGTTGTTTCACCAAACGATCATTACATGGTTTCCAAATATACCATATGATCTATGGATTTTTGGTTTTCAGACGTCACAAAACAAAGATCAATTATGTAAAAAGCAAAAAAAACAAAGGAAAACAAATTGATTAGAAAGCCATCGATCTCTTAACTCATTTATTTATTCGTGTGGCATGTATTGTTGTGCCTTAAGCATCGTAATGGATTTGATTAGAGCTACTAATGAAGGGACTCAATATCATTGCAGCAAATCATGGGACACTAGTACTAGAAAAGCTACACGCCAACCAACAATTGGAAAACAAAAGCTAAATCAGTGGAGATAATAAATCAAGTAATACCATGCCAGTTTTCGATTGCGCAATGGCTCCATCAGTTATTGACTCACCTATTGATTGCTACTAAAATTGGTTATGTATTGTTGTTTTGGATTTAATCGCTTTGTATTGTTGTTTTGTTGACTTTGCTACTAAATTTGGTTTTGTACTGTTGACTTTGCTACTAAATTTGGCTTTGTATCGTTGACTTTGCTACTAAATTTAGTTAAGTCTCATTAATTTTGTTTTAGTCATTATATTCAGTAAACTAAATTTCTTAAATTATACAAATAAAATTGTTATTTTTAAATTATACACATTAAATTTTAAATCTCATTTAATAAAATAAGAGAAAAGAAAATATAGACTGTCCATAGGCAAAACAATTTGGACATGGTCTTTATTGGACACAAACCTGTTTTGGATCATTGTCCATTACAGTCTGCCCAAATTTCGCCCATAAAAAAATTGTCCATCTGGAAATCTTAACTATAAGCTAAGAAAACCACATATGGATCATCATCTTCATACCATTTTCTTTGTGCCATTATCAGTTTATATATCTATCCTTCTTGTCAAGTTTTTATAACTTAGATATGATAAGATAATTAAAAATTTAGACCATATATGAGATAAGATCCTTAAAAACAGAGCAAGAAAAAGAAACAGATTCATTCAAAGTTTCCAAAACCATTCAAAACATTCCAAATTAAAAAACACTAACCAAACCAGCTGTTAACCGACGGTTTATAATGTCGATCCGTGTGATTTTGTCAACATAGCATGTAGACCGTTGGATCTTTTGCCATCCGTGTCATATCTGATAATGGAACATGAACCGTTAGATTTAAAATGCCTGTGAAACGACGACGTCGTGTTGTAACCGGGAAACACGAAGAAGAAAAGCGCGGGAAAATCGAGACTGCATCTCATCGTCTTCGTAGGTCAATTTTTGTTGTCTTCTCCGCCTGCTAACTAAATCTAATCGTCGAAGTTCTTACCGGCGATCTGATCGGACACAAAATCGAATCCACGAACGATTCGTTGCCGTGATTTTGTTCGTGTAGGTGTCCGGATTTTATAAAGGTGATTTCTCGTTCGATATGGTGAAATTGAGTTATCCATTGCTATGTTGTTAGTTTCGTTCGATTGTTTCATTGTTTTGTTCCAAACGAAGATGGAGGACATTGACGACATAGAAGAAGAAGATGAGTTTGGTTTCTCAAGAAACTACTTTCTGGCAAAAGAATTGGGTGGGGCGAGTAAGCGATCAGCTCACAAGCTCTCTGATATTCATATTGTTGATGAGCAGGTGATTCTTTTTTGGATATTCTCTTCCCAATGTATGCTTTTTTGGTGATAAACTGATGGAGAAACGTTATGTGTGTGTTTTCAGGAGCTTAGAGAAACATCATCTAATATTGAAATGAAGCACGCTAAAGAGGTTTCTAAGCTTATGAGTGATTACAAGACTATGTACCCAAAGTGGGTCTTTGAGCTCAGGTGAGTAAAAAGGTTCTTTGCTTTTTGAATCTGAAATATCACTTATTGTAGAAACTGTTCAGAGGAATTTAACTTAGACATTGAGCGTGGACCTTCTCTTGTATTTCTTCTCTAGAAGTTAAGAGTCACCTATGCTCCATCTTAGTTTTGCCCGGAATCTGAAATATGTTTCATCCATCTGAATCGTCATACTTTTAGTGTGTCTTCATTTCATTTTGCTGCTACTTACAGGTGTGGCTTTGGCCTTCTAATGTATGGCTTTGGATCTAAGAAAGCTTTAATTGAAGATTTTGCTTCTGCTTCTTTGACTGAGTATTCCGTTGTGGTCATCAACGGCAACCTCCCTTCCGTAAATCTAAAACAGGTTCTCTTTTGTCTGTTTGGATGCAGTATGTTCTTCACAGGTTGGAAAGAAATTCGCTTTAGGTAATAGCAAAATCGTCTTTTCAATGTTTGTAAATTCAGGTTCTTTTAGCATTAGCTGAACTTCTGTCCGAGCTGTTGAAGTCTAGAAGAAAGAGTTCTGGGAGCGTCTCTAAAGGTCAAGAAACATCTCCTTTACGCTCCGTAGATGACATTCTTTCCTTTCTACATGCCCCACAGTCTGAAGATAAAGACTGCTTCATATGCGCTGTTGTCCATAACATTGACGGCCCTGCTCTTAGGGATCCCGAATCACAACAAACTCTTGCCCGGCTTGCTTCCTGTTCGCACATACGCCTTGTTGCCTCTATTGACCATGTCAACGCTCCATTATGTAAGCATTACTCTCCATCTTTCTCTGTATATCTTCTGCTAATTGCTCATCATGACTGAGGTCTGTTATCATTATTTATGTTCACTGCCATCTGTCCAATACTTTAAATATCTTCTGTATTGCTTCTTTGTCCTGAGGCGATGTTTCTTGTATCCATTGGCAGTGTGGGATAAGAAAATGGTGCACACTCAGTTTAACTGGCTATGGCACCATGTTCCAACATTTGCGCCATACAATGTGGAAGGTGTATTCTTTCCATTGGTTCTTGCACAGGGAAGCACAGCCCAAACCGCCAAAACAGCAGCCATTGTCTTACAGAGTTTAACGCCAAACGCTCAGAACGTCTTCAAGATTCTTGCTGAGTACCAACTTTCTCACCCAGATGAAGACGGAATGCCCACTGATGATCTGTATTCAGCCTCTCGAGAACGCTTCTTTGTGAGCAGTCAAGTGACTTTGAACTCACATCTTACGGAATTTAAAGACCACGAACTGGTTAAGACCAAGAGGAACTCTGATGGACAAGAGTGTCTGAATGTACCTCTCTCTTCGGATGCACTTCGACAGCTCTTGCTTGATCTCAATCAGTAGCCTTAAACTGTATCTGATATGATTCGTTTTTTATTGCTTGAACGAGCTATTATACTTTGAAATGGTTACATATTTAAACTTAAGAGAATGTTACAGTCAACCCTCAAAGCTTTTACTGTGGTAAATTAGTAATATCTTAAATCATGACAAATTTTCTTTCTTTGTACTGTACAAACACAAATTGAATCAGGGTTGATTCCAACGCATCGTACACACAGCTTGCAATGAGATGAAAAATCCTATTAAAATTTAAAACGCCTATATATGAGTGGCCATTGGCCAATATCAATGAGAGATGACTCCTATAATAAGCTATTACAAACAAAGGAAACTGGACATATGCTTCTCTTTTTATGTCAGCATAAGATCGTTTCCACTGAGATGAGGACGGAGACACACCCGCACCTCATGCTCTTCCGGGCCAGCTCTTAGTTTCGGAACAAGTATCTCAAGAACTGATCCAGGTCCATCATAATACGCTTCAATGTTTGCATCTTCTGGGATCCGGGTTGATAACGGGACCTCTCTGACAAATTCTCCTGGTGGGCAGTGCTCAGAGGCTGGATCAGTCAACTTGAATGTTCTATCATGTCTCTTTATAAAAGGTACACGCGATGTGCTGATGCATGAAACTTTTATGATTCCGTGTGCGAGAGTGTTCCTCCACGAGACTTTAACGCTGTTTAAATCAACAAAAGGAAGGCTGATTATGATCAAGTAGCCTTCTTCATCCTCGTAGATCGTTTTTGCAGCAGTAACAGGTCCATAAACGTTTTTCATGGCTCCACTAAACTCGTTTGACCAATTTGGTAGCTCGTTCTGGTGAGCTTCGATAACAGGAGGTATCGGGTTCACGGTTAAGCAACATTCCTCCTCATGGATCCCATTTGAGAACAAGTCCTTCCTCTTCTTATGGCTTGAGGGAGACAGATCAGTTGCTTCACCATTTGAATGGTTGGATGGTTGAGTTGAGAGATTGAGCCCCGATCCATTGAGTAATTTCTTAGAGTGGCTTGCAGAAGGATTCTTCAAAGACGGTGTAGGCCTCTCGAGCTCAAAGTCAGTGTTGGGAAGGTTTCTCCACGAACCAAAGTCACTAGCTTCAGGTGGAATGGTGAAATTCAAATCACGACCCGTAAGCTCCATCCACCTTTTCCTCTCTTCCTCATCAAGACACGTGAGGTTTGGCAAAGGAACAAGCTCAATCCCGTGAACACACTGCGGATTTGACAAACCTCTGTAGTGCTTCCTCTGCATTCTATGAGACCTTACAAAACCTTTCTCAACACTAAATGGAAACAAACGATCCCCTTGTCTCGAATGCCCGTTCATGTAACTCCTCAACTGCATCTTGCCAAGCGCATTCTCAGGTCTTTCCTTAAAAACCCACATATACATGTTCTCCATATCATGCTGAACTAGAAACACATCAAGCTTCAAATCTGACTTGTCAAAACCAGAGATCCCATTGCTATCCCTAACTATTTTCGCCTTTGACTTCTCGTTCAACGCAGGCTTGAAGTAGAAACTGAAGAAAAACCAGGCACCCCACACACTATCAACCCGCTTAGCACATTTCCTCCCAACCTTAGGCACAACACTCATGTAATTCTCAGTCTCATAAGCCTGTGAACCTAACCCAACATCCAAAATGTCACAAGAATCCAAGTTCCAAGGCTGAGGAGGAGGACTTCGCTCAGCTGAGAGAGGCAAATTGATATCAGGAGGGCCAGAAAGAAGAGATTGCCTGTTATTATTCATCTCCAAATCAAGCTCCTCGTGAGAAGAAGCACTAGAATCCATAGACAAGAGAGTCGAAGGATGATGATTCTCCATTGAGTCAAAGACGTTAAACAAAAGTATCTACCTTTTTTCAACTCACACCAGAGACAAATCTCATAACCCCAATAACAATAACAACACTTGCAATTCTCATCTTCCTCTCCTAAAGACAAACACTTTCTAAAAGAGGAACCAAACTACTTAAAATATATACCTAGAACACTCCTTATCTCAATCGAACTCTAAAACACCTAAATTCCCAATCTTTCAGCTGTAATAATTAGTAAACACACAACTCCAATGAGACTAATCGTAAAAACCTATAACAGGAAGCTCCCTAGTCTTCTCAGATACTGATGAATCGTCACAAACCAACAAAGAAAACGGACACTTTTGAAGAAGAGATGCAAAAAAGGAGTTTTTTTTTGGTTCCCTTGTGGAATAAATACAGATAAACATAGAAAGAGGATGAAGCTAAGATGAGCACGATGCAGATGGTATCGTCATCATCGTCGCCAACACAACAAAATCTTGATTTTTTCTTCTTCTTCCTCTTTTTTTTTTTCTAGAGAGAGAGAGGAAGATACGAACCCGACGGAAGTAAACGCCTGCCCTGGATGGCACCGTGGAGACTTTCCTCCGTTACTTAACGGTGACGATGAATAGTTTATTGATACTTTTTGGTTTTGATTACACGCCGTCAACTATGTACAGTCTTGGTTCTAATTTTTTTTTTTTTTTAAGAAATTTATAAAATTTGTTTAAAATATATTTGGTGATAAGAAGAAGAGTATATAAATTATTTTTGGTTTTCAAACTAACAAGTAACAACGTTGGATTTGTGGTAAATAAAAGAAGAACAACATACACTAATACATCGTTGTCTAAATTGTCTTTATCTTTGTGCTCTTTATATGTTCTAACCTTTTTCTCAATCAAACAAAACTTCATGAATTTGATATTATGGATTTTTTTTTTTTTGCCTTGTATAGAACAGATAATCCATGTGATTATCTAATGGGTTAACGTCTCACTACAATATATTTAGGTCATACCAAAACTTGATTTATTTTTCTTTTAACGATATCAAAACTTGACTTTCTTTAGTTTCAAAATTGATATCAAAACTATTAAAACAAAATAAAGTAGAATAATAATAATAATAACTAACAATTTTCAAATATAAGTCATTTAAATCATGAACTTTCAAATGTAGGCTATTTAAACTATGAACTTTCAAATTTAGGTCAATTAAGCAAACATTGTTGAAGCTCATCTAAAACATTAACTTTTATTTACATAAATTTTTAGACATTCTAGTAATTTCCCTGATTGCTAGGACTTGGAGGACTTCTTTGTTACCTTTATGGAAGAGTCTAACCAAAATGTCAACTTGGAGAGATTCAAGAGGGTTTAGGACGTCGACGCCGATGCCGAAGAACATTGTGACCCTGAGGTTGAAATTCATGCTCACAAACTCAAGTATATGAGTATCATCAATTACCAATCTGAGAGCTTCATAGTTCACAGTATTGGTCCTTATGCAAAGGTGAACATCGATCTTAACTTTGATGTGGAGGAGTATGATGATGATGATACTATGATCAGTGGTTTTCTCAATGCCATATCAATAGTCCGTGAAATGACAATCTCTGCTCAAACGCTAGAGATACGTATCAAGCTTTATTCATTGATCACTAACACAACTTTCTTAATTATGAAAATTTTCTTTCTCAATACACAGAAGATTGCTGATTATTACAGATTGGATCCGCTACCTCACTTCTTTAACTTGACTTGCTTGAATGCTTTGTTTCCTGAGTCTTCTTGGGAAATGTTTGCAACGTTTCTTGGTTACTGCCTGAATCTGAACTCACTCGACTTGCATCCATCATTTCCTTTGCTTTTGTAAAATTACATTTTGAGATTCATGTCCAACAATGAAGAACTAAATTTTCCTTGGTGTTGTTGTATCATCAGGAATTTGACGGCCTTCTAGAGACAAAGAACATTAAACACTCATTTGTTCCTCAGTGTTTCAAGTCATCCCTCAAGTTTGTTCTATTGAAGATACCAACCACAGTTACAAAGACATCAAGCAAGATGCAACTAGCAAAATACTTTATAAGGAAGTGTCTATTTTTGAAGAAACTAATGCTAAATGAAAGTTTTGGAAACGTCATCAATAAAGTCAGAAAGATTCCAAAACGGGCTACAAGGTGTGAAGGTGTCATGCTAAATCCAACTTACCAATGATGTACGAAGACATGTTCATTCCAAAATTACTTGATCAGTAATTAAGTGTAAGACCTTTTAGACTTTTTGTAGACATGGGTCTTGGGTCTGACCAAGAAGTTATGGAAGTAGATGAACTTGGGGTTTTTTTTGGTTTAGTTGAATTTTGATGGTTTGATCGACTTTGGTGGAATTTTCAGTGGTTTAAGTCTTACACTTAATTACTGGTTGAATTTTGATGGTTTGATCGACTTTGGTAGAATCTTCAGTAGATGAACTTGGGTTTTTTTTGCCTTGTATAGAAGATGTAATCCATGTGGTTAAGGTCTCTCTACAATATATTTAGGTCATACTGAAATTTGATTTATTTTTCTTTCAACGTTCTGATATGTCCCAATCAATCATAAACAAATTATGAGAGGTAGTAAAAGAAATTTATCTAGTAATTTATATTGATTTTTTTTTCTTAAGTAGAAATCTACATTTAAGAATTAGGATCAAACTGTGGGCACAGATTTTGACTCTCTTTAATTTCAAAACTGATATCATAACTTTTAAAACAAAATAAAGTAGAATAATAATAATAATAATAATAATAATAATAATAATAATAATAATATTATTATTATTATTATTATTATTATTATTAATAACTTAGTTGTCCAACCATATTGCTGATATCGATTTGAATAAAACTTTCAAAACTTCTCGTAATATTTTTTTTTACTCATCTTAAATTCATAACATTACACATTATATATTTTGACAAGTACAAACAGGTAAAAGTAAAACCCATAAAATCCATCATCACTATACTCCACTACACCTCAAAGCTCAAATTAGTGGTCTATTATTACCTATTTGGTCTATACTATATAAAATAGAAATAGAAGTTTTTTTATTTTATATATTTAGTAATTCATCAAAATTGGAAAAAAACTACAAAAAAGTAACTACTATTATATTATTAATTAATAATTATATATACTTTTAATTAATATGTTATAATATATTAAAAGTTATATATATAGAAACAGTAATATATATGTAAACTAAGAATAGGAATTTTTAAAGAATTGAATCAAGATGGACACAAGAAAAGGATGTCTAAAATTAGCTTATATATAACCAAAAGTCCAAAACCAAGAGCCATAGATAGAGAAATATAAAGGCTGGAAATAAAAGAATAAATAATTTTGGTGGCACCGACAAACCACCAAATGTCCAACCACTACTGCCATGTAACCATCATAACAAAACACCAAAGAAGATCCTTCTTCATCTTTAATTATCACTTGTGTTAAAAAAAAAAAAAAGAGTACGAAATACATATACTAGAATTACAATAAGGACACGCTATCAAAATTAAATAAACCAATGAAAGAGATTTATTACTTTGTTATGTAAGCGTAATTAAAATAGTTACGATTACGAAAGTGATTGTTGCATACAGTACGAGATTAGCAAATTAATACAACCGCTAAGCTGTAAGTGAATAAACTGAATAGTGAATACTACTATTTAATTTTGTTGTTACAAATACAATTATTTAATTTTGACCTTTCGCCAAAGAAAAAAACAGAAAAACAAACTTAGTTAGTAATAAGAAGCACTATCCATTATTATTATTATCAGCTCGTCCCCCACCACATTTCATATTCACATAATTATGTTCAATAATTCAACAACAACCTTCGGCTCCAGCTCCGGCTACGGCGCCGTCGTCCCAACTCCCGCCGTTACTGTTCCCGACACCGTCTTTCCCGGCACCACCATCACTACCAATTCAACCTTCATCATCTTCGGACCTCCACCACCGTTCCCAGCTCCTCCACGAAGCATCGACCTCTCTCCTCTCAAACTAATCTTTGCCGTCATCGCAATCGTCGCCGTTCCCGCTTTAGTTTACGCTCTCTTCTTCACCGTCCCTTGCTCTTCTTCCTCCCGACGCAACTCCTCTTCCTCACGCCGCAGCAGCAGCACAACCTCGTCCTCCAACGACGTCACCGTCGACATCACCTCACCGACCACCACCGTAGTATCTCCTCCTGAATCCGGCGATAAATTCCAAAAGGAGAAACATTCGAAAGAGATCGGAAACGAGTGCACGGTGTGTCTCTACGTAATCACCGACGGTGAAAAAATACGGCGGCTTACGTGTGACCACGCTTTCCACGTGGATTGTATTGAAGAGTGGCTTCAAGATCATCCTAATTGTCCCATTTGCCGAGCTGAAGTCCCTGTTAAACAACAGAGCACCGAAACCGCAGCAGCTGCCAACGTTACTACTGTTAACGCGAATCGCAGCGGTGGAAACCGTCGCGTTTCGGCCACTAATAGAGATGACGATTGGCGTCAAGGCTTACCTGATGCTTCTAGTTTAGTTTGAATTTTTTTTAATATAAAAATTAAATATAATTTATTTCTCGATTTTGCTATTTTCCACATTTTTTTATATATAGATATTTTGTAAAACAAATTACGTCAATTTCGAAAAAAAATTATGTCCGTTAAATTTTATTTTATTTGGTTGCTTCGTAACTCCGTAAGTGTGTATCTGTGTGAGTGATGTGAAATCTGACGTTGACTCACAGCAAGCTCCTAAGATTAATCGGACGGTCACTAATTCATCCACGTCTTCTCTTAACAAAGACGACGGCGTTTTTGGTATTTCACCAACCGATTTAATATTTTCAAAATTAAAAAAACTAAACTTTCGTCTTCTTCTTCCCGGCGTTACTCTCTCTCTCCACCGTCGGGTCAGATCTAGAGACGGATATGCCCCGGAGAGAAACCTATACGATTAAAACATGAAAAGATCTCACATTACTTCTCCTCGTTCTTATTCTCGACCGGTGGTTACAGTATTCGGCGTTTTACTTTTATTTCTTCTGGGTTTAACACTAACCTCTCGAAAACCTTCAGATTCATCCTCCGGTTTAACCCCAAACCGAATCCTAACCGGAGAATCGAAGATTCCGAGGCTAGCTTATCTGGTAACGGGGACGAAAGGAGATGGGAAACGTGTGAAGAGGCTGTTGAGAGCGATACACCATCCGAGAAATTACTATCTTCTTCATTTGGACCTCGAAGCTTCCGATGAAGAGAGGATGGAGCTTGCTAAGTATGTGAGATCGGAGAAGAAGAAGTTTGGGAATGTTATGGTCGTTGGTTTGGCTGATTTGGTTACGGAGAAAGGTCCGACGATGTTAGCTAGTACGCTTCATGGTGTTGCGATTTTTTTGAAGAAAGCTAAGGATTGGGATTGGTTTATTAATCTTAGCTCTTCTGATTACCCTCTCATGCCTCAAGATGGTAACTTTTTTGCTCAATCTTTAAAACAAATTTCATAAAATCTTTTTGCTTCATGTTTTGGTGGTGATAAGTTCATTGGAGATTCAAAGTGAAATTGTTCTTGTTCTGTAATCCAATATCAAATTAGGTGTATACAATGTTCATTTGTATAGGAGGAAATAGGAAAATTGTATGAAACAAAAGCCTTATGTATTTGATTTGGCGCATGGTTTTGTTGGTTGTCTTTGTAGACAATGTTGTATTGTATAGGAATCAAGAAAATCTTAATGCTTTTGAATTTGATTGTCCTCTTAACTTGATTTCATGTCTCTTGTTTGAGAATGCTTACTACTCAAATCACTTCCCCTCTGTTTGATGCGTCCTTCAATGTAGTCCGATCAGTTGACTTGCTGTCTTCTTGCACTATTGACTTCTACAAGAATTAGGAAGACTTATGATTATATATGTTTGGTTTGTTTCTCTGTATTGACTCTAACTAGACTCTGAACACTGGACTTGAATGTAAAACATGTGAAGGTGTCTAATTGTGGTTTTGGCTTGGACTTATCGATTCCTGTTTTATAGTTCAGTGATCTTATTGTACTTTTCGCTTGTTTCAGATATTTTGCACATCTTCTCATACTTGCCTCGCTACCTGAACTTCATTGAGCACACAAGCAACATCGGTTGGAAAGAGTGAGGGAGCTAATATTATGTATACCTACCTTGAAATGTCCTCTGTTTTAAATTTAGTATTTGATCATTTACGTTGCTTCTTGCATAGTATCTCTAATTGTAAGTTTTGCAGGAACCAAAGAGCAAGGCCTATCATTATCGATCCCGGCTTTTACCATTTGAAGAAGTCTGGTGTCTTTTGGGCTAAAGAACGGAGATCTTTGCCTGCTTCATTCAAACTTTTCATGGGTAAAAAAAAACACTTAATCTCATTTCATCTTCACTCTTATCCTAAGCGTATGATTGCCTCATTTTTGTGGATGAATCTTGTTCTAATAGGTTCAACCAGCGTAGCTTTAACAAGACCATTCCTCGAGTTCTGCATTTGGGGATGGGACAATCTCCCAAGAACGTTATTGATGTACTATACCAACTTCCTCTTATCATCCGAAGGCTATTTTCAGACAGTTGTGTGCAACAACAAAGATTATCAGAACACAACTGTTAACCACGACCTGCATTACACAAATTGGGATCCGCTTCTTCAACAGCGCGCCTTGAATCTAACGGTTGAGAATTTCTTGGATATGGTCCAAAGCGGGGCTCCATTCGCAAGGCAGTTTCGAGAGGATGATCTCTTACTCGATAAGATCGATACCGAGCTGTTGGGTCAAACAGAAAATGGATTGGGGTTGAAGACTCCTGAGGTTGTTAAGCCAACGGTGAGTTGGAAGAGGTTTGAGAAGCTCATGGTTAGGCTTCTTGACCATGAGAATTTCAGGGCTAAGCAATGTAAATAGTTCTTTTTTGTTGTCTTAACTCTTGATTGTTGATTTTGTATCATTCCGATCATTAATTTTTCGTGAAAGGTTTATTATTTTTGTATCTTTATTCTGGAATCTGGATCGTCTAAAGAAAAGAATTATACATTAACACTGATTTGTTTTAAAATGTCATCCTAAATATTGTTATCTTAATGTAATTTATTTTATCCAACAAATGACGGATCAAAAAGTTGGAATTCATACTTATTAATTTATCTATACTGAAACTTTTAGACCACACTCTACAATATTGTACTAGTTTGCCTACATATTACCAAAATATAGTTTGTTTGTAACATAGCTTCTATGATTGGTAAAGCGAAAAGAAGAAACAACTTGACTAGGAATAATACTTTGGACAGAAGAAATACATTATATATTTGTAACTTGGAGAATGATTGCACATACGAGTGCTTACACTGCAATTGAATAAATATTGTGGAACTGCATAACCATTCTATTGTGATCCTAAGTTACAAAATCAAAGCCATTACTTACCAAACTATATATTCCACACAAAATCTACGCCTATTCCAATGAACGAATATTAAATATTAGTTTTGTTTGCCATTTTGTAGTTACCACTAGCCTACTAGTTGATCCATATGTATCCATAACTGATAAAATCTATCGTAAAGCTAAACTAAAAACCGTATAAAAACACATATTTAAATCTGTAAATTAGTTTAGTTTGAAAGTGCAATATGGCTATGATGATAACAAGTAGCTGTCAAGTATTTCAGAGGACTGATATGCTGACATGACATAACGTGCTGACATGGAGAAAGATTATGAACGTGCTGACAAGATACATGGGAATAAAGGAAGAAAAGATCAAGATATATTCGAAGATATTGAGAGTATATTTGATAAGAATAAATAAGGGAAAATATTTTCTTAGGGATAAGGAATATTTACTTTTAGTTAGGATACACAAAGATCTAGGTTAGAGATTGTTTGTGGGGTTATAAGTAGGCGAGGGCTAGCCGCAAAAAGAGCCAGCACTCGTGGGATAAAGTTGTGAGTTTTGTAAATCTTCAAGCAAAGAAAAAAGGCTTTGAAGGTGAGTGTGTGGAGTATACTCTTTTAGATCTACACAAAGTGTTGTGTTAGATAGATAGGAGAGTGAGGTTTGTTTTTCAAGTCTTGTAAGAAACGAGGTGTTTTTATAAGATTGATTAAAAGCGTTTGCTTGGCGCGTACCAAGTGTGATCTTTGTGTGTTTGTGTTCTCTATACCTTAACAATTGGTATCAGAGCAGACACCTGATAAAAAGTCTGATATTTTTTTCAACAGGTGAGATCTTGCGACTAGGGTATGGAGAAATCACTGGAGGTTGTTACTTTACAAGGACAGTTGAAACTGGATCCGGAATGTTTCGGCTACTGGAAAGTATCTATCCAGCAGGTCATCTCAAGCATGGACATGGAAGCATGGTTTGCAGTGGAGGACGGTTGGTCTTATCCAACTGAGAAGAATGAAGATGGGGAATTGGTGCAGAAACACAGAAAGAAGTGGACAGCTGAAGAAAAGGCTGAGGCCAAACACAATTCGCAGGCATTGTCGTCCATCTTCAAATCTCTGCCAAGAGATATCTTCAACCAAGTCCAAGGTTGTGTGTCAGCTAAAGAGGCGTGGGACATTCTGGTTGTTACCTTTGAAGGAACTAGTAGAGTTAGACGCACAAGGCTGGACAATCTTGCATCTGACTTTGAAAATCTGCAAATGACTGAAACCGAATCTGTGGCTGATTATAGTAGTCGTTTGAGTGGTATTGCTTAAGAGTCTGTCGTTTTGGGTAAACGATACAAGGATAAGAAACTGGTCAAGAAATTCCTTAGAAGTTTACCTGACAAGTTTCAACCGCACAAGTCTGCAATTGATGTGTCTCTTGATTCTGATGAACTCAAGTACAATCAAGTTGTTGGGATGATGCAGGCGTTTGAGATGCAATTAAAGAAGAAAGAAAAAATGAATGCTAAGTCATTTGCACTTAAAGCTGCAGAGGAACAGAAGCTTGCTGAATCTCAGGAGCTTGAAGACGAAGAAAAGGTTGGTCTGTTGGTTAAGAAGTATTTTTGCAAGATGGAAAGAGGTCAGCGAAAGGGATCTACATCACTTGCAAGTGCAGATTCTGACAAGGGGTTCAGAAAGAATGATAAGTCGGAACGCCAGTGTGCTGAGTGTGAAGGATATGGGCATTACAAGGATGAGTGTCCAAACAAAAAACGGAAGCACTCCCTTGAGTGCTATGGATGCAAGGGGTTTGTCCATACCAAGACTGAAGACTGATTTTCCCTCCCAAGGAAATAATCAGAAGTCCTGCATCACTTGGAGTGAGAGTGATTCTGATGAAGAAGTTAACAAAGGTGAAATTTTGAACAACTTTGTGGCTCTGCTGGGAGTCATCGAGGAAGATGAAGAAAATGAAGTTTTGCTGCTGAAAGAAAACATTGACCCCAAAATTGAGTCGGACTCAGATGGGGAGGAGGCTGATTTGTCGATGGAAGATCAGATAAGACTTCTTATTCAGACCATTGTGAAAAAGACTCAAGATAACAGTGAGCTGACTGCCGAGAAAGACACGGTTCAGATGAACATTGCAATGCTGTCTAAGGAACTGAGTGAAGAAAAAGCCAAGTCACTAGGTCTTGAGAAGCAATTAGAAGAACAACTGAAGAACATCAGGATGCTGAGTAAAGGGACCAAAGATCTGGACATCTTCCTCAGCACTGGACAATCAAGCACTGCAAAGTGGGGTTTGGGGTATCAGGGAATCAGGTCAGACAAGTCCACGCAGTTTATTAAAGGTCAAAATTCTAAGCCAAAACTCAAAACACAACATGTTGCTTCAAACAAACAACTCCATCAGGTATCTAAGGTAAACCTTTATCCCAAGCGGATGATTATGCAGCGTGAGGTACCAGGGAGACAGCCGTATGGTCCACAGAGCTATCTCCAGTCTGCTCAGCAACCAGTTGGTCTCAACAGGAGAAGAGGATGCTGGTACTATGGTCATCTGAATCACTACAAGGTCCAGTGCTTCAAGTTTCAGAACCGTGTGACAAATATAGTGCAGAATGGTAGCTTCTACCCAGCCATTAGAAGAGTTAGTCAAGGGTATGCCAGGAAAGATGATCTCTACTGTCATGTGACATACACAGCAGATAGAAGTGAGGTTGATCAGGCCAAGTGGTATTTTGACAGCGGATGCTCCAGACATATGACAGGTGCTCTCGACAATTTGTCTCATGTAGAAAATGTTGCTGGTGGAAGAGTTACGTTTGGAGATGGAGGAAAGGGGGAAATCCGAGGGAAGGGTGCAACTAGTGGTGACACTCAACCTCAGCTGAAGGATGTATTCCTGGTAGATGGATTAAAGGCCAATCTGATCAGTTTCAGTCAATTGTGTGATGAAGGGTTAGATGTTACTTTCACCAAGAAGGATTGCAAAGCCATTGATCAACAAGGGTTTGTCAAACTCAGAGGTAGACGATCTGGGAATAATTGCTATATGTGGAAATCAGAAATGTCATGTCTTAATGCCACTGCTGAGTTAGACACAGAGCTGTGGCATCAGAAACTTGGTCATTTGAATGTTCGCACAATGTTGAAATTGGCAAACCAAGAAGTTGTACGCGGACTGCCAAAGCTGAAGGGTGACCCACACTTTGAATGTGGTCCATGCAACAAGGAAAAACAGATCAAAGCATCTCATGGGTCAATGACAGATATTCGCACAAGTCATGCTCTACAGTTGGTTCACATGGATCTGATGGGACCTATACAAGTTCAGAGTATCACTGGTCGACGATTCATCTTTGTGATGGTGGATGACTACACTCGCTACACCTGGATAAGGTTTTTTCGTGATAAATCTGATACTCTTGAGTGTTTTCGTATTCTTGCCTTGCAGATTCAAAGTTAGAAGTGTTCAATCGAAACCATTCGAAGCGATCATGGTGGTGAGTTTCAAAACGACAAGTTTGAGCAATTCTGTGGTCATCAAGGCATTACTCATAAGTACTCTGCACCAAGAACGCCATAACAGAATGGTGTTGTTGAACGGAAGAACAGAACGTTGCAAGAGATGGCACGAGCTATGCTACATGGCAATCAGGTGCCTCATCGGTTCTGGGATGAAGCTGTGAACACAGCCTGTTACATTATCAATCGTGTACATGTTCGCCCAGGGACCAGCAAGACTCCTTATGAGCTTTAGAAAGGGAAGTCTCCAACTGTTCATTATTTCCATGTGTTTGGATGCCTGTGTTATATTCTGAATGATAAGGATCAGTTGGGTAAGTTTGACTCCAAAAGTGATGAAGGTATATTTCTAGGTTATTCTGGATATATAGCATGGCCTTTCGTGTCTACAACAAACGTCTGAGATCTGTTCAGGAGACTGTCAATGTAGTGTTTGACGACACCTCATTCCTACGAGTGGCATTAATTCCTATTGTCTCCGACATGTACCTGGTAACTAGTGCTGAGAAGTCTGTGCCCGAAGTTGCCAGTCCTACTGTCTCTGCCAGACCTGTATCACCATCTGATTCAGATCCTGTGTCTTCTCAGGTTCACAGGAATCACTCCTCTACTGATGTTATAGGTGCGATTCGGGGGGGGGGTAGAGNGAGGGAAGCAGATTGATTTTGCTCAGCTGGCTGGGAAGAAGCAGAAGGCTGTTGTTCCGGAGTCTGTCTCTTAGGATTCTGATGTAGTACAATTTGCATGTTTTGTTTCCTCTATTGAGCCCAAAAATCACAAGGATGCGCTTCGTGATGAGTTCTGGATTGCTGCTATACAAGATGAGTTGGAAAAATTTGAACAAAGTGATGTTTGGGAGCTTACTCATCGTCCTGTTGGTGTCAACGTTGTAGGAACAAAGTGGATATTCAAGAACAAAAGTGATGCTAGTGGTTGCATTGTAAGGAACAAAGCAAGGTTGGTAGCTCAAGGTTATTCTCAAATTGAGGGAATCGATTTCGATGAAACTTTTGCTCCGGTGGCAAGGTTGGACTCAATCAGGTTTATGTTTGGGATGGCATGTGCTCTTAAGTTCACTTTGCATCAGATGGATGTTAAAAGTGCCTTTCTAAATGGAATACTGCAAGAGGAAGTTTATGTTGAGCAACCGAAGGGCTTTGAGAACTCGCAGCATCCTGAGCATGTTTATCGACTGAAGAAAGCCTTATATGGTCTAAAGCAGGCACCGCGAGCATGGTATGAGAGATTGACTATGTTTCAGATGGATCAAGGGTACAGTCGAGGTAATGTTGACAAAACGTTGTTTGTTCTCAACAGAAACAATGCTCTAATGTTCGTACAGATCTATGTGGATGACATTGTTTTTGGTTTTACCTCTCAGCCTCTTGTAAGAAAATTTGTGGATAGCATCTCTCAAGAGTTTGAAATGAGTATGGTGGGAGAACTAAAGTACTTTTTGGGATTGCAAGTTGAACAATCAGCTGATGGGATCTTTGTATCTCAAAGTACTTATGCTAAGGAGCTCGTACAACGTTTTGGCTTGGATAAGAGCAAAGAAGCAAAGATTCCAATGGGCGCAAACGACAAAATCTCTAAGGACGAAGAAGGGGAGGATGTAGATGAGAGATTATACAGAGGAATGATTGGAAGTCTATTGTATTTGCTGCTAGTCGACCAGACATATGTTTGTCAGTAGGGATCTGTGCACGCTATCAAGCCAAGCCCAAGATGTCACATTTACTGGCAGTAAAGAAGATCATCAAGTACATCAAAGGGACATTAGACTTTGGTATCTACTATACCAAGGATACCAACATCTGTCTGAGTGGGCAGGGTCTGTGGATGATCGTCGCAGCACAAGTGGAGGTTGTTTCTTCATGGGCAACAACCTAATATCATGGCACAACAAGAAACAAAACAGTGTTTCTCTATCAACTGTTGAGGCTGAGTACATTGCCTTAGGAAGTTGTTGCACAAAACTCCTTTGGATGCGGCAAATGGCTTCTGATTATGGTATGGATTCTGACACTCTGTTAATTCATTGTGATAATTTGAGTGCAATAAACATCTCTAAGAATCTTGTGCAGCATTCTAGAACTAAACACATAGATATTAGACGCCACTTTGTTTGTGAACTAGTTGAGGTGAAACTGATCGAGATTGACCATGTGAGCACTGATTTTCAGCTGGCTGATTTGTTTACCAAACCTTTGGACTTTAACAGATTCATTAATCTGAGAAAGTCTATTGGTGTCTGTGAATCTCTTTCTCTGAGTTGTGTTGATCTAAGATAGGAACATGAGTTAGGACAAATCATAGAAATCCTGGAATATATAGAAGATCAACACTCTGAAAAAGCTGTGGGAAATAGCTGCCGGTCTGTCAATCCTGTTAAACATTGTCATGATTTAAGGAGGTCAAAGAGCTGTGAAGAGACATGAACATTTATTCTCAGGTTTAATAACCTGTTGAAAGTCAAGCCTAGAATCAGTGATTGACAAAACCAAATGATGTCACTGAAGCTCAAGGTGATGAAGCAGTTATCAAGCGGTTGTGTGAAAAAAAAAAAAAAAAAACGTTGTGCTCTTCGAAGAGATGTTCTCCAGCTACCTTAACATGTTAGGATGGGCTAAAGATTAAAGGCATGTCAGTGTGAAAGACTATCCACATGCAACAGTTCTCTGATCTTCGACAATTCAAGAGGTTGTGATAGTTTCTAATGAAGGTTCTGAACAAGTGGTTGACTAGACAAATGTATGATTAGTGTTCTGATTTTTGTTTTTAATTCTCGTATGTGTTTAATTCTCGATCTGGGTTCCTTAGGGTTTATCATTAGTGGGTGTGTGTATATGTGTATCTGTGTTTGATTCATGAATCTGGTAAATTGGATAATAAGAAGGAAAGAACATGATTTATTGGTGCACTGTCATTAATTGTGATTATATGAATTTGCAAGAGAATGTGATATGAATAGGAAATAAATGCAGTGTACACCGATGGTTAATTGAGTATTTTCAGGATTGCCTCTTATTTTGGGACGAGACTGAGCAACCCATTGATTCTCATAAGCGTGTATAAAAGGAGCGGCTAGGGTTTTGAGTTTTCTCTTATCCTTGTAATTTCAGATCTTTGTCGATTAAGCTTCTAATCTCACTCTTCTTTGATTTTGCTCTCTAACTCTTGATCACTATGAAATGTGTGTTTAGCGATTTCCACTATGATTCTAGTTCGGATGAGGAGCTTCACACCCCTCCGTCAGCCCTACTGCCGCTGTCTCCTCATGTCTCGATTGATCCTACCATGGCGATGGTCCTCTACGCACCTTAAGAAGAATCAACTACCGCACCTCCTGTGCCTGAGAATCCTTCTCCCAGACCGGTGTCTCTCGATGCGGACCACGACACATGCAACTCTTCATCTTCTCTTCCAAGAAGGACAAGATCTCGATTTTCGGTAATTGATCTGACCGGTGATGTTCCTGCGCCATCAAATCACGGAATCTCATCCCGGCTGCGTAAACGACAATCAGCTGCTGATGCAGACAGCCGCGATACGAAGTGTTCGTCTCTTTGCAGGGACAAGGGTGTGTCCACTTCTTGCAGTGCTACTTCGAAGGAGTTTTATTCTACACGGTTCATATCCGCTGATGCTGCTCGAAGGTATGGTTTCTTTTCATCTTGAACCATTGCTGCTAAGGTGTGTTACTCTCTGGGAGTAGATGATCCGGCTAGGGAGATGCTTGATCAAGCTGGACTGCTGAAAACAGTCACGCAAATCGGTTCTTATGATTCCGATGTAGTCTATGAATTTTGGGTAAATCTTCCAGCGGTGAAAGTTGAAGGGAACTCGGTTGATGTGTTGGTCCGAGACTTTGTGTATGAGTTTTCCCCAACTCGCATTAATGCCCTGTTCGGACTCCAGATCGTTGATGTGCGTGAACAGAGACTGCAGACAGGTGCAATTTTGGAGGAGGATCTTGCTCTCTTTTTATCTGGAGGTAAAGTGAAGACTTGCAAGCAGCTGGTGTCAACAGTAATCAAGGACCCGGTAATCAAGGATTTGAATAAGATATGCTGCAGCAACTGGTCTCCCACGGTGAATACAAGGTACATCTCAGCAAACCGAGCCATGGTGATCTACATGATCATGCATCGCATTCCATTTGATTTTGGGAGAATGATCTATGATCAGATCATCCAGTTGGGTTTGCAGGCTTAGTCAGGGTTTCGTCTACCGTTTCCCAGTCTTATTTATTAGCTCTTGGAAGCTCAGCGCCCTGTTCTGAGTCTTCAGCAACAAGACACGAAGAAGACGAAGGGGAAGAAGACTGTGTCCCGTCCTGCGGAATCGGTTCTTCGCAGTGGTACGTCTGCAGAGCGCAAAGCCATCCGGTTGGCCATTCAGATTCTGCAAGATGCCTTGGAAACTGGTAAGTAATCACATCGCTGTGTGCACTTCTAAGTTTTTATTGATATTTTTGACTAATTTGTGCCAAACAAGCAAGGGGAGATGAGTCTGATTCAGATGCTTGAGGGGGAGTTTGAGCTGTGGGAGAGCTGTTATATTTTGAATGTTGCTTTGATCCCCATTTTTTTTTCTTCAGACTTGTGTTATTTTATTTTCTTTTTGTTGGTTTTGAGACTTATTCTGGTATGCCTGACTTTTTTGTCTGGTCTTAATGATTACTCGTTGATCGGTTTCACCTGCTGTTGATTTTGAGAATTGTCATGCACTGTTGGCACAGTTGTGTTTGTTGTTGCTGTTTGTGTATGTGTCCACATGTTAAATACACTGGATGCCTGTTTGTCAAGTTCAGTCAAAAAGGAGGAGATTGAAAGTGCAACATGGCTCTGAGGATAACAAGTAGCTGTCAAGTATCTTAGAGGGCTGATATGCTGACATGACATGACGTACTGACGTGGAGAAAGATTGTGGACGTGCTGACAAGATGCATGGGGATAAAGGAAGAAGAGATCAAGATATACTCGAAGATATTGAGAGTATATTTGATAAGAAGAGATAAGGGAAGATATTTTCTTAGGGATAAGGAATATTTCTTTTTAGTTAAGATACACAAAGATCTAGGTTAGAGATCGTTTGTGGGATTATAAGTAGGCGAGGGCTAGCCGCAAAAAGAGCCAGCACTCGTGGGATAAAGTTGTGAGTTTTGTAAATTTTCAAGCAAAGAAAAAAGGTTTTGAAAGTGAGTATGTGGAGTATACTCTTTTAGATTTACACAAAGTATTATGTTAGATAGATAGGAGAGTGAGCTTTGTTTTTTAGATCTTGTAAAAAACGAAAGTTTTTATAAAATTGATTAAAAACATTTGCTTAGCGCATTCCAAATGTGATCTTTGTATGTTTGTGTTCTCTATATTTTAACATAGTTAGCCGTTTTTAGTTTACTATGCGATCAATATATCAATCACACATTCACACTATAGATGACAGATCAAATCTATCGAAATGTGTGGAGAATGTTTTCGTTGTAAGTAAAACTTACAAAAGAAACCTCGGAAAATGGTCCCAAGGCTCAGTGTTTTAGAGTCACGCGGTTCGAGGGAGCGTGACGATCAATAACATCTACTAGAAGATATTGCCATGCAGAGGAAAAAAGCAGAGACAGGGAGAGAGAGAGGGGGAACATGATGGACCGGTCACGATGCTTCGGCTGTCGTCCAACGACCAAAGCACCCATTTTAACCCACTTTTCCTATTTTCAATCTCTTTTTCATTTCTTTTGTTTTCAAATTATTAGAATAAATCATTATATGATCAACGATCCTATTATAATCATTATGTTAACACCTCGAAATTCGGTCTACATAACACCTTTGTCTCCTAAATCCGCTCCATATATTCTACTCGGATCAATCTACACAGAAATCAACTATATATAATCACTATCAACCAGATAAATCGATTATTTTAGTTGAATCTAAAAATATAAAATAACACATTGTGGAAAATTCTAAGGGACAAGAGTTAACTTTTACATAATTAAGGATTTCATCCAGTTCGATTAGGTCGTTATGTTTTACAGCAAAAACATTTCTTTGTGCGACAAAAATAAAGAAGTACAAGTTACAACAACATTTATTAATAGGGATGAAACGGGTTTATTTATTAAGTTATAGGCGTTGTTGATTTGATCTACAAATCTCGGTTTACATGTGTGAATCTATGAAAGCGAGGGCCATCACAAGGCACAAAATAAAAGCTTATGTATTAAGAAAATATACTTATATATATGAATGTAACTAGTGATAGGAAATTTAAAACCCTAACTAAAGCAAGAAAACAAAAAGAATCATGTCAGTCCCACCCCATATGGAACACAAACCCTAATAATTACATATATGACAATTATCTTCTTACATCTCCATACAAAATTATTGTATACACACATACATATATATTGACATAGATATATATAAAGGTTCATCCACTTTAAATTTTAGCCATCTTCATTCTCACACTCAACCTTCCTTTCTCTCTCTTTCTAGCTCCCTTCATTCTCATTCTCTCTCGGCTTTGTTTTCTCTTTGATCTGATTCCTCTGTTCTATTTCTAATCCATCACCCACCACGGAAAAGAGAAGGGAAAAAAAAAAGAACAAAAAAAAACTTTACTTTAAGAATTTTGAAGAATAAAAACAAAAGAGAATAACAATGGTTTTCTCCTCCATCCAAGCTTATCTTGATTCATCCAACTGGCAACAAGTAAGTGCTTTACTATTCCATATATACACTTCTCATATAGGACACATTAAAAAAAACTTATAGTTTAGCAATTACATGTTCTAAATCTGGAATCAAAACCAAAAATAGAAATCTTAATTCAAAGCTACACAAAAAAATTCTTCTTGCTTTGCAATTGGCATGATTTAAGTTTGGAATCAAACTCAAAGAGAGTAATAATATTAATTCAAAGCAAGAAAAAAGAAAAGACACAAAAAGTTGTTCTTGCTTAGCATGTTCTTGAATATTCTTGTTCAATTTCAATAATTCCTCATCCTTTTTATTTTGTAACTTTAGGCTCCTCCGAGCAATTACAATCAGGACGGTGCAGGAGCCTCAGCAACTGGAGGTCATGTTCTTCGTCCTCAGCTGCAGCAGCAACAACAGCAGCCACAGTCTAATGGGAGCGGAGGCTGCGGTTCTATCCGAGCAGGATCGATGGTGGATAGAGCAAGACAAGCAAACGTAGCCTTACCAGAAGCAGCACTGAAATGTCCAAGATGCGAATCCACCAACACTAAGTTCTGCTACTTCAACAACTACAGCCTCACTCAGCCACGCCACTTCTGCAAGACCTGCCGAAGATACTGGACACGTGGCGGTGCCCTCCGCAACGTCCCCGTAGGCGGTGGCTGCCGAAGAAATCGGCGTTCTAAAAGCAGTAGCAACAACAACAATAACAGCACTGCTACTAGCAACAACAACAGCTTCTCATCCGGGAATGCATCGACCATCAGCTCGATTCTCTCTTCTCACTATGGAGGAAACCAAGAGAGTATCTTAAGCCAGATTTTGTCTCCGGGGAGGCTAATGAATCCTACTTATAATCATCTCGGAGATCTCGCAAATAATACAAAAACAGACAACAACATGAGCTTGCTGAACTATGGAGGATTGAGTCAAGACTTGAGGTCAATCCATATGGGAACATCTGGTGGCTCGCTTATGAGCTGTGTTGATGAGTGGAGATCGACGTCTCATCATCAGCAGCCGAGTTTGGGAGGTGGAAACTTGGACGATTCCTCTAATCCTAATCCATCCTCAAATGGGTTTTACCCTTTTGAGTCGCCGAGGATAACCTCAGCCTCGATCTCTTCTGCTTTGGCATCGCAATTTTCTTCGGTTAAAGTTGAAGATAATCCTTACAAATGGGTTAATGTCAATGGTAACTGCTCTTCCTGGACTGATCTTTCCGCTTTCGGCTCTTCTCGTTGAGTTCAACCACACTCAAAAAAAAAGAGGAAACTTGAGGGTATACTTTGGTGCAAAAAAGAAAACCTAGTTACTAGTTATTAGGTTAGTTTTGTCTTATTTTAATTTGCGTTTTTGTTTAGTTAATGCTGTTTACAACTTTCCGGCGTTCTCTATCTAATGTTGTTAAGCTATTGGATGTTTTTGAGACTGTTCCTTTGTTATTTATCACAATTCCTTTGTTATCTTTCGAGTTTCACTACTATGAATGTATTAGAGAGATTTATCTCTCGATCTTAGTTATTGAAATTCCGACGAGTTCATTTAATTTTTCACTAGTTTTGTCTTATACCGTTAAATTATTTTGTGTGAGGAATACTTGATGTTAATAATTAGTTAATTACTAGTACTTAATTTTGTAGTGTCTAGTAAAATTTATGTTGTTTTGAATTTATAATCTAGTTTGAAACTGCCTAACTGGCTCGTTTGAGTTAGTTCATAGTTGCTGACGACAAAAAAAAAAAAAAAAATCTAGTTTGAAACTGAACTGATTGACTTCTTTTTTGTCAACTTAGCTTTTATATCAGTATAGAGCGCTTAACCTCAGCCATAAACATCACAAAATGGTTATTAACTATATTTGATTCTGCAAGTTCTCACCATTACTCTTTGTACATATGATGCTCCTCTTATCATCTTATGCATGGTATGTGCTTTAATGAATCAATAAATAGTCTCATAGACATTTTTTTCTTCAAATCTCTACCTCGGGAGGCAGTCATAATTCCCAAAAGCGAAGAATATAAATCTGATGATATGATATATATTGGCTGGATCGTAGAGAATTAGAGATCATGTCTGTACTTTTTCAATTGTTTATTTTTCAATTGTAGAAAAATAACTCTTTTAAGGATTACTTTCAATTACTTAATAATTTTTTTTATCAGTTTCAACCTGTTTTTTTTTCGGGTCTAATGCACAGATACACTTTACCCAAAAATGCATTGTTTACAAGGATTTTTTTTTTAAATTCTCGACATTAAAGCTTTGAATATAATGGAGGAAAAAAAGAGATGTGAATAGAGACGAAAAAGAGCAACTGATCGTTGGGGTTGGGTTGAATTGAGGAAAACAAATTAAAAGCAAGGAATCTTAGGTTTAGTCATTCCAGCATTTTTTTCTATTTTCTATGTCAAAAGCAGTTTCTTGCGCATAAGTAGGTAGATTTCAAGGACAAATTAAACAATATTATGATCGAGATGTAGTTGTGTGAAAACACTTAAATCATATTTTATTTGTGTGTTTTTCATATAGTACTGTATTATTATTGTATTTATCAAGATACACTTTAGAGGATTTTATTTTGAAGATGTTCTAATTTAAATTACGTGTTGAAAGCAGTTAGCGAATAACTTTCTTTTTGTCAATCACATTTTAAATACGTAGGCGATAATATAATCGTAAGATGACGGCCGGATTTTTCTTACATGTGACTATGAAACATTAAGAAGGACAGAAACAGAGAATCAATGTCGGGACGAGAATTTTAATCTTAAGTTTGTCAGTTTGACGCGCCTTGGGACGCGTGTTTTGTACACAACTCACTATGCGACAAAATTGCTTTTTTGTCAGTTTGTGTGCGCCACGTCATCCATTTTCACTCTCAAGTCTTGGGGACTCATCACCTCAAGTCTCTCTACTGATTTGGTCATTATCATTAGAGTTTCTTCCATTATTCCAATGTTCCACTTACTGGTTACATTTTTGTTTCTGGTTGTAATTGCATGCGCGAAAGAGTGTGGAATTTTATGGATTTTCTTATGGATTACAACAAAATTTGAAGTTGAACAAAAAAAGTGAATACTAGTACTATATTAACTATTGATGTTATAGTCCTTTGAGGAACGTCCTTCATCATCCTTCTCAAAATGGATAATTCAAAAACGAATAGACAGAAAGATGTATATTATATACACATAATATGTTTGGGTCCTAAAAAGGAGGGATTGGTTCACAGTGAAAGAAAGGAATCTAAATTAGATGATTGTGTTCTGCTTTTGCAAGTACCAAGGCTGCTCACCAATATGGAATAAAGCACATTCAAACCTATAAAGCTAGGCCACATAATAAAAAACCTGCCCGATCTCCCATAATTTAGCTATATTAAGTTTTAATAATAATTTACTTACCAAACATAATCATCGACATTGTACGACAAATCCTTTTTATTTCAACTATTTCAATTTAGTATACAACTCAAAAAATCGTAACCATGTCATAATTTACATTTTAAATTGTAACGGTTCATTTGCAGGCTGAAGTGATCAGAAATATTGATAGTTACTCGACTTTGATCATATCACTCGAATGTAGATTCAAACTTAATTTTACACGCAAGTGAATAAAACATAAAATGTGTTCATGAAAAAACAAATTACTACACATTGATATATAGTTTTGTTTATTACCAGCTACTCGTCAGTTAATGATTTGAAGTGATAATAGCTAGGCATAATAAATCAAGATAGGCTTCTGTATATGAATGAGCCCCAACATACGCATAGTAGGACTCAGAAATCCAAGTTAAAATCTTGTCTCCTGATCATGTATGTATTTCTGTGCATGAATATATACAATATGTAGGCACATCCATGTATATTCATGCGAAGGTCTAGGCAATTAGGCATATATAGACGACGACCAGCATATTTGTGTACTACTTCTACAGCAGCTTTCACTTTTACAGCATGTGTTTTTCACTTATCCCTGGGACTACAAATAAATAAATTTTATAATTTCATTTGTTTATAATTTCATTTATAAGCATATTTGTCTGAATTTCTGGATGGTAAAGGTACAAATTTTGTAAGCATATGTGTTACACATTTCTTACAAATTTTATAATCTCAAGACTTACACTAGGTCTCCTAGGGTCTTATCATGTTCGATACTAGCTAGAATAATAATATGTGGTACAAAACCGAATTTGGCCATTAATTAAATTAATCCGTCAGGCGTCGCTGGGAGTATAGACCAACTTCTACGGGACTGGTCCCGCTAATCTCGACCATTTTAAACACTAGAAAAGGAAAAGAGTTTTTTTTTTTATTGTTTTATGGTTAACCGTAGTCTGGTCTGTTTAAAATCATCTACTAGAACTGAATAGAGTATCTCCTACACAATTTTTATGGTTGCCGTAACAAAAGATCAAAACTTCATTTTTATGGTTGCCGCGCTTTGTAGTGGAGATACTTAATTATTTTATGCTTTGTAGATAAGGGTATTATGGCGGCTTGGAAAATAATATCTGTAATATGCTGCTAATGCCACAAGTTTCCAATAGATATTGTATGATCTAATTAATTGGAAAATGGACTTTTCTTTTTGTACGTAACAAAAAAAACTATGGACCTTTTCAATATTGGGAACCAAAAAATTTTAAATTACATTAAACTAGTTCATTCTCTACCATCGGTTTTGATCATATGACCTGATCATGTTATAAAACTCACATTTAAGACAAATTGTAATCGATCATATTATATAGTATTAGCTTGAAAGCATCATCAATTCTATAAAAGTTTCGCGTCAATTCAAGTTGCATCACATATGATCACATATAATCGAAAAATACTTAAGATATGTGCATACATAAAATATACTAAAGGATCTAGAGTCTCTATCATCTTTTAGGTGTTGGGAATTGATCGATATAATTATAAGGATCATACATGTGGATAAAGTAGTGAAGGGATTATAATCTCTTAGTAGTATTGCCTTGTCACGTTTCTTCCTCATGTTGTCATCAACCACACACGTTCTTCATTTTTAGACCAGAGATTCCTTATTAGCTATACACTTTATGAAAAGTACACAAGCGTACATCTATACTTATATAACCGTGCATGCACAATGCACAATTCATTTTGTTCTTTAATATAATTGATCAGATATACTTTGGGCTATTAATTAGACATCTTAAGCAGAAACTTATATTAACGTTGGACCATGTAAATCCGAGTTTATAGACTAGTAAGGTGCAAGAAAAACGTCCCTTCACAACTTTACAACGACTTAATTAAGAGACTAGGCACCTTTTCACAAAATAATTTGACAAATAGGTATTTTTAAAAAAATATTGGTAATATAGACATTTTTATCTCTCTTCTCTAATACATATCTATATTAGAGTGACATTTAGTAATAGACTATTTTATCCTTTTTTGTTGGTTTGTGTATGCAAAAAAAAAAAAAAAAATAGTAATTGGGCCTAAAATATATCCAATAACAAATGTATATTTATAATTGTTTATGAGTTATCTATTTTATATTTAAGCTATAGTTTTGAGAAAGGGGTAGAGTTTAGATTTTATAGTTTAGAGTTTAATTTTTTGAAAGTTTAATTTTAAATCATAACGATATTTTGAAACTTTAGATATATATATATATATCCAATAACAAATGTATATTTATAATTGTTTATGAGTTATCTATTTTATATTTAAGCTATAGTTTTGAGAAAGGGGTAGAGTTTAGATTTTATAGTTTAGAGTTTAATTTTGAAAGTTTAATTTTAAATCATAATGATATTTTGAAACTTTGGATATATATATATATATATATATATATATATTTAAAGTTTGAGTTTTCTATTTTACATTTAAAGTATTATTTTGAGAGAGAGGTATGATTTGAAATTGACAATTTAAAGATTAATTTTAAATCATGATGCTATTTTTGAAAATTTAAAGATTATGTTAAATTTGGAAACAATATTTTTTTTAGGTTTGGGTTCTCTACTTTACATTTAAGATGTAGTGTTGAGAAGAGTAGGTTTAAAATTTATAGTTTAAGGTTTAATTTTAAATCATGATGTTATATTTGAAACTATAGAGATGATATGTTCTATTTTAAAACCAATTTTTTTTAGATAGATTATGAGATTGTAGAGTTACTAGCTTGTACACCACCAATCAAAATCACAATACAACACCCCATATGGTACACCAAACCTCGATGGTACACCTGACATAAATGGTACATCCAACCCAAATGGTACACCAAAAACAAATAGAATACTAGATTCAGATGGTACACCGACGGAAATGGTAAACTAGACCTAGATGGTACACCAAGCTCAGATGGTACACCAGACGCTGATGGTACACCACCCAAACCGTACACCAGATCCAGATGGTACACCAAACACAGATGGTACACTAGACCCAGATGGTACACCAAACGCAAATAGTACACTAGACCCAGATGGTACACCAAACTCAGATAGTACACCAGACGCGGATGGTACATCATCCAAACGGTACACCAGACCCAAATGGTACACCAAATGCAGATAGTGCACTAGACCCAAATGGTACACTAGACCCAGATGGTACACTAGACCCAAATGGTACACCACCTAAACGGTACACCATACACATATGATACACTACCTATATGATATAACAAATCCAGATGGGCCAAATATACACAAATCATAATTTTAGTGGGTTCCTATTAATTAATTCAGGTCCAACTAGAAAAAAATTGTGGACCCACCCATAAAACCCTCTTTTAAAGTATGTGGATATATTGATCTTTTTATTTAATTTTTGTCTTATACACTATCTCACAACCTCTTTATCTCACAAGACATAAAAAGTGCCTATTCTCCAAATTTTGTTTTAAAAGTGTCTATTTCTCAAATATCTTTTCAAAAAGTGTCTAGTTGACTAATTGATTCCTTTACAACCCATGTATTTTTTATATATTATATTTCATATATGTTGAGTGATATAAACGGATAAACCCGAAGACAGAACGCTAGCAAAAAGGTTGCAACTTGTGAGCTGATAAATGGATGGAATCTAAAATGATGTTTTCAAATTTCGAACCACTTATGAAAGTTGCTAACAGTTTTGAAAACTCTCAGTAAATGTTGAAACTCCCCTCACGATTTCAGAAGATTTCAACAGACAACAACTTCTGCAAAGTCCTAGCTAACCATCTCAAAAAACTAATAGTGATTATTTGACGTTTCCAACGGATTTCCAAAAGCGAAGGAAGTTGATGATATGAGGAATAATGTTGCTTAAAACATATAAAATGTTAGGTTTTCATATGATTGAGTATTTGAGTGGGATAACTGGATAAGGAGATATACACGAATGGTAGTCTACAAGAATTAGAATTAGATAGCACCTTGTAAAAGAAATTTCGATACATCAAATAGATATGACATTACGAAATACAAACGATCTAGAAAAACTCCTAAAGGTTATATTTTGCAACATCAAGAAGGTTGCGATCCAAAATATCCTAACGATCAGAGGATCCAAAACCGATACATTTCTGTGTACTCATTAGTCATTACATAACTATTGCTGTCCAAAATCTAAATAAAGAGACCTCGCGTTCGTATTATAGTTGTCTTTAGTAGAAACAAAGCCTTCAGAGTAGAATTGAGAAATGCTGGACACGACTAAGGCGAATTGGTATAGTTCTAAATGAAGTGTGGTTTGCTACTTTGTTCTGACAAATCCAATAGAGGCCCAAATAAGTTATTTTCATAGCTCGAGCCTCGTTGGTATAATTCTAAATGAAGTGTGGTTTGCTACTTTGTTCTGACAAATTCGGAAACACGTCCTATTTCCCCCCTATAACTATGGCATCGTAGCACGTCTACGCGGAACTTAAATCTCGTCCTGTGTATCCCCCTATAAACTTTTGTAAATCTAATTCCCCGTGAGATGATAGTTCTCATGCCATTTCCCCCTTAATCTGGGTTTCGACGGTTTACAAACTTAACCATGTAGAAATCCCCCTAAATCCGGTTTGAAACAAATTTAAAACCCGAGTAAAAAAAATAACCCGACCCGATTGATGTTCTTTGTCTTAAAACGAAAATCCCCAAATATTGAAAGTATAAACCCTAAAAAATCAAATTCTCTCAAATTAAGTTTTGGGAATCATGAGCAATGTCTCTGGATCTTCGAGTTGTGCATCAAATGTCCGAGAGAGAGGACGAGGTAAAGTTGTTGGTGTGCCTAAGAGATGTTGGTGTGGAGAAGTGATCGTGGCCAAAAATTCGAAATTAGAGACAAATCCTTGTCGTCGATACTTCCGATGTGGGTATGCAACTGCGAAGAAGGTACATATGTGACTATACACCTTTGTGATATGTTGAATTTGTTCTCATTGTTGTGATGGCTGCTTGATAGCTTATGAATGATGACCACTGCTTCAAGTGGGTCGATGAGGCACTGTTGGATGAGGTAGAGTCTCTGACTCTTCACATTGCAAAACTGCAAATAGAAATGGAGATTGAGAGGAAGATGAAAATGGAGCTTGAGAAAGAACTATTTTAGAGGGTTGAAGATGCAAAATCAGAATTGAGATCAAGGATGAAGACGATGATAGTTGTGATAGTTATTGGCTGTATGATCATGTTTGGTCTATTTAAGATAGCAGGATGAGCTAGTGTAACATCAATAAAGTTGTATGATCTTGTTTGGTTGGTTGTATGATCTTGTTTGGTTGGGTGTATGATCTTGTGTTTAGTTGTATGACCAAATTATGTTCTTGTAATGGATGTTGTTGTCAATGGTTATGGTTACAAAATATTGATATTATGGTTCTAAGACACTTACATAGGTTCATCAATAACAAAAGACATCAATAAGGTTCCAAAAGACCAAAAGACATCAATAAGGTTCCAAAAAGACATCATTAAGATTTAATCACAATAAGACCATACATACAAAAACAGACCAGTCCTCCTTGTGATTCTCTTTCATACCATTATGCTAATTATCCTTCTTCTCCTACTCGTACTTCTCCTTGGCGACACCATTAGTTCTCTTGAGTCAATGTCCCTTGAGAAGGTTCACCTTGAGTAGCCTACATTTAAAACCAATTATCAGACTCATCCGAGCCAACACAAATCAAACCATATGATTATGCATAACCAAAACACAAATCTAAACTGTGTTGCATTTTTCTTCTGATGGAACCTACGGTTATGGTGAGCTGCACCACAAATCCCACAGTGCATGATCCTTTTCTTCTCTTTTGGTTTCTTCTTGGTAGGCGACTCATTAACCCCCTTCTTCATCTTCTTGTATGCCTTAGTAGATTCTCCCTCTTTGGGAGGTGGTGCATGCACATCATCAGCGCCAGTAGAAGGCCAAAAGCATGGACCTCTTAGTGGAATCAATCCATCGGTGTAATTCTGCTGCCATTTAAAGGTTCTGAACCATTAGCACACATAATCTTCAGGTTCCAGTGTCTTCTTAATTATAACTCCATATGCATGTTCACATGGGATTCCACAGATTTGATACTTCATGCAGGTACACTTCATTGTTCTCAAACAGACTCGATGCTTGTCATAACCCAGTTGGACTTCATACATCCCATTTGTGGTAGCACTCACAAAGCATGCAAAAGCTTTCTCATGTTCTTTAGCAAGGAACCGTTTGACATAAGGAGTACAAATACCTAACACACAAATCAAAACAATGTTAACGAATGAAGACAATGTTAACAAATCAAAACAATGCACCACAAATCGAAATAACTAACCTTTGTGATCATGAGAAAGGGCAGATCGTTTAGCAATCCGAACCATGACAATCTTTCTAACCATCTCTAACATAGCCACAAATGGCTTTTCTCTTGCCTTGTTGACGGTATTGTTGAAGGACTCTACGGAGTTGTCCTCAACATCTTCACAGTAATTGCCAAGCTTGTGAAAGGCCCTGCACCAAGTCTTTGGCTTTGTCTTCATGACATCTTCATGCACCTTTGAGTCGTATGCATGGATCCTCTCCAAGTTCTGATCATATTCGGTGGTGTTATAGCTCCAAGCCATATCCCAGAGATGTTTCTTCAGAAGCTTTTTGCTAGGATGAATCTTCTTCAGATTCCCATAAATGTGCCTAACACATTTTCAATGTTCCACCTTTGGTAACTCTAACTCAATAGCTTTTATCAAACCCTGAAACAGAAACCGCATGATTATGCTACAACTTCATAATTATGCTAGAGCTTAACAAATACAAAACAGAACACATACCTTTTGTCGATCTGACATAATAATGTAACCATCTCCATCTCCTAAGTCTAGATCAATCTTCAACCTATTCACAAACCATTGCCAATTATCTGTGTTCTCGACTTGAACAACGCTCCATGCTATTGGATAAATAACATTGTCTGCATCTCTGCCTAATGCCGCTAATAACTGTCCTTTAATCTTTTCTTTTAAGAAGCATCCATCAACTCCTATTAGTGGCATACAACTAGCTTTCCATGTTTTTCTAAGAACATCAAAACTGACATAAAACCGATTAAAAACATCCTCACCAGCATCATTCTTCACGGTATCAATATCCACAACAGATCCTGGATTTGATTCCATAATCTCGGCATCATAATCTCGGAGACGTGCAAACTGAGTATCATACTCCGACGAGATCTATCCCAATGCCTTTCTCCTAGCAGCTTGACATTGAGGCCTTGTAACTAATATCTTCCACTTCTCCATCACAATCTTTTCCATCTTGGAAGGCATGTAATACTCTGGTTCTTCCCTAATCTTATCAAGAAATATCCTAGCTATCACTGGTTTATCCTTGTACAACGTAATCCTCCAGAAAGGATCATCATCGAGAGATGCAGCATACACTTGCCACCCACATTTCCTCTTAGCACCAATACATTTAAACCCAATTGCATCTCTATCATACATGTATTGCTTCAGATTGGAATCTGTTAGCAGTGCATAGTCGGTGACACTCCTTGAACGAGATTCCATTGTAGAATTTTTGGCCTTTATACATTATCCCATCACCATGAAGAATGGGTGTTCGCATTCTCACTTGACCATCTTCACGACCATCAGCCTCCTCGTCGGTTTCTGGGTACACATTATGACGGATTGATTGTTCATCTTCGGTGAACTCTTTGGCAAGCATGTGGACAAAAGATTCATCTCGATCTTCTACCTCTGCATCGTGATCGTGATCTCGATCTATTTCTACTGGAGGATTATCGTCTGTGAGGATTAAATCCATTGTCGATAGAGTGAATAAGAGCAACAAAATGAGAAATCGATTTGGGGGTTTTGATTTTAGGGTTCTTCGAGAGAGAAATCGATTTGGGGGTTTTGAAAATAGGGTTCGTAAATAGAGAGAGATGTGAGATTTTCGATTTGAGGGTTCGGGTATTGGTTAATCATGGTTTAATATTCTAATCGGATTGTAATCGGGTTAAAATTGGGTTTAACCGGTTAAATCAATTTATTACTTGGTCAAACAAATAATAAACCAACAATATCCGTATATCCCAGATTCATGGGCGATTAGATGATATCTAATACTTCAAGAGAGAAATGGCATAGAAACTATCATCTTGCGGGGAAATAGATGTACAAAAGTTTGTAAGAAGATCCACAAGACATTAAGTTCTGCGTAGACATGGTACCATGCCATAGTTATTAGGGCGGGAGGGAAATAGGACGTGTTTCGGACAAATCCATTAGAGGCCCAAATAAGTTATTTTCATAGCTCGAGCCTCGTTGTAAGTTATTGGACTATACGGTTTCCTGAGCTTGCTTTTAAAATGGGGATTTTCTAAACGAACAGAGAAAAACAAAGCAATTGCATAAAAGTAATAGGAAGTTTAATAAGCTTCATCATAAAAACGGAACAGAGTGAAACAAGATTAATCCACATCCCTAACAAAGCACAACACATGAACGCTTTTTGGGCATACAGAAGCCAAAACTTAAGTTCCAAAAGAAACAAATATCCCATAACACAGAGGCCTAAGACGTTTACTTCTTCTTCTCGGTAACACCACCACCACCAGACCTGCAAAAGTCAAACAAAAGTCAGTTTGATTCAATTGCCAGATATGATTCAACACTCTGTTTCATAAAGAGAAGCAATGCAGAAGACAATGTGTGCAAATTGATGAACAATCTTGCGAGATTTAATTGAGCAATGTGAAAATGAAACTCTGGTGATATCAAAATACATGGGGATTCTTATACATACCTCATCTTACGGAGAACACCAGACATCTCCTCTCTCTTTCGCTTGGCTCTCTTGTGGGTACCCAACTTCCTCTTAGCAACCTTAAGAGCACGCTTGTCTTTGCCAACCTTAAGAAGCTCAGTGATTCTCTTCTCATAAGGAGCAAATCCAGCTACTTCCCTGATCAGTGATCTGATGAACAATGTCCTCTTGCTCGTTTTCTATAACAAATAGAAGCAAAAACATCAAAACAAGACTCTTGAGAAACGAATCACAGATAAACTAAAAATGAAACTCTTGTAAAGCAGAGAATCAAAAACTAACTAACAGTGTCCTCAATGCTCAAAACAACACCATTTCTCATCTCAAAACTCAACATTTCCGGTTTAAACTAAAAGAATCAAATCAACACTAAACACTATGGGATCCATCTCTAAGCCTATTTCTGTAAATACCACAAATCGAGCTAAAATCATAGACCAACGAAAGCAATATCTAAAAAGCAATGAACTTTGTAATCAGAAGGGGAGTTAGATTCATACCCCTTTGCGAGAATTGGGACGAGGAGCAAGCTCACGTCTGGTGACGACATGTCCTTTGTTCAATCCAACGAATAAACCGGTCTTCACTGCTGGAGTTGTCATCTTTTACCTGCAATAAAAACCCACAGAGACTAGATTCAGAAATAGATTTTGAAAATCCTAAAACAATGTAATCGAAGAAGAAGAGAGAGTTTGAGTCAGAGTTCCCAAACCTGCAATGGAGGAGAAGCAGCCGCTGCAAAACAACGAAACTTTGGAGAAAGAGAAAGCAGTTTTATATATACTGAGACAAAAGGGAAACCCTAAATTTTCTACTAATTGGGCCTATTTCGCTATCATATGGGCTTTTAGATTTAAGCCTATTCAAACTTAACAGTAGTAAGAACCTATTTATATTTGTCACAGGCCCAACACTCAAAGTTGCGTTGTTCGCGCAATGTAGTCGTCCGTTTTTTATATGTGAACACGTCTATTTGTTCAACTTAAAACTTAGTGATAAAATTCAGGTCTAATTAATAATTATATTAACTGGAGCTTTGGTTTTGGTTTTGGTTTTGATTTTTGAATGTTCAATTGCAGCAGCATCCAACGTAAGAATCCCATCAAGACATCACAAATAGACTTTATCATCATCATTACCAAGTATCTCTTTTGTGTGAATAATCATGGATGATCATCAATGTCTACACATCTACTATGAAAAGTTAAATGGAAATAAGATCATTGGTCCAATGTTATAGTCAGTTTTCACTATTCACAACGTTATCTTCATCTTATTTGTTTCACAAACTTTGCAAGTTTGTTTGTATGGATATGCATTTGCCTCTCATATGTATGCATTATTTGTTTGGATGATAAAATAAAGGTTATTTCGTGAGCTTAGTACATTTGCCATACGATATATATATATCATGTATGTTATGATTACAAATAAATTAATTAACATAAGTGTAAACTAAAAGCATAATGAAGCAAGAATGGTAGGTGGCTAGATTCTGATTCAGATAGTTATGGTTCCATTTCCGTTCAATACTATTGTTATATTTTATAAGAAGAGCTGCGGACAATACTCGATCTCATGATTAATCTAGATTTCGATATAAAATGTATGGAAAACTGTTGAAAGGGAATAATATATTTTGAAGGAATATCTTAAAATACATTTTCGTGTGAAATTAAGAGTCTATGAAATTTAATTGAAATCTCTT
>NC_025688.1:24264106-24264833 GCF_000633955.1 Camelina sativa
ATGTAGGTTACCCACATCACAAGGCTACGAATGAACTTTACACTTCACTAATGTTGAACCCTCATGTACTCATGCGAGTAATAATTCCACAAGATCACGAAAACATATTTCAGTTTCGTCAACATACGCAATTAGCTAGTTGTAAACTTTTACAACAACAACAACAACAACAAAAAAAAAAACACAACATATATCAGAAAATCATCCAAATATCAAAAGAAGAAAAAACCTAACAATGGACAAATAATAATCATCAACGAAAATCCTATATGATCTGGAACTCTTAAAAACAAAATATCAATCTAATCAAGTATTTTTCCTTTGTCTAATTGCGGGAGAAAAAAAACGTTCAGATATCTTCCAAACGTGACCTTAAAATACGGTTCATAAAAAATAAAATCATAAAAAACTAATAGCTCTCTCTCTCTCTCCTTAATCTTAATTATTTCTTGATCGTCATTGTCGTCGTCCTCCACTGCAAATCCGTTATAAACGAGGTTACGTCATCTTCTGGCGCGAAACTCAACCGTCTCCGGCAATACATCGTTTTAGCTCTAAGCATCTCCGACGAATACTCACGTTTCCTCGGCGCCGGTGGACATTCTCTGATCTTAGGGATTCTATTCTCTGGACGAGTCGGTGTTTTGAATCCGTCATTATCTTCCTCCACAACCTCTTCTTCTTCTTCTTCTCCATCATCTGATCTCTTCCTTTTCCGACAAATGTC
>NC_025688.1:24265123-24266367 GCF_000633955.1 Camelina sativa
TTGTTGTTCAGTAAGATACCATAACGTTTCATTCAAGCTGCAATCAATTAAAAAATTAATGGTCAATTAATTAACAAATTAGGAGACAGGTCAACAAAACCGAAAGCCACATAAAAAAAGAAAGAGAGTAACATAGACGAAACGAACATAACGGCAACAAAAGAAAGAAATAAAAATATTGAGGAAAAAAAGATTTTGAGGATCCATAAGAAAAAGGAAGAAGCTTAAGGAGTTATCGTGTAGCCTTTTTTAGTAAATAGCATTGGATGTTCCAACTTTAGAAGTCGAAGGAACTTAAATAAGGCCTCGACCCCTAAAGCGTTTATAAAATTCTATATCCAATCTCTTTTCTTGTCCTGTCTTCTTCTTCATGTTTCTCTCCCTTTTTTTCACTTTTGTTCTCTCTCTCTCTCACTCTTTTGCTAACCCTTTAACTTTACGATGTCATCTTCGTTCATTGTGTGAGTGAATATCAGTAAACAAGTGTACATTATACAATTGTCAACAATTATCTGTTATGTAGGTTACCCACATCACAAGGCTACGAATGAACTTTACACTTCACTAATGTTGAACCCTCATGTACTCATGCGAGTAATAATTCCACAAGATCACGAAAACATATTTCAGTTTCGTCAACATACGCAATTAGCTAGTTGTAAACTTTTACAACAACAACAACAACAACAAAAAAAAAAACACAACATATATCAGAAAATCATCCAAATATCAAAAGAAGAAAAAACCTAACAATGGACAAATAATAATCATCAACGAAAATCCTATATGATCTGGAACTCTTAAAAACAAAATATCAATCTAATCAAGTATTTTTCCTTTGTCTAATTGCGGGAGAAAAAAAACGTTCAGATATCTTCCAAACGTGACCTTAAAATACGGTTCATAAAAAATAAAATCATAAAAAACTAATAGCTCTCTCTCTCTCTCCTTAATCTTAATTATTTCTTGATCGTCATTGTCGTCGTCCTCCACTGCAAATCCGTTATAAACGAGGTTACGTCATCTTCTGGCGCGAAACTCAACCGTCTCCGGCAATACATCGTTTTAGCTCTAAGCATCTCCGACGAATACTCACGTTTCCTCGGCGCCGGTGGACATTCTCTGATCTTAGGGATTCTATTCTCTGGACGAGTCGGTGTTTTGAATCCGTCATTATCTTCCTCCACAACCTCTTCTTCTTCTTCTTCTCCATCATCTGATCTCTTCCTTTTCCGACAAATGTC
>NC_025688.1:24267507-24270793 GCF_000633955.1 Camelina sativa
ATGTAGGTTACCCACATCACAAGGCTACGAATGAACTTTACACTTCACTAATGTTGAACCCTCATGTACTCATGCGAGTAATAATTCCACAAGATCACGAAAACATATTTCAGTTTCGTCAACATACGCAATTAGCTAGTTGTAAACTTTTACAACAACAACAACAACAACAAAAAAAAAAACACAACATATATCAGAAAATCATCCAAATATCAAAAGAAGAAAAAACCTAACAATGGACAAATAATAATCATCAACGAAAATCCTATATGATCTGGAACTCTTAAAAACAAAATATCAATCTAATCAAGTATTTTTCCTTTGTCTAATTGCGGGAGAAAAAAAACGTTCAGATATCTTCCAAACGTGACCTTAAAATACGGTTCATAAAAAATAAAATCATAAAAAACTAATAGCTCTCTCTCTCTCTCCTTAATCTTAATTATTTCTTGATCGTCATTGTCGTCGTCCTCCACTGCAAATCCGTTATAAACGAGGTTACGTCATCTTCTGGCGCGAAACTCAACCGTCTCCGGCAATACATCGTTTTAGCTCTAAGCATCTCCGACGAATACTCACGTTTCCTCGGCGCCGGTGGACATTCTCTGATCTTAGGGATTCTATTCTCTGGACGAGTCGGTGTTTTGAATCCGTCATTATCTTCCTCCACAACCTCTTCTTCTTCTTCTTCTCCATCATCTGATCTCTTCCTTTTCCGACAAATGTCCAACACAGATTTCTTGTCCGAGCATTCATCTTCTCTCGTCTTTCTAACACCACCTAACGTTGCCTCTTCCCTTCTCAAGCTCGTATCCGACATAGTCGATAAATGGCACAGAAACAAGAACACAAAACTCTTGTTCTAGAGAGAGATAGAGAGAAAAAGAGAGGGAGAAAATGAGAGACGAGAAATAATGATTGATCGATGTAGATAGATCCAACGTGGTAAAGAATATTAATCAAGAAAATTGTCAGCTTTTTTGTTGTTATTATTTCTTTTCTTTTTTCAGGTTTGTTTAGAGTCGGAGATTGGAGCGAGTTTATCGTGGTATTGTTGGTTGTGGTAAGAAAGAGTCTAAAGGGCATACATAACGTAACCCAAGACCCTCTAATTCATTCAGAAGGGAAGACCTTATACGTTATTATACCGTTACGATAATACATTTTTATCATATCGTCGAATAAAGTAATAAAATGATGGCCCGATGCCTTTCTGCTTCTCGCAAGTTAAGCACCAAAATTGACGTCTGCCTTTACGTTTCCAAACTCCATGTGCGCTTTTTTGTTTCCTCCTGAAAAAATATATTTGTTGCCGTTAAGACTTTAATTTTGTATCTAACTTATATTTATTACCATATAATATTTTTGCTATAACTTGTGTGTATTTTTATAAGGAGACCCAGCTCTTATTTGCTAATAACTTTGTGTGTATTTTTAGAGAATTTATGACTTCAGAATTGAGATATATGAGTCCTGTTATTATGATTTTTTTTTTCAGGACGAAGTAATATAAATATGTTATGTAAGATAAATTCTGGCATGTTGTGCGTGCACATCTCTGCATAATGTTTTGTATGTAAATAATTTCTTTTCGCATTGGCTCATCTGAGCTAATCTATTGTTGACAAAAAAAAAAGATAAATTCAAATAGGAATAATATCTTCGGATGATTTTGCAAAACATTTGGACAAGAAAAAGATATGTAATATAGATATTAAATGACAGTTTTTTTTTTGGTTAAGTTTAAAGAATATGAATTGTAATGACTTTGTTTTGGACCATATTAATAATATATACTATAGATACATTCATGTATGTAAAATAAAAATAGAAAAAGTGTCTCTTGAATGTTACAAGTTCTCCATGTAAAATATTTTTTTTTACATCCGCTACAGTGGGTTTTTTTTTAAAACAAATATCTCAAATATCATCCCTAGAGGTGTAATTTTATAAGTTAGTTTTTAATGTAAAAAAATATCCAAAATCTCCCAAAATCAATGTTATGGGGTTTTAAAGAAATATAAAGTTATATTTCAGTAACAGTTGATTTCATATGATTTTCCAAAGTTGTTGTTTGAATAACAAGAGATTTTAAGTGATTTTAATTGATGTTATAAAAATCTTATTTTCAATAACAGGAGATTTAGAAAGAGATTTTAAAATTCTAAGTTGAATAACATGTGATTTTAAACAAAATCTAAAATCTTCCAAAATCATGTTTTCAATACACCACCCTTATATACATATGAATTTGACACCCGTATAGGTAAGCTACCTAAGGTAATGATTATTAATTTTCATAAATATTTTTATATTTTATTATAAAAAGACATCCCTGCAGATGAATCTCTTACTCATTAACATTTCAATGGTAGCCAAACTATAAATATTGAAATACAAGACAAAATAGGAATATCGAAGAGTGAAATTTGAGAAGAAGAATATATTTGAATGTAAGAATATTTTCTCCCCTGTTTGTTTTTCTTTGTCTAATTTTCTTTTTCAAATAGACATTGGTGAAATTCATGATATTTATTTCCACTTAAAAACTTTTAAAACACGCGTGAATGGTACCAAATTAAATAAAGAAAACATATAGGCTATATATGACGTGCATGATATGAAGCATTAAAAAGTGTCATGAGCTTTCAAACCATTTGTTTGGAGATAGTGAAAAAATGCATTGTGAAGTGTGTGAACCGTCTATTAAGTATTGATAATGATGGACGAAGAGACCTTGGTACTTTACTATGGAACCAAAACACAAGTCTAACCGGTCTCGTCTTTGTCTTACCTTAAGCGGTAATTATTATAGTTCCAACATAAAGGTTCGCTTCTATAAAATGTTAACATTAATTACAGGTCCAAATCCAAAAAAAATATTGACATATTAGATAATTTCTTTACTAAATGCGTTCAATTCACAACAATTTGAAAGTTTTTAACATAAGTTGTCGTTCAGTGGCACAATTCATAACAAAAGTTGCAATAACTACAAGTCTACAACTATACAAAAGAAAACTTGTGTCCAATGGATTGAAATCGGTATATGTTAGGCCCACTCGGAAGTAATGTCTATTTTGGGTAAGAAGCCCAAAATGATTTTTTTTTTTTTTAATATAAAAGCATAAAACTATAAAGGGGTAAAAACGTCATTTAAATGTTTATAATTTTATTTTTGGGGGATTTGAAATGAAAAATTTAGAACCGGAAAAAAAAGGTGAGCCGAAGTTGAAGCCTTTGGACCCGTTTTCTCTCTCTTTTTTTTTTTTTTTTTTTATTTTTT
>NC_025688.1:24270875-24271246 GCF_000633955.1 Camelina sativa
CTTCTTCATCCTCCAGCCGCTACAAAGATTTGTTTTTTTTCAGGTAATTTTTGAGACCCTTTCGATTGTGTGATCTTCGAACACTCTCCCCCCCCAATTACGTTGATTTTTTTTTTTAATCCAATCATCGATTTTGAATGCATATCGTCTCTTCTAATTTCTGAGTGTTGTTTTTATTGGATCTGGGGTTCTTATCATCATCACTTGTACTTAATCTTATCGATATATGTTTCATCGATTTTTAATCAATCGTATGTTTCAAAATCACCCATTTGTTAATTTGTTTAATCAAACAATTCTCTCAACCGCGACTGATGTTTTTCAAATTGTCTATTTTATTAAAAATCCTTTTTTTTTTTTTTTTTTTTTTT
>NC_025688.1:24273438-24279518 GCF_000633955.1 Camelina sativa
TTGTGCAGATGTGGATCGCAAAGGCAGAGTACGACGAGTCAGGTCCATCGATTGTTCACAGGAAATGCTTCTGAGTTCAATGTTGATCATTTTTCAGAGAAGAAGCACCGCCGGGGTTTTTCCGACCAGTCCTCAAGCCGGGTTTTTAATCTTCCGTTATTCTGCTCTTTGGTTTTGTTCTTTTATGTTTTTGAATTCATGCCAAATACATTTTCAAGGATTTATGGTAATCAGTTTGTAGTATGGTTAAAGTCTAATGCGACTGTGTTTTTGAGTGAATAAGTATTACACCTCTTTTCTCTTTAATTATTATTAATGTAACAATTTGTTTTCTGTCTTCTAACATTACCTTAATTTAATTTGCATATGTAAAACTTATATATCAGTTTTATTTATAAAGATGGACCTGACTGAATTCAACACTAAGCTTGAGAAAACAAAGCCATAGATAAACAAACTGAAGTGGTAAAGAGGAACAAAGGTAAATGGAAGAAGCTAAGTAACAAATAGAAAGCTGAGTTACAGAACCCAATAGTCTGATCAAAGAGTCTGAAAGAAAAAAAAAAACCAAAAAAAAAAAAAGCTTACATTACATTACAACAAAGAGTTTAGGAGGCAGTTNATAATATTGTACTTGATTCTGGATCTACAATATTCCTTCTTCTTCTTCTTCTTCTTCCATTTTTAAGGTTTGATTTTTGGTTGACAAAAAAAAAGGATTTGTCTTTGTATTGTTTCCCCATATCTGAATTGGTGACATGTATGATTAAAAATTTGATCTTTATGTGTGTTTTGGTTTGCATAAAGGTATAGAAAATGGCTGACGGTGAAGACATTCAACCTCTTGTTTGCGACAATGGAACTGGAATGGTTAAGGTGTGTGCGTGATTGATTCTTTCTCTCTGTTTTGATCTCGTGGACAATGTAGCCTTTTGGTTTTAAGATTATGTTGTTTTTGTATTTGAGTACAGGCTGGTTTTGCTGGGGATGATGCACCTCGAGCTGTGTTTCCTAGTATCGTTGGTCGTCCTCGTCACACCGGTGTGATGGTTGGGATGGGGCAAAAAGATGCTTATGTTGGCGACGAAGCTCAGTCGAAGCGTGGTATTTTAACTCTCAAGTACCCGATTGAGCATGGGATTGTTAACAACTGGGATGACATGGAGAAGATTTGGCATCACACTTTCTACAATGAGCTACGTGTTGCTCCTGAGGAGCATCCCATTCTACTCACTGAGGCACCTCTTAACCCGAAAGCTAATCGTGAGAAGATGACTCAGATCATGTTTGAGACTTTTAATGCCCCTGCTATGTATGTGGCTATTCAGGCTGTTCTTTCTCTTTACGCTAGTGGTCGTACAACTGGTGAGTGAACGAACATTCGTGTTCTCTTATGGGATAAAATGCTTGCGGTACAAGATGATGTAAAGCCTTTTCGGATTTTGAATGTGTGTAGGTATTGTGCTTGACTCTGGAGATGGTGTGAGCCACACTGTTCCTATCTATGAGGGTTATGCCCTTCCACATGCGATCCTTCGTCTTGATCTTGCTGGTCGTGACCTCACTGATGCGCTCATGAAGATCCTTACCGAGCGTGGTTACTCTTTCACCACCACAGCAGAGCGTGAAATTGTCAGAGACATAAAGGAGAAGCTTTGCTACATTGCTCTTGACTACGAGCAGGAGCTCGAGACCGCAAAAACAAGCTCAGCTGTTGAGAAGAACTACGAGCTACCTGATGGGCAGGTGATCACCATCGGATCAGAGCGGTTCCGTTGCCCTGAGGTTCTTTACCAGCCATCTATGATTGGTATGGAGAATGCTGGTATCCATGAAACCACCTATAACTCCATTATGAAGTGTGATGTCGATATCAGAAAGGACTTGTATGGTAACATTGTGCTCAGTGGTGGAACCACAATGTTCCCGGGAATCGCCGACAGAATGAGCAAAGAGATCACTGCTTTGGCTCCAAGCAGCATGAAGATCAAAGTCGTTGCTCCTCCCGAGAGGAAATACTCTGTCTGGATTGGAGGCTCCATCTTGGCCTCCCTCAGTACCTTCCAGCAGGTACACTTAGTCCTATACTAAAGTCTCACCTGTCTCTTGCTATACTAACTCGGTTCACTACTGAAACTATATTTTAACTTGTGCAGATGTGGATCGCAAAGGCAGAGTACGACGAGTCAGGTCCATCGATTGTTCACAGGAAATGCTTCTGAGTTCAATGTTGATCATTTTTCAGAGAAGAAGCACCGCCGGGGTTTTTCCGACCAGTCCTCAAGCCGGGTTTTTAATCTTCCGTTATTCTGCTCTTTGGTTTTGTTCTTTTATGTTTTTGAATTCATGCCAAATACATTTTCAAGGATTTATGGTAATCAGTTTGTAGTATGGTTAAAGTCTAATGCAACTGTGTTTTTGAGTGAATAAGTATTACACCTCTTTTCTCTTTAATTATTATTAATGTAACAATTTGTTTTCTATCTTCTAACATTACCTTAATTTAATTTGCATATGTAAAACTTATATATCAGTTTTATTTATAAAAGATGGACCTGACTGAATTCAACACTAAGCTTGAGAAAACAAAGCCATAGATAAACAAACTGAAGTGGTAAAGAGGAACAAAGGTGAATGGAAGAAGAAGCTAAGTAACAAATAGAAAGCTGAGTTACAGAACCCAATAATAGTCTGATCAAAGAGTCTGAAAGAAAAAAAAAAGCTTACATTACATTACAACAAAGAGTTTAGGAGGCAGTTCAGGGGCGGTCTAATCTGCAACCCATGTGCTGTTCAAGAAATTTGGTGAGTCTGATATGTTTAGAGGTCCATTGATCTGCCAGCTTCTGGTCTTTGGCCTCAGCGTCTCTCCTCAAACCAACGAGCTGTTCTCTGTACTCTCCTTCGATCTTCTCCATTGCACTCTTCTGCTCTTCCCTCAGAGCTTTCATCTTAGCCTCAATCTCCTCCATCTTCTCCCTTTGTCTACACGACTTCTCTGACTCTAGCTGCAGCTCCAGCCGCCTTAGCCTCCATGCGGCCTCTTTCTTATGCTCCACCCAAGCTCTATGCCCTTCCTCTAACTCTCTACAACACTCCACAAGCTCTGACAAGAACACACCCTCGCTACTCCCGCTACAAGATGGCATCATATTCCCTAACACAAGTCCCCCTGGACCGCTGTCTACTCTCTCGGGCTGCTGCTGCTGCAGCCACGGGATTGGCGGTTGAGGTGCGGCTGCAGCCACGGTGGAAGGCGATAATGTTAAAGTCACCGAGGGAGGTCTCACGCCAACATTGTTCCCATTGTTAGAAGTAGCTAACCAAGGAGGGATCACAGGGTTAGGAGGCTGAACTTGCTGATCAGAATGTAGAAACCCTCCATTCGAATTAGCCATCACCACAGTGGCAGCAGCGGCAGCAGCAGCAGAAGGAACAACGTTAGACCTCTCTTTCACAAGCTTCTCAGCAAAACTCTCAAGAATCCGATCGTACTTGCTCTCGTCAATAGGCTCAACTCTCTTGTTACTCTCTTTCTCTTCTCTCTGCTGCTTCTCTTTAAAGACTTCCCACCACTTCCCTAACCGCTTGGCCGTCCTCCCGGGAACCTCCGCAGCAATCTTCTTCCACTTGTTGCCGTGTTTCTCTTGAAGACGGATCACAAGCCTCTGTTCTTCCTCAGTCAAAGAACCTTTCTTGATCCCTGGCTTAAGATAATTCTTCCATCGTTCAAGACATGACTTGGCGTCACGGTTCAAAGGTTTGTTCATACGCTCAGAGACAAGATGCCATTCTCTCGGACCGAACTGTCTAACATAAGCACGTAACAATGCATCTTCTTCACCACTCCAACGTTGCCTCTCTTTCATCTCCTCCTGACATCACTTCTTCCCATCTCACCATCCTTCTTCATCTCTACCAATACCAAAATCAACCCTTTTCATAAATTCCCACAATTTATATTATCTACAAGATCTGATACTAAACTTTAAAAAAAAAAACTCCAATTTGGGATCAGAAAGTGTAAAACTTGTAACAAACTCAAGAATCTTCAAGAAATGAAAAATGAAAAAAAATTTGACAAGGCTTATAAGCAAAAACTAGGAATGATTAGTTATCATCATCATCAGTTCATCACTATACAAAACCAAACAGGGGAAATTAATGCTGACCCCAAAACACTATTAGCATACCCCTATTAAGAAGATAAGAGAGTTGAATTATACATTATTATAATATATAAAAACAAAAACAAAAAATGCTCACCAAATAATATTGAAAAGGAAGACAATCCCAAACTCTAAAGCAACTTCCATCACACACACACACAGGATTTGTTTTTCTAGTTGGAGAAGAAAATGGAAGAGAAAAACGAAAAAAGACCAAAGTGAGAGAGGCTTTTAAAACCAGACGACGTACACGATTAGACCACAGAGACGGCAAATATTATTATTAAGAAAAAAAAAAGAAGAAAAAAGTTTACCGACTGAGACAGACGTTTTTCCCTTTTTCACACAAGTGGGGGGGANAGCATGAAGATCAAAGTCGTTGCTCCTCCCGAGAGGAAATACTCTGTCTGGATTGGAGGCTCCATCTTGGCCTCCCTCAGTACCTTCCAGCAGGTACACACAGTCCCATCACTTCCTTCATCTAAACCGCCTCTCTCATCTCTCTTGTTATACTAACTCAAACTATGTTTTGAATTGTGCAGATGTGGATCGCAAAGGCAGAGTACGACGAGTCAGGTCCATCGATTGTTCACAGGAAATGCTTCTGAGTTCAATGTTGATCATTTTTCAGAGAAGAAGCACCGCCGGGGTTTTTCCGACCAGTCCTCAAGCCGGGTTTTTAATCTTCCGTTATTCTGCTCTTTGGTTTTGTTCTTTTATGTTTTTGAATTCATGCCAAATACATTTTCAAGGATTTATGGTAATCAGTTTGTAGTATGGTTAAAGTCTAATGCGACTGTGTTTTTGAGTGAATAAGTATTACACCTCTTTTCTCTTTAATTATTATTAATGTAACAATTTGTTTTCTGTCTTCTAACATTACCTTAATTTAATTTGCATATGTAAAACTTATATATCAGTTTTATTTATAAAGATGGACCTGACTGAATTCAACACTAAGCTTGAGAAAACAAAGCCATAGATAAACAAACTGAAGTGGTAAAGAGGAACAAAGGTAAATGGAAGAAGCTAAGTAACAAATAGAAAGCTGAGTTACAGAACCCAATAGTCTGATCAAAGAGTCTGAAAGAAAAAAAAAAACCAAAAAAAAAAAAAGCTTACATTACATTACAACAAAGAGTTTAGGAGGCAGTTCAGGGGCGGTCTAATCTGCAACCCATGTGCTGTTCAAGAAATTTGGTGAGTCTGATATGTTTAGAGGTCCATTGATCTGCCAGCTTCTGGTCTTTGGCCTCAGCGTCTCTCCTCAAACCAACGAGCTGTTCTCTGTACTCTCCTTCGATCTTCTCCATTGCACTCTTCTGCTCTTCCCTCAGAGCTTTCATCTTAGCCTCAATCTCCTCCATCTTCTCCCTTTGTCTACACGACTTCTCTGACTCTAGCTGCAGCTCCAGCCGCCTTAGCCTCCATGCGGCCTCTTTCTTATGCTCCACCCAAGCTCTATGCCCTTCCTCTAACTCTCTACAACACTCCACAAGCTCTGACAAGAACACACCCTCGCTACTCCCGCTACAAGATGGCATCATATTCCCTAACACAAGTCCCCCTGGACCGCTGTCTACTCTCTCGGGCTGCTGCTGCTGCAGCCACGGGATTGGCGGTTGAGGTGCGGCTGCAGCCACGGTGGAAGGCGATAATGTTAAAGTCACCGAGGGAGGTCTCACGCCAACATTGTTCCCATTGTTAGAAGTAGCTAACCAAGGAGGGATCACAGGGTTAGGAGGCTGAACTTGCTGATCAGAATGTAGAAACCCTCCATTCGAATTAGCCATCACCACAGTGGCAGCAGCGGCAGCAGCAGCAGAAGGAACAACGTTAGACCTCTCTTTCACAAGCTTCTCAGCAAAACTCTCAAGAATCCGATCGTACTTGCTCTCGTCAATAGGCTCA
>NC_025688.1:24280816-24281892 GCF_000633955.1 Camelina sativa
GGGGGGGGGGGGGGGGAACTTCTGACAGTAGCGCGTGGAGGTAAAAAAGTTGAAATTCCATAAGTTTGTTGTTACCAATATTAGTTTTGTTTTTTCTTTATAGAAAAATCGAAAATCATAGTATCACATTGGGATCTCAATATTCATTTCAATCACATTATATAAAATATATATATATAAATCGAATATACGTAGATGCTTTCAGTTTAGAAGCCAAAAATCGCCAAAAGTTAGTTGTACTTTAGTGGCTGAATAAATTGTATTTTTTTTATATCTATATAGATATGTATATATATTTATCTATATAAATTTGTTAGGTTGATATTTCAGAAAAACTACTTACTTGCTAATCGTATACCTGCAAAGTGCAAACAATGATAGAAGAATCAGAAAAATATTGGTCCATTTAAACTCTTTGAACCACTCAAACATTTAGAAGTTAATTTGTCCAATTTAAATACTTTAGTGGCTGAATGTAAATAGATTTTCGCTAATACCTACAAATAATAATAAAAAGTTTTGGTGTGTGATTTTTTTCTGTGGTTAAAAAACTGGATTTGACGTATGAGTAATTAGGGGNCCGCCTTAGCCTCCATGCGGCCTCTTTCTTATGCTCCACCCAAGCTCTATGCCCTTCCTCTAACTCTCTACAACACTCCACAAGCTCTGACAAGAACACACCCTCGCTACTCCCGCTACAAGATGGCATCATATTCCCTAACACAAGTCCCCCTGGACCGCTGTCTACTCTCTCGGGCTGCTGCTGCTGCAGCCACGGGATTGGCGGTTGAGGTGCGGCTGCAGCCACGGTGGAAGGCGATAATGTTAAAGTCACCGAGGGAGGTCTCACGCCAACATTGTTCCCATTGTTAGAAGTAGCTAACCAAGGAGGGATCACAGGGTTAGGAGGCTGAACTTGCTGATCAGAATGTAGAAACCCTCCATTCGAATTAGCCATCACCACAGTGGCAGCAGCGGCAGCAGCAGCAGAAGGAACAACGTTAGACCTCTCTTTCACAAGCTTCTCAGCAAAACTCTCAAGAATCCGATCGTACTTGCTCTCGTCAATAGGCTCA
>NC_025688.1:24283539-24293594 GCF_000633955.1 Camelina sativa
AATCGAAAATCATAGTATCACATTGGGATCTCAATATTCATTTCAATCACATTATATAAAATATATATATATAAATCGAATATACGTAGATGCTTTCAGTTTAGAAGCCAAAAATCGCCAAAAGTTAGTTGTACTTTAGTGGCTGAATAAATTGTATTTTTTTTATATCTATATAGATATGTATATATATTTATCTATATAAATTTGTTAGGTTGATATTTCAGAAAAACTACTTACTTGCTAATCGTATACCTGCAAAGTGCAAACAATGATAGAAGAATCAGAAAAATATTGGTCCATTTAAACTCTTTGAACCACTCAAACATTTAGAAGTTAATTTGTCCAATTTAAATACTTTAGTGGCTGAATGTAAATAGATTTTCGCTAATACCTACAAATAATAATAAAAAGTTTTGGTGTGTGATTTTTTTCTGTGGTTAAAAAACTGGATTTGACGTATGAGTAATTAGGGGGATGAGGAGAACACGTGTCAGGAAATGGGGACGGTATCTTTTGGGGGGGCGAAAGCATGTAAGTGTGTAAATGGTCCCCTTCTACATTAGCCCCTACCAAAACATACTTTTTCCTTGTTCCATCACATCCGACTACCACTACTCACTCTCTCTCACACACCTTTGCTACCATGCACCAATGTGCGTACGTTAGTATCTTCTCCGACTCCTATAATCAGGCAGACAACACTTTCACTCTTTTATTTATTATTGCCTCATCCACTACTACTACAGTACTACTAGTCTCACTCTCTCTATCACCCCATCGAGAGTATTTTAGGGTGTGAATGGTTATAGCGGTTGGGGCGGACAAATCCATCTACGGATCAGACCGCTTTTTATTTACCATTCATCATGTGTAGTCCACAGTGGTGCAGTCTACAGAAAACAGAAACAAAACCGCAGCGGACTAACTGCGGACCGTTTTTCTTTACAAATAGAATTGGACCGCTACGGTCTATTATCCACACTTAGAACAGGGCGGTCTGGTCCGCAGACGGATTTGTCCGCCCCGACCGCAGTTACCATTCAGACCCTTAGCTTATTATAACAAATTAGGCAAACCACATAAATATATGATAACACTGTCTATATATGACGTCACTCTAATGCTTACAATATTGTAATAGTAAATTTATTGTTGTAATAGTCATACTGTAATACTATTATACTAACTAATAATGCATTTTCGACAATTCAGATTTGTAATGTAATAGTTGAATAGGAGGAATTTTCGAAATAGTTGTAGCAGACTCACCATTATTAATTCATACATATATATATATATATATATATATAATAAGTTTGCTATGGTTTGAATTTTATCATTTGGTCATGCAAAGACATGACCCGACATCAAAAAGTTATTTTCATCAAATTAGAATGTTAACTACAAAGAAAAAGTGAAGAGAATTCATAATAAAAATCCCTACAAATATAGTAATATTAAGCTGGACAACTCTACTGGAAAAAAAAACTTTACTTAAAAAAATTCTGCCAAAATTCAACTTAATATCCACGTTTCTTTAGTGTATGTTTTTTTTTTTTTAAACTAAAACTTTTAACTACGTAACTCAAAATTGAGAAGATCTGCCACTTGAATCAAATACATTTTTAAAATGCTTTGTGTTAACCAAATATATTCACCTGTTACTAGCCAATAATTACGAAACTGAGTCACTCCCAATGTATCACTCAGGAAATTATGATGCAGTAGTTTGATCTTACAGTTTAGACAGATGAGAGAACAGCCAACATGGTAGGTTGATTTCTATAACCAAAACAAGAAAAGTACGTTGATAGGAGACTAGTGGTGGGCCTTCTATGGGCCTGCTTTGTATGATTAAATTTTCTTTACATCGATATGAATGATTGGATTACTTGACCGTTTTGTTTACCCAAATTTTGTCCTCTTTACATTCAAAATTTGATAGTAGTATAATTTTGTGTGTTTTTCTAAAAAAGTTTAGAGTTAGGGCATGTTTTCCAGTTGCGAGCGAATCTTAAGATGTATGATCATGTTTTCCATAGTCAGACCCTTCATAATATTGGACGTCCCTCAGACCATCAAGACCTAACAAACGTATATATATTTTTAGAATTTTGATTATGGGGGAAAAGAATAATTTAAAGAGTATAAAAAACACACTATTGTATATCGAATGTGAAACAGAGCAAAGACAGTAAATAAATAATAAAGTAAATGCTGATGGAATCAGAGAAATATGTTTATATAAGAAAAAAAAGAAAATAAAAAACTAGTAATAATAATGATAAAAGTGAGGGAGATGACATGACATATGAGTTGTCAAATTGAGGCAGATCCCTTCTCTGATCTTCTCTCTGCCATCTCTTGCCTTTTACCTCATGTGCTCCATCCCCTCCGGCTTTTTTGTTTCTCTTTTCTCTTTTTTTTTTTTTTTTCTTTTTTTTTGTTTTTGTTTTTACTATTTATCAAACATTTTTCCTTACAACTATGAGATATTTTTTTTTTTTTGGTTTGGATGCGTTCTTCTTACATGGAATTTTCTTTTAATGGGAAATTTGTTGAAAAATCAAATTTGTCTTTAGTGTTTGTGAAACTATCATTTTTTGGACATCTCGGTAGTTACGCTATTTTAAATTACTAAAATAATGTTATTTAAATTATTATTATTTTTTAATTCTAACTAACTTAAATTCAGAAAATTAATTCTGAGCTTGATAATTTTTTTTAATTCTTAAATCTTGGTGTGTTATACGTTCGTGATGAGGATTGATTCGGAGTGCTATAGTGACCATATGCATAGAAAACTCGGCTCGGTTAATTAACGGTTTTCCTCTCAGTTTTAATGATTTGTTGACTGACTAATAGAGTTTAACCACTAATTATGGCATTGGATTGGATGCTGTGAAATGAGTATTCTTATTAAATAGCTAGAACTTAGGGCGATTAGGTATTATATTGAACCAATTGGAAATCCATCCGTCCTTTCTTGTTTTGCCTTGAGCATTACTGCTAAGTTATTGAACTTCATTTAACTTGTAACTATAATATGTGAAATTTATGAGTTTGGGTCGAGAAATTAAACTAGGCGGTTCTGGTCATAACTGGGTACGGGGAATATCATGTGTACAGTAGTACTAACTCGTTATTCTAATAATATATAGTTACAGAGGTTATAGAGTTCAGGTTATTATATATGGACATGTTGTAGTTTGGGTCATGCATCCTTAAACGGGGTGTCCATTTTGTTTTCTGACAAAAACATTATGAAATTCACTCGTTCCTTTGCTGATTTTCGTGTAATCTAAACCTGCTTAAATGTTAACTAGAGTTGACGCAGTTTTTTTGGTTTAGGAATATAATTTTTGAATTAGTAATAGTATGATGAATTAAGGACTTTTTTTGCCAGCCGATTAAGGAGTACTTATTTGTAATAGGTGTTTTATGTTTATATAGATGACAATGTAATAAGATAACGAAGTAAAAAATGATAATAATGTGATGAGGATCATGATAATAATGAGTATGGTTTTGGCTATGTGTCGTGCATCGTGTCTGATGGATGTTGAACTATGACATGTGCATCACTGCATATATATGTCCTAACTTGAGTTTCATATAGTACTATGCGATCATAAAGAGTCGTATAAAGTAAAAATAAGATCTTTGAACTTGCTCATTGAATATGAATCATTATATATATATGAACGTCAACAAACAACAACAATAACAATGCTAAACAATAACACAAAGATAACGAGCACAACATATCACCCAAATCAGCACATGTATCACAAAAAAATCACAAGCACAACAATCACACATAAAAAATAACTACGTACCTTCACAAACTCGCGATGCCGACCAACTTATTAACCTTTTAAGTCCATAACCACCTGCCTGGGCCTATTAACCCTTAATGATGCAAATTACAATCAATTGTTGTCTTCACTCTATAATACGCTTAGACAGGAGTCCCACACACGAACGAAATCGAATCCAGCCAGATTTTTATATAAGTATTGAAAAACTTGGCCCAAGGGCCCATTATACGGTCCATCAGACTCAATCATAGACTGTCTACATTCTCTGGCTTTTTTTTATTAGAAGAAGATGACACCAACGAAATAAAATAAAATTTGCTGATAATAATTCTTCAAAAACAAAGTAAATAATTTCCCAAAGCCACCGGAATTTTTCCCGAGAAAATTAAAGGGAGAAACCCAGGGCTGGAAAATGATGTCTCTGATCTCTCTCCTCTTCCATAGTAACATCTCTTGAGTATTGTTTTGTTTTGTCTTCACTGAAAAAAAAAAACGTTTTGATTCTTTTGTGTGTGTGTGGTGGTTTCAGAGACTTCTCAGACTCGGAAGTTTTTGCCGGAGAAAGTCTGACCAAACTGCCACGAGGGAGGAGCAACATTCCACGAGGTAGAAGAACGTCGGTCAGAGGCGGTGACTCTGAAAGAAAGTGATTGGCCGATGAGGACGGCGTTAGATTGCCAGTTCTGTCCCCAGTTACGACTCATCCTCACCCACTCTGTCTTTGTTCCTTTCACGCTAACTCCGTTGATATCTCCGGCGCCAGCAACGTTAGTTACGAGAACAAGGTTGAAGTATCTGAACCCGTTTACTGTGAACCTTATCCCTCCTATCTTCCGACAAGGTACCCTTCAGAAGAAACAGAGAGTTCAGACAATTATTAACAACAAGACAAGACATGATATGAAGAGAGAGAGAGAGATGGATCTCTGGGTTACTGTGTCCTGTTTCTTTTCCCGAAATGATAAAATTGAAATACTAAAAATTTAAAATGTTTCAGAGTAAAAAACAAAGTAATAATAATACTACTATTGAGAGCGATGGTTTCAGTTTCTGAACTCTGAAACTAACATCGGCCGTTATCTAAAAAGTGCTAGAAACCTAGAAGAAAACAAAACACACAGAGATAATAATAATAATAACATGTTCGGTAGTCGGTACAAATATCTTTGAAGTAGAGCACCTTAATAAGAATTAAGACATTTGTATTTTAGAACAAAAGAGTCTTTACAAAAATTTACTAAATTTTCTAGCATATTATAGCGAGTAATCAAACAATAAAGCCTCTAATTAGTTTTCTTTACACAACTAAACACTATTGCCTATCAAAACATGAATCTTTCACATAATACAAATTTGCAAAAGTTACTATTGTGTAATTTCTTCAGCCTAAAAGTATTATTTACAGTTAAATTCTTATTGATTCACCAAATTATATTACCGGAAAAACCAAAACGATGCAGTTAAGTAAAAAAGATTTGGAAAAAGACAAAAAAAAGCAGAGAGAGAGAGACCTGCGATAGGAGACGGGGACAATGCCTGCACGGTAGAGACCGATCTTGAGGAACATAGGCATAGCGAGATCAAAGTGCTCACGCGGCGGATTGCACCATCCTCCGTCGTCACTCGGCTGAGCGAAATTCGGCGGGCAAAAGTTCGTCGCCGTCACAAGAATCGACGGATTTCCCGGGACACACCATCTCGGGTCGTCGGTGCACTTAATCTCGAAGCAAGCACCGCAGCTAAATCCGTTGTTGAACAGAGCAGTGCTCAACGCCGCCGTGTTCACACCGTATCCTTGGCTGTACAAGTTCCCGTATCCACACGCGCCGCCTTTTAAAACCCCACGCGCCAAAACACAAAAACAAAGAAGACAATAAAGTTAGCAACTTTACAAAAAAAAAAAACAGAGCATAAACAAAGTTAGGAACTTTCTCAAACAAGAAGAAGTTAGAAATCGTAATTTATGGTTATATATATGAAACGAAATTGATAATGGTGAATTTGGAAAGGTAGTGAGAAGTGAGCATATACCCATGGTTCCGGAGGCGTCACTACCGCCGTAGAAAGTAGCGTGTGCGTTCTGCCACGGTCCGCCGCTGTAAACGCCGGGGATTTTGGCGTTTGTAGCTGTTAAGAGAAAGGAAGCCGTAACGGCCAACCACAAGCAGATCCCAAACGCAGTCGCCGTCATTATGAGAGAGAGAGATATGTGTGTATTGGATAGGACTGCGAGAAAGCGGGAAGGACTATGTGTATTTATGGGGGACTTTGGCTGGTTGGGTTTTTTTTAACCTTACACTAAAATTTGGGTCCTTTTCTGTAAATTGTTTTAGAGTGATAGGGTTTTGAGGTAAATTAATTGTTGTCCATCTCACCGGTTTCATGGGTTCTTACTTATAGACTAAACCGAATCGATCTATTTCTGTTTTAATTTAAACTTAATGGTGACATCTTCGTGTAAGATGACAGAGTAAACCAAAATTTAAACAATTATGTATGTTTTTAATGTAGAATTATATAATAGTAGACATATAAGTTTTATAATCTATCCGAAACCAAACCTAACCCAAAAGTATTCATAGTTAAAAACCGAAAAAGCCAATTCGATTTCTTTTGGCCGAATTAAACCAAAAAAACAAATGCCAAACACAATTATGTATGTTTGTCTTTTCTTTTTACGAAGTATAGGTTATAGTATTTTTATTTGCCATTATCTACGCATGCACGCATGTATAGTTTTTTTTTTGGTTACAGAGCAATTAACATAAATACATGTATGTCTATGCTTATAGAAAGAACCAAAAAAACAATATATACATGTATGCATATTTCTTGTATATTTTGTTGTGAACATATCATATAAATGAACCAAACGAATCGAGAGCATCACATTAAGAGCATGTGGTCGACATACAAATAAATATATTAGGTTTTGCAGCAGATAAATATTGTTTATTTTATGAATTTTTTGAACAATAATAAAGTTGTATTAAATTGGATGACATAGGGCCGCAATAGTTGAATGACAAGCTTCTTGAGCTATCGTATTACATGATGCATGTGGAGTGTCTCTGATATAATTGTTGTTACACAAATTCTATAAGGGTTCCATGTGATTTGTAAGTTTTAAGGGCTCAGGATAGGTGAGTTTACAGCAGCTATGTGTACATACTGTTCACAATAATTGAGATTTCTATTTCGAACTCTCCAACAAATTCAAAAGTACAAATTGTTTTTTTTATGACGTACTCGACTTGATATGGTAAAATTATCATGTAAATGAGAAAACATAAAGATATATAATTTTAGAAGGCTGTACCTATGAAAACGTTTTATCTAAATAATTAATTTGATATTTTGAAACAATAAATTTTGTTTCGATCATTTTAATTTTCAAAGGATCGGAAGACATAACTTCAGTTGAAGAGTATATATATATAACTTCACTAAAGCCGGCCCTCACATTTAGAAACTCCGAGCAACTTAACCAGATCGATTGACATTTTTACGGTCTTTTTTTCCCAAAAAATATGCAAAAATAAATATTTTATAAAAAAGATCATGGGCTTCCAACTTCCAAATCCAAGCTGGTACTTGGCCTTCAATGAGGATCAGTTATGGTATTCTGTATTCACACATTATTACATTGATATAGTACATTTGTAATTAAGAACATGAAAATATTGGAATATAAACATAAATAGAGAAGCAAATAACAGTATATAGAAAACGGATAATATATATTAAAAAAAAAATCTATAGAAAATGGTTTTGACTTAAAAAGATGTAAACCGTTGATTCTTTCTCTAATTTTGTTAGTTCCAGCTCAAACGCACTAAAAGTCTAAATCAACTATATATACAGAATAATTATGTTCTGTGCAAAATACAACAGTCTACTTAAGAAAATGGTATAATATATACTCTGTGTCAAAGTTATGCTCTCTAATTTTTTTTTGAAAAGAGAAGTTATGCTCTCTAATTTCACCAAGGTTTGTCATCCATGGCGATGGGTGGATTGATGCTGCCTGGTTTGGGTCGAGGACTACCTTAAACATTCCAAAAATTTCATGAAACGTTAGAGTTACGTTGGTGTGGTCGCCAGGAAACTCCTAAAACATTCATATAGATAGTTGATAAGCTCATAAGAGTATAAGAGAGGTAAAAGAGAACACGTGCAAACGAGAATACACGTGAGAATGAAGCTGGAGTGAAGAAGAAGTTAGTTACGTTTCCATAACAAACTATGTTAGGACCTTTAGTATAAATAGGGGTTGTGGCATTCATTGGGGAGTCATGTTGAAGGTTGTGTGTTGTTGAAGCTTCTCCTGCGTGAGAAGGGAGCTTGCGTGCTCTGTTACGGTGTGATAGGTGATTGAGAACTGTAACTCAATCTCTATCAATGGTTCTAGCGTTAAATAGGAATTTACAAAGATCTAGAAGTTGCACGTCATTTGTAAGAAACAAACTTAGCTAAACGATATGAACAAGGTTTTGCTTGGTTTTATGGAATTAAACATAAAAAGTGGCTTAGAAAAAGCAAGATAACGAAAGAAGGATGCATAAAACGACGACGAACAAACATATCCAGGAGGAAATAGCTAGCTGCTAAGAAAACAATTAAGAACGACAGAATAGTACTTGCCAAAAAAATATAATTAAACCATCACACACAATCAAAATATCACTCCGAACGTCACACAAGGGATATATAGACAATGATATGCAAACAATACACGGATTACGTACGTTTGCGCTCAACCCTATGTATAAGGTAATGTATTTCTACTACATATGCTTGACTTACATAACACTAGTTGATCTATCGGGTCTTTTACGTTTCCCAGGCGAACATGTTGATATCGTATTATACTTTTTTGGCGAATATTGAAAGTGAACACATAGCGTGGAGTTAAACTAGTGATACCACAAAAAAAATATATATATTGAAAGTTGGAAATGAAGTTCATAACATTGTGTGTGTGCTCTTGGGGAAAAAGAAAGGGTCCAGCGGCTCTCTAATTTAGTTAACTAGGCCACTAATCGTAAACTAAGAAATTAAAATGATTTGTCGACATTTTAAGGTTCTAAAAAGAAAAAGAAAAATAATAATTAAGGTTTGATTCTAGTACGATCCAACTATCCAAGTTGGGGAAAAAAAAACTATAGATAAATTATAAATCTCATTAAATATGTACTTGCCACTAAAAAGAAGACAAAAGTATATTGTACTACTTACTAATTTGCATATTAAATCAACAATTATGTAAGCTTTAACTTACTGTAATGACAACACGTGGCAATCAATGAACCGATAAGTACATTTTAGCTAATTTTTAAAAAAATTAATAAAGCACGACGACGACGACGACAGGTCCCCACAAAAAACGCATAAAGATCCAACGGCTGTGATTTGCTTTTCCCTACCTCGGAGATTAGACCTTCTTTTTTATATAAATTCTTAATTATGTTAAAAGAAAAAAATTAAAACGCATTTATTCCGATTCCTTTCTCTCTCTCTCTCTTCGGTCCCCTCCCTCCCCACCCTCTAAAGTCTCTCCTTCTTCTTCTTCTTCCTTAATCACCTCTGCTTCTTTCATTAATTTCTCAATCTAGAGAATATGATTACTGAACCAGGTCTAACCGGGATTTCTGCTGCGATTACTCGGAACCGTTTACCCGGTTTACCCGATCAATCCACTTCGTTGCTCCCCAATCATACCTTCACTCCGGTGTCACTATACGACAGTTTCAATTACAATCTCTCCTCCTCCGATCACAGGAATCCGCCGGAGAATTCAGTTTTTGTTCGGGAAGTGGTAGTGGGGGAAGAAGAAGATCCGGCTGATGATTTTGATTTCTCCGATGCTGTGTTAGGATACATTAGTCAGATGTTGAACGAAGAAGACATGGATGATAAAGTATGCATGCTCCAAGAGTCTCTAGATCTCGAAGCTGCTGAGAGATCGCTTTACGAAGCTATTGGTAAGAAGTATCCTCCATCTCCTGAACGGAACTTGGTGGCTTCGTTCGCTGAGCGGAATGGTGAGAATCTTGACCGTGTTGTTCCAGGTAACTACACCGCAGGTGATTGTATAGGTTTTGGGAATGGTGGTATCAAGCCAATGAGCGGTGGTTTTACTATAGATTTTCGAAATCCTCAGAGTCGTTGTTCATCGGTTCTAAGTGTTCCTCAATCTAATGGTTTTGGAATGGACCAGTCTTCGAAGAAGAG
>NC_025688.1:24294490-24326962 GCF_000633955.1 Camelina sativa
CAACAGTCTACTTAAGAAAATGGTATAATATATACTCTGTGTCAAAGTTATGCTCTCTAATTTTTTTTTGAAAAGAGAAGTTATGCTCTCTAATTTCACCAAGGTTTGTCATCCATGGCGATGGGTGGATTGATGCTGCCTGGTTTGGGTCGAGGACTACCTTAAACATTCCAAAAATTTCATGAAACGTTAGAGTTACGTTGGTGTGGTCGCCAGGAAACTCCTAAAACATTCATATAGATAGTTGATAAGCTCATAAGAGTATAAGAGAGGTAAAAGAGAACACGTGCAAACGAGAATACACGTGAGAATGAAGCTGGAGTGAAGAAGAAGTTAGTTACGTTTCCATAACAAACTATGTTAGGACCTTTAGTATAAATAGGGGTTGTGGCATTCATTGGGGAGTCATGTTGAAGGTTGTGTGTTGTTGAAGCTTCTCCTGCGTGAGAAGGGAGCTTGCGTGCTCTGTTACGGTGTGATAGGTGATTGAGAACTGTAACTCAATCTCTATCAATGGTTCTAGCGTTAAATAGGAATTTACAAAGATCTAGAAGTTGCACGTCATTTGTAAGAAACAAACTTAGCTAAACGATATGAACAAGGTTTTGCTTGGTTTTATGGAATTAAACATAAAAAGTGGCTTAGAAAAAGCAAGATAACGAAAGAAGGATGCATAAAACGACGACGAACAAACATATCCAGGAGGAAATAGCTAGCTGCTAAGAAAACAATTAAGAACGACAGAATAGTACTTGCCAAAAAAATATAATTAAACCATCACACACAATCAAAATATCACTCCGAACGTCACACAAGGGATATATAGACAATGATATGCAAACAATACACGGATTACGTACGTTTGCGCTCAACCCTATGTATAAGGTAATGTATTTCTACTACATATGCTTGACTTACATAACACTAGTTGATCTATCGGGTCTTTTACGTTTCCCAGGCGAACATGTTGATATCGTATTATACTTTTTTGGCGAATATTGAAAGTGAACACATAGCGTGGAGTTAAACTAGTGATACCACAAAAAAAATATATATATTGAAAGTTGGAAATGAAGTTCATAACATTGTGTGTGTGCTCTTGGGGAAAAAGAAAGGGTCCAGCGGCTCTCTAATTTAGTTAACTAGGCCACTAATCGTAAACTAAGAAATTAAAATGATTTGTCGACATTTTAAGGTTCTAAAAAGAAAAAGAAAAATAATAATTAAGGTTTGATTCTAGTACGATCCAACTATCCAAGTTGGGGAAAAAAAAACTATAGATAAATTATAAATCTCATTAAATATGTACTTGCCACTAAAAAGAAGACAAAAGTATATTGTACTACTTACTAATTTGCATATTAAATCAACAATTATGTAAGCTTTAACTTACTGTAATGACAACACGTGGCAATCAATGAACCGATAAGTACATTTTAGCTAATTTTTAAAAAAATTAATAAAGCACGACGACGACGACGACAGGTCCCCACAAAAAACGCATAAAGATCCAACGGCTGTGATTTGCTTTTCCCTACCTCGGAGATTAGACCTTCTTTTTTATATAAATTCTTAATTATGTTAAAAGAAAAAAATTAAAACGCATTTATTCCGATTCCTTTCTCTCTCTCTCTCTTCGGTCCCCTCCCTCCCCACCCTCTAAAGTCTCTCCTTCTTCTTCTTCTTCCTTAATCACCTCTGCTTCTTTCATTAATTTCTCAATCTAGAGAATATGATTACTGAACCAGGTCTAACCGGGATTTCTGCTGCGATTACTCGGAACCGTTTACCCGGTTTACCCGATCAATCCACTTCGTTGCTCCCCAATCATACCTTCACTCCGGTGTCACTATACGACAGTTTCAATTACAATCTCTCCTCCTCCGATCACAGGAATCCGCCGGAGAATTCAGTTTTTGTTCGGGAAGTGGTAGTGGGGGAAGAAGAAGATCCGGCTGATGATTTTGATTTCTCCGATGCTGTGTTAGGATACATTAGTCAGATGTTGAACGAAGAAGACATGGATGATAAAGTATGCATGCTCCAAGAGTCTCTAGATCTCGAAGCTGCTGAGAGATCGCTTTACGAAGCTATTGGTAAGAAGTATCCTCCATCTCCTGAACGGAACTTGGTGGCTTCGTTCGCTGAGCGGAATGGTGAGAATCTTGACCGTGTTGTTCCAGGTAACTACACCGCAGGTGATTGTATAGGTTTTGGGAATGGTGTAATCAAGCCAATGAGCGGTGGTTTTACTATAGATTTTCGAAATCCTCAGAGTCGTTGTTCATCGGTTCTAAGTGTTCCTCAATCTAATGGTTTTGGAATGGACCAGTCTTCGAAGAAGAGTTTGTATTCTGATTCGAATGGGGAGAGTCATCAATCTGTTTGGTTGTTTAGGGGTGGGATTGAAGAAGCTAGTAGGTTTCTTCCTGAACAAAACGAGTTGATTGTGAATTTTAGAGAGGAGAGTTGTATGAGCAGAGGAAGGAAGAACTCTAGCCGTGATGAGGTTTGTGTGGAAGAAGAGAGGAGTAGTAAGCTACCTGCTGTGTTTGGTGAGGATATTTTGAGGTCAGATGTTGTAGATAAGATCTTGGTTCATGTTCCTGGAGAAGAGAGCATGAAGGAGTTTGATGCGTTGCGTGAAGTTCTGAAGAAAGGAGTAGAGAAGAAGAAAGCTTCAGTGGCTCAAGGTGGGAAGAGACGAGCTAGAGGAAGGGGACGTGGAAGAGGAGGAGGAGGAGGAGGAGGAGGGCAAAATGGGAAAAAAGAAGTTGTGGATTTGAGAAGTTTATTGATACATTGTGCTCAAGCTGTTGCAGCTGATGATCGTAGGTGTGCGGGCCAGTTGTTGAAACAGATAAGGCAGCATTCTACGCCGTTTGGTGATGGGAACCAGAGATTGGCTCATTGTTTTGCTAATGGTCTCGAGGCGAGGTTAGCCGGTACCGGAAGCCAGATTTACAAAGGGATTGTGAGTAAACCGAGATCAGCTGCAGCTGTCTTGAAGGCTCACCAGCTTTTTCTTGCGTGTTGTCCGTTTAGGAAGCTCTCTTATTTCATAACCAATAAGACCATACGCGATCTTGTTGATAATTCTCAGCGGGTTCATGTTATTGATTTTGGTATCCTCTATGGTTTCCAATGGCCAACTCTTATTCACAGGTTTTCCATGTATGGATCACCAAAGGTTAGGATCACCGGGATTGAGTTTCCTCAGCCAGGGTTTCGTCCAGCACAGCGGGTTGAAGAAACTGGTCAAAGGTTAGCAGCGTATGCCAAACACTTTGGTGTGCCATTTGAATATAAAGCAATTGCTAAGAAGTGGGATGCAATTCAACTTGAAGATCTCGATATAGACAGAGATGAGGTTATCATAGTTAATTGCCTCTACCGAGCTGAGAATTTGCATGATGAATCGGTCAAAGTAGAAAGCTGTAGAGACACTGTGCTTAATTTGATCGGGAAGATCAATCCGGATCTTTTTGTCTTTGGCATTGTGAATGGTGCATACAATGCACCGTTCTTCGTGACACGATTTCGCGAGGCTCTGTTTCATTTCTCCTCGATTTTCGACATGCTTGAGACGATTGTGCCACGGGAAGACGAAGGGAGGATATTCCTTGAGATGGAGGTCTTTGGGAGAGAGGCATTGAATGTAATTGCGTGTGAAGGTTGGGAAAGANCATTTGAGTATAAAGCAATTGCTAAGAAGTGGGATGCAATTCAACTTGAAGATCTCGATATAGACAGAGATGAGGTTATCATAGTCAATTGCCTCTACCGAGCTGAGAATTTGCATGATGAGTCGGTCAAAGTAGAAAGCTGTAGAGACACTGTTCTCAATTTGATCGGGAAGATCAATCCGGATCTTTTTGTCTTTGGCATTGTGAATGGTGCATACAATGCACCCTTCTTCGTGACACGGTTTCGCGAGGCTCTCTTTCATTTCTCCTCGATTTTCGACATGCTTGAGACAATTGTGCCACGGGAAGACGAAGGGAGGATGTTCCTTGAGATGGAGGTCTTTGGGAGAGAGGCATTGAATGTAATTGCTTGCGAAGGTTGGGAAAGAGTGGAGAGGCCTGAGACATACAAGCAGTGGCATGTCCGGGCTATGAGGTCAGGGTTGGTACAAGTTCCATTTGACCCAAGCATTATGAAGACAGCGCTGCATAAGGTCAACACATTCTACCACAAAGATTTTGTGATCGATCAAGATAACCGATGGCTCTTGCAAGGCTGGAAAGGAAGAACCGTCATGGCTCTTTCTGTTTGGAAACCAGAGTCCAAGGCTTGACTGACAAATCCTCGTTAGCATAAGGGAGAACCATATCTTGATTTTTTCCCCTGTAATTCCAAGATACGGCATCACAGGTACAGCTGGGATTCATATTCACATTGCTTTATCAATGCTATCTGATTCTTTCTAAGCATTGTACTGAGACTGCGTCATCTCTTTTGCAGATGAAAGTCTTTGTCATCCGCAAGAACTTGTTAAAAGATGATATTGATGTAAGTCCCTATTTATAACTTCCCTAGCTGGATATTTGTTGGTTTCTCAGCTAGGTTAGTAGGTTCTCCTAACGGTATTCTTGTAGCTAGGGATGATCAGAGAGTTTGTATATTGCTAGCAGAGTTAACTTGTCTAGATTGTAACACGTATAAGAGGAAGCTTAGACAAACTATGGTTTCAAGAGAAGGTTTTTACTTCTCCAATGTACACACGAGGACCAACGTACATTGAAATAAGAGGTTTTACTATTTCTGGAAAACTCTTCTGCTTGGAATCTGAGCTCTTAGTGTTATTAGTTGTGGTCCCTCAATGCTATTTGTGAGTTTTGATGATCTCTAAATATATTTCAAAAGCTTTTGGTGTTACTTAGAATTTAGGGCAAGCAAGACCTCATGAGAAATAGAAAGAGCCGGTTCACACACATAAAGAACTCATCCCTCTTAATGTCAATCCTAGGACTCTGCTACGAGGACAATGAGAACAAAAAATATTTATCAGAACTTAGTGGTTACTTGAGCGAAAAGGGCCTTGAAATCCTTCGTTGGGGTGCCTGTTCCCTCGGGCTTTGAGGCCAGGTCAAGTGCTTTGAATTTTGCCTCCCCAAGTTGCAACGCCTGCTTAAATAGAACACTTACCATGATTAGGGAGAAGCAAAACTGGTTTTAAAAATATGGCGACTGTTAGTGGATCATCCAGTTTAATGAAATCCCTTTTGATCAGTAATGAACCCACCTGAACGCAGACTTCTGCAACATCAGGCCTTGCGATTGTTCTTGTTTCTGTCTCGAGAAGCTCGTCATCTTTTCCCACGAGTAATTCGCGAATGCCACCTTCCTTGTCCTGCAGACCTCCCGCTCTGAATCCAAGAGCAATATTGCAAGATGAGAATTCCGCCATTGCAATTTGTATCAGATGCAAGTAAACAACAATAAAGTTTACCTGATGATGGTGTATGGAATACCGGAATCAGCCAAGTATTGCTCAGCCTTTCTCTTCCAAACCTATACAAAATTGCAGAAAAACATTTGCTGTGAAACTTATCCTCTATGTGTTGAAGAAAACAAAGAAGGACGAGACTCACCAGAATGTTGGCATTGCCAATACTATTGAGAGGGTGATTAAGGTTTGTTCCTCCCATCGACCCAACCAAAACAATCTGCTTAACTCCCGCAGCCTTAGCTACATATTTCAGCAAACAGTAAGCACCTTAGCTGAAAACACACATACAAAAAAACTCAAAGAGATGAATAGTAATACAAACCAGCGTCTATCTGATTCTTCTGACCAATCCAATCAACCTGTTCTGGATAAGCTCCATCGTCAAAGTAGAACTCAGGTCTCCCTCCTTTACTAGGATCAAAACCTGGTTTCATTTTCGGTACAGCGCTGGTAAGAATGACCAAAGTATCGATTCCTTCAACAGCAGAAGCAATGGCTGAAGGATCTCTGATATCTCCAATGAACACCTCATCCTCTCCACTGATCTTCTCCTTGCTCTCCTTTGTCCTCACTAAACCCTTCGCCACAAACTGATCCGACCTCTCTTTCAATTTCTTGAACACAATTTGCCCTGTCACATCCACCATCAACATTGAACAGTAATCTTATAGAATTTCACAGTAGCACATTGTAGAGAGAATCAAAAAAATCTTCAGAGAGAGAGTGAACCTGTTCTTCCACCGGCACCGGTGACAAGAACGGTGAGAGGTTCAGATGTTGCGGCGGCGGAAACGATAACGGACACTCTTCTGAGCTTTCCGGTTAACTTACTTCGACAACCAATCGACGTTAAATCCGAAACAAGTGGGCGAAATTGAAGAGACGAAAAACGAGGAACTGATACAAAAGAAGAAGCTACAGCTCCGGATTTGTGAGTGTTAGCAGGAAGCTGTAGATGGAAGCATGGTTTCGTTGTCGTCGTCGTCGTCATCATCGCCATTGACTGGTGATTTTGGGTAAGCTCAGACAATGAGAGTGAGTAGATATCGAAATTTCTGATTTCCGCCACGTCACCTTATCTTTTGAATTATTTGAAACTTTATTTTATTTGATTCCAATGCGTTTTAAACAGGCCTGATATTATACTGGGCCAAGGCCGATCTCTTTAGTCCAGCGTTTTGTATCATTTGATCCGATAATCTGATTTTATTTATATTTTTATTAAACTCATAATACATGAGCCAGAAGGTAAAAAGGCTATTTACAAAACTACAACAGATATTATTACTGCTGGAATCTTTCAAATAAGCAGTTTATTAGGCAATAACCGGAGTTTCAACGGCAAGCTTTGCGGAGTAGCTAACTTTTTCAGGCTTAGCCTGTGATACCCATAGCTCTGGCAAAGCCTCCTTAAGGTTGTGAATGTTTTCTAACGCATAATCTGCATATTTCACTCTCTGTGAAGTTCCCACCTACACCAAACAAACATCATCACTCCAGTATTATAGTCTCGACCTTTCACTACTTAGAGTAATCATGAAACGTGTTTTGAAAAAACTTACCAGAACAGTATCCAGACCAACGCGTTTACCGGCCTGAATGTTTCGAACACTGTCATCGAAGAACAACTACAAGAAACAACCCGTTATGATTTACTAGAGACGTCAAATCAAATCAAACAAATGGGTCAATATGTTATGAAAATTTCTAAGAGGCACTCACGGTTCTTTGAGGGTCGATGTTGGCGATTTCAAGAGCCTTTACTATGGCAGTTTCAGATGGTTTGCAGACAATAGGTGTCTTAGGTAAAGCGGAAACTGGCTGTTCATGATCGGATAAGTATCCGATGATGTCGAAGATCTCATTCTTATCATCATAACTAACTTTTGCACGACTAGTAGAAGAATTTAATGATTCAAAGCAAAGTATTCCTTCGAAACAGTCCTCTAACCCTAGCCTCTCTAGTGCTCTTGCTGCGTGTAACTTATCTGCGTTTGTGAAGATCTGAAAAGTTGTGACAGATAAATATATATGAGAAAATATAAAGAAAAGTAGTCTTTTGATGAGATTTTTTTTTTGTGGAATGATTAAGTTGAGAAGAATCATTACGATCTTGCGAAGAGGTAGGCTAAGTAAGAGACTTCTCAAAATGGGATCTGGTTTGATGTTCTCATAAGGTAGTCTCCCATGTACAAAACTGTTAGGAAAAAACAAGACAAATTCAGAAATTATCCTATGACTTGGTATACTGTGCGATTAGATTTTGTGTATATTAGTATATATATATATATATACCTGTGATACTCGTCATAATCGAAGTTATAACCTATCGCCTGAAAAATAATTATGATTAAACTCGGTGAAGAATTAAGCTATGTTATGGATTCATTTAAGTTCAAAAGAGATAAGTAAATCTACTCGAAGACCGGCCATGGTAGTTCCATAGTTCTTGTAAAGTGAATTAGATAAGTCCAGGATCTTATTCTTGTCGATTCCAAGCTTCTCCACCATGTAGTCTACAAAAAAAACAAACAAATTTTATAGAAAACGTAATGACTTGAAGAACAAGAAATTGATTTCGGATAAACAAAAGTCACCTTTGATGTTTTGTCCACATTCTTTAGCAATCCCAGAGCTCAATGGATAAAGGGTATCATCAAGATCTACAAAAATTCCCACAAAAATATAGATATTGTTTCAGATAACAAAACAGAGAAAATTGCCGGAAAAATGGAAAACAGAGCAATGAGTGTCTTACCAAATAAAAGGGTATCATATTTTGAAAGCTCAATCTCCATTTTTAGTCGATGATGAGGGATGCCGGATGATTATCTCACTCCTCGAGAATCTTTATATAAAGAGATAATCTTAGACTCAGTGACAATGATGCTTAATAATCAAAGAAGAGGAGGAAACAGAGATTCAGACAAAAGTAGTGGGAACCAAACAGCCAAAGTGTGCAAGTTTAACTCATCTCCATATGTTTGGGGATAAGAATTATTTTTAATTGGCTGGTGTCACACCGACCACTCATAATCTTAAATAGTACAATAACATATTCACTTAATTTTGATCTAAAATGTTCATAATAGTTTTTATAAACTAAAAAGAATTTAAGTATAGGGAACGAAAAATACAATTATGGTTTTTTTACTTCACACAAAAAAAAATAATGTATATCAGAAATAATCAAGACGTAACGAAAGATTAAAACCTACAATTTGACGTGGTCGAGAACGTCAATAGCAATTAACAGATCATATGTAGTTATGAACAATGTAGTTTTATCATATTAACTATGAAGCCATTTTAGTAACAAGAATCTCTTCAAGTTTTGCGTAAATGCATGTAACCTAAAGTTTCCATAAATCTGGAAATCAACTCATCAAAAAAAGAAAAGAAGAAGCATCTATGTAATATATTATCGAACCTGATATAAGAAACAAATGGCTTAGCTAATGAAAACGCAGAGGACAAGTCGTGAGACGGTGAGAGGCCAAACAAAGGCAGAAGAAGAAGAAAGGGAAGGAGAAAGAATAGAGGCAAAAGGCTTTATATAGAGGAGAAAAAGCCAACGCGGTGTTCAACTTTTACGTGCTTCCCATTTTTTTCCTTTCTTTTTCGGCAATTTTTTCCTGTATCTCTTTTTCAGTTAACAATTTTAATTTTTGGCCATATCATTTCATTAAAATATTTTAGAATATATATATACAGTTGCGTTACGTGTTCAATTTGAGTCATCGTCAAACCGGAACTAAAACAATGCACTTTTTCTGACTACATAATTTAGGTTTACCATCAATTTGTCAAATATAATAGACATACTCAAAATAACTTTACACTTCTGTAAACTTTATAGTTAGAAAATAATTATACATTCTGTAAAATTTATCGTTAGAAAATAAAACCGTAACATATTACTTACATAGACCCAAAATTATGTTAAATCTTATATGATTTTCCTTTTTCTTTTGCGAAAAATAACAACATAAAATACAATAATTGAAAATTATACAACAATTGTTTAGAGATATATACGTATTTTGGCATTATCGTATAAGCTTTCTGGTTTAAAAACTATATGATCTTGTTTAAGTTGTTTAACCCGACTAGTAGTAGTAGATAATTATCTTTACCCCTTCATTTGGAACTTGTTGGAAGTACAAGAGTTGATGAGAATGATAAGAAAGAAAACTAAAGCCAAAGGCATGTGTGTGGTGTAAATGCAGTGAATACAGCTATATTGATTTACGACCAACTTTGAACAAAAGAATCATGTGATTACTGATTACTTATGATAGGACCAACACAAAAAAAAGTTTTAAGACGATGAGCTGTCACCTTCTCATCTTCTATTATTCTTGATTAGTACTTTTGTTTTGTTTTGTTTTGTTTTCGAACAAACTTACCCCTTCAATAATTGACCAACAATGCTATCATACAATAATTGATCAACAAGAGGACTTGTACCACACGGGTTTGTTTCCTATGATAATTTAATTTTCTAGAACCTGGTTGATTATTATAAATAAATCAAAATTATTACTCAATTGCTAGTAAGTTATGATTGTGATTAAGGTACCTTTATTGATCCATTTCTTAATTGTAATAACTACAACTCGAAAATTGATTCCGGATTTTGATAGTTATATATAACTCGAGTTCTGTAATCCTAAAATTTGAGGATATCCACTCTAATATAGAGATACAAACTTACCCTACTCCAATTATCACTTTGAAGTTTTTGATGACAAGTTTGATGTGTGGAAGTAAATATTTATCATCATTGTTATCACAACTTACAAGTACATCAGTACGTGTACGTGTGATTGGGCATCTTGAAAATAACCATTCGGTCCCTTTCGCAGTAATGATTTCATTGTTTTCGTTCCTTTTCCTATGCAGAGCCGGCGCTATGTTTTTTGTGGCTACAAGCAAACTGAAAAAAGGCTGATTTGCACATATTTAAACTATTTTTTTTATCAAACTAAATAATAAATCTGGATAGTTTTAACAAAAGCACAAAAAATTCTAAAGTATCACATATCAAAAAAAAATTTTGTGTGAAAATGATTCTCCTTGCATTTTTACTTGCAAACTCATCCATCAAGGTTTCATAGTCAATTTTGCTGCCAAACTCATGGACATCATCACTGTTATTTTTGTTTGATCTCCTCTGAAATCTCATCAATTTCAGAAGTTTCAGTTCGTTTAACATACCTTCACCTTAAGGATGTATAAAATATTAGTAGAGTGGGTAGAGGGAGAAAGAAGAAGGAAGAAGAAGCTATGATAGCTATTCGCTAGGGTTAACTGATTTTTTTTTTCTATTTTCGTTTTCTAAATACTAATAATTTATAAGATATATATATATTTCAAAATAATTTAAAGCTATAATATTATGCCTACAAATAAAAAATGGAAAGCTGATAGTTTAGGTAATCGAACCTGGTAAGTGAAGGTGAGAGATACCTAAATACTACCACTAGACTACATATACCTACTTAATTTTAAGGCCGAATTGTTTTTAATATATTATCGGCCGCAAGCACTTCCTTGCTTCGCTTGTACCTATGGCCGGCTCTGTTCCTATGAACGGTTGCGATGCCACTTATGTAACTTTAGTGATTGATGAAAAAAACAAAATCCAAATATAAATTTGTATTTAACACTGATGTCCCCACTTAACCTTTTTATAAATTTTATATTAAACCCTAAAAATTAATAATAAAAAAACTTACATTTTACCAAGCAATAATAAAATATGCAAAATGCAGCTGTAAGTTTTGAAGTTAAAATAAAAAGTAAAAAATACAACGTCATTCAAGTAAAAAGATAATGTTAAATTGCACTCTTGTTATCGGTTATCATTTAATATTACACTAATATATCGAAACTTATATATTTGCGGTACAATTATTCAACCTAAGTATTGTTTTTTCTATGTGAATATAAGAGTTCTCAATTCCTACTACACACAAGCCGTTTCTCAGTCTCAAAATTATTGAGTCAAATATAATACATCCAGCCCAAAACCTAATATGCTCTTCTTATACTAAAACTAGAGCACGGGTTAGAATTCATTTTATTTATGTTATAATTTTTATATAAAATATAACTTATGTGATTGTTTTTAAAAGTTTTTTAAGATAAAATATTATGCAATAAAATCATATGCTAAATATGATGACTTGAAAAAAGACAGCTATTTTGTAAGTTTTATATTGTTAATGATTCTAGATAATTACCCGTGCTATAACACTGATTAAATTTTATTATATACAAAATTTGTATATTTTATATTTTAAAATAAAATTTTAATATGTTGTATTAGGTTATATATGTGAAGTTATATCAACAATGTATATTCTACATCATGACTTGAATGTCATTATAAGACATAATTGTGTAAATTTGGTTTTTAAAAAGCGAGTTATTATATTATGAGTAATTTAATATATTGTTATACTTTTTGTTTTAATATACTTGGTTTCTTGAAATTTTTTCATATTATAGTGAAATACTAGATTAGGACCCGCGGTACACCGCAAGGCAAAATTGTTTATAACTAAAATATTTAAATTATAAGTTGTATTTGTTGGTTAAATATGTTATAATTATATAATAATTGTTAAATAAATCATATAATACCGCAATATAATTTATTTTTTACATAATATTTATTTAATCAATTTAATTAGATATGTCTATTCTCTAATACTGACAGTGTTAACAAAATAATAAAATGATGTTTTACCTGTGTAACACTGAATTAATGATATTTTTTAATTTATATAAATATTGATAAAACTCGTCTTGCTATATAATCCGGTCCCAAGATATTTTAACTCACATTATATCATCTCAATTTTAATATTTATTGTGTATCTACAGTATAATATTTATCATATTTAAATTTTAAAAAAATTTAAATATTTATCATATTTAACTTTTTAAAAAATTTAAATATTTTTCATATTTAACCTTTTAAAAATATTTAAAATAAAGAACCTGAATAAACCAACTTTAATTTTTTAAAGTTTGAATACTTGATAAATCAATGTTTTTACTCATTTGTATTCAGAATCATTTTGGTCTTTTTCATAGTACGACTCTAAACCATTGCCCAATTTTTTTTGACGATGTGGGATATTGTATCCATATTTTTTATTCATCTATTGAGTAATATATTTCCGTTTTTAAAATTTTGTATTACATCATATGCAGGAAAAAATCACAATTTTTATTAACTAAATGTATTATAGAATAATTCAAGATAATTTAAATATAAATTCAAATAAAAATTAAAGGGGATCATATATTTATGTTTGAATGAGGTAGAAAGATTTTCTTATTTTTTTTAAATATTACCTATAATTAATTTTGAAGTTTTAGTAACTAATATTAAAATCAATGCATTAAATGTAAAAACTTTCCAAAAAGTATTTTTGAGCAAAAACTGCTGCAAAAATACTAGTATAGATTATTGACATAGCTATAACAAATCAATTTAGAGTCTTTATAGTTTCTAAATTTTATATCAAGTTTCAATATATTAAAAATATTTCAAAAGAAATTATTTAAAGTTTATTCTATTATATAAAATTCAACAAAAAAATATAAAATTAAATTTAAATAGTCAAATTTTGACCCGTTACTCAGAAATTTTTTTAATTCAATAGATACTATTTTTAAAGAATAATATTATTAAAGTTTGAATATTTTCTAGATTTAATAATTTATATTTGTAATTAAAAATTCAACTTATGTTATATCCGGAAATAAAACTATTTTTTTTAATTATAATAAATAATATGATAATTTATTTGTTTCACAAAATGGAATCATATATAAAAATGAAAGGTGAAGTATAATGATAATTAACAAATTAATATGTTAAGTTAGATATCAAAAGATTTTATTTGATGAATAATTTAATAAAAGAAATTAATATGGTAAATTAGATGATATGATTCTTTAGAATATTCTATTTAAGATTTTTTGTATAACATATTTATAACCAATTAATCTATCAATTAATGTATAACCTATTTGTAACCAACTTAAAATTATATAGTCTAGACAATTGTGTACTTCCCTTTTATCATAAAGGGGATACAAGATGGATATTGCTTTCGTCACATTCATAGTCCTCGCTTGTCTTGCTGCCATTCTTCTCGTATGTTGTGTCATCTCTGGTTGCAGCAATTGGGGCGAGGAGAAGTATCTGTCCGATGCTTTTGATCTAGAAAATGGTCAAACGGGAACAAAAGATGTTCCAAGTTTGACCAGCACTGGCCATCATTAATCATCATGATAACAACAATAATGACGGTCACCACAACATCATCGTTAATTTTCCGGTGGAGACTCTTCTGGTGGCTGTCATCGTTAATTTTCGATGATGTAGCTTGTAGATTTTATTTACATAGTAATTTACAGAACATTCCATTTACTTTCGTTTATTTTTATTTTTTTTTCGTATATTCAATTGTTTGTTATCAAATAGATGTAGAGATCGAGAAAACGCAGAAAACAAAAGTGGAGCAAATTGTTTTTGATTTCTATTTAGAAAACTACACAAATTTTTGTTTGTGTTGTGTTGATGATTACAAATACAAGATATTTTGAACGTCGAGAGAGGTTCTTAACACTATATAAGGCAGTTTCTTTACGTACTCTACAAGTAAGTAACAAAGATACAAATCAAGAAATTAAACACCGATCGATTCGTTCCTTTCAAATCAAAAGAGTGTCGTTTGGCGACCGATTCTTCTTGGTAAGCCAAAATTTTGGTAAGATCTGATCTCGCCATGTACTGTTGCCGTTACAATCACCATCCCCCAAGCCGTTGGCTGTATAGTGTGTGGACCATGGCCACCACTGTCGAACCACGACCATGAAGATAACCTTGATGATGTGTTTATCGATGGGGATTCCCCAAACCTTGATGAATGCTGCTCTGAACCGTTCATACTCGACGACGCGCTGAAGCTTCCCAGCTCCGGTCCCGCCTCTTCCTCTGGTTGCTGAGGACTCTGCGTAGCGGCTTTCTTAGGCATTGGAGGTAACCCCGGTTTTTTATTGCGGTTGGATGTAGTTGGTGCTGTCGCAGAGGATTCTTCTCTTGTTGGTGAGCTTGTGGAGGATGAAGGCTGGCTTGAAGTGGATATGCGCTTTGAGTGGCGTTTAGAGTGAATCTGAACCGGTGGTGGCTCGCCTCTAACATGACCGTGCCAAGGAACAGCGGCTGAGACATCTTTGCAGTGAAAATGTTCGTGAGATTGTGTCGTCACTGTTGATCTTGTTCGGTGACTGTCGTTCTTCCACAAGTAAACCTGAGAGTCTTCGCTCGCACAGATTATGTATCTCCCGTCCTGGCTATATGAAGCAGAGAGTTGGCTGCACGTGTTTCTAAAGCCTGTCAACAAAAGTATCAGTTTTGTTAGCTGCATATATCGATTTGATCACGCTGTTGTTTGTGTATCTCTAACTGGTGGCTTGTAGAGAATTAACCTTTGAACTTGTGAATAACTTCAGAACCGTCTAAAATTCGAATCCGTGAATCAGCTGATGTGACAAGAACTTCGGATGGATTCACCGGGGAAAACTATATAATGCATCAACTTGTAAACATTTTATGGTGTTTGTTTACTCAAGTCTTAAAGAGGAGTTTTGGTTTTTAGGACACGAACCTGAAAACTGGTGATCTTCCTTCTCGCTTGTGATTTCTTATTGCTTTGAACATCAATCTGACTAGTTTGATTCAGCTTACAATCTGTTCTACAGAAGAAGAAAAAAAAACGCATAGCAATGAAAAGGAGTATTCAACTAGGAAGTGATGTTTTGAATCAGAAAGAGCTTAGGAAGAACCTTCTGTATCGTAAGCACGGCAAATTCCTTTATGTGACCCGATAAGTGCACCCTTCAATCGGAGAAAAAAACAAGATTTCCATCATTGAAAAAAAGGAACTTATCTATTGAAGACTACTGCAAGAAACAGAGCAAATACCTGACCGTCTGGAGTGTAGCAAGCAGCAGTGACCATTTCATGAAGATCACTCCATTCCACAACATGTCGATCTTGTATGCTCCATATCCTTATCTTAGCGTCAAGTGATCCACTTAAGAAATAATTTTCATCCACTGGGCTGAACTGAATACATGTCACTGTTGAATCAATGTGAAAATGGTCAAAAGGGAATGCAGCAAAATTATAGCTAGATGTAAAAGACCGGATAAAAAAAAGATGTATATCTCACCGTAGTCATTGTGGGCAAACAATTTGAGACATGTTTTGGTTTCTAGATCCCATAACCTGACTGTTTTGTCCATGGAAGACGAAAGCAGAAGCTGAGATTTGGACCAAGACAGATCCAAAATAGCATCCAAATGACCTTTCAAAGAGCAAACAGGCTTATCAGAAAAGGAGAAGACGGTTTCAGGAACATGTACGTAATCCGGGATGTGATTGCTTCTTCTTCCGGAGGCGCTTTTCCCTTTCTTTTTCTTGTCCGTCATCTCATTCCCACCGCCTGATCTTTCCCCAGAGTCACAAAGTGAAGGATGAATAGGAGTAAGACTCCCTTCATTCATAGACATCAGCTCACATTCTTGAACCTCCCACACATGAATGACTCTATCAGCTCCTCCGCTCGCAAGATAATGAGCGTCTTGACTAAACTTGATAGTCCAAACCGCACCTTCATGAGCTTGAATCTCTTGACACATATGCAAAGCACTCAATTCCTTATAAGACTTCCCAGTAGGTCTCACTTTCACCCACTCATTAGCTTTACCATGTTTATTACTATCTTTCCCTTTTCTAGGACTATCCGTGGAGGTGCTTCCATCGCTAACATCTTTATCCGCAACACGTAAACTCATAGAATGAGCAACACCTTTAATGTTCTTCAACAAGGCAGCTCCTCTTCTCTTACTCAACCTCACACTTTTCGAAAGGTAGGAATTAAACTTCCTTAAATCCATAATAGGTTCGTAGTTAATCCTATTCACATTCTCTCTACGCATAAGCTCTTTAACCACAGGTGAATACCCAACACATTTCTCAAACTCCTCCAAAGTTAATTGCTTCCCTGTTTGTAAATCACTAAGCCTATTCCACATCCCATCTTCATCATACTCATTCACTATAAACTCTTTCCCTGTATCAAGATTCTTAATCAAGAAAAACGCACCAACCGCAGACGTCAACGCCTCTGAACCACCGCCACCGCCGCGGGGAGCCTTACCGTTTCGACAAACAGCAGGGGATGATTGTCTGATCGGAGTTTGGTAATGACAGATCCTCGTCCGTGTAGTAACTCCAATCGTCGAATAGGTTCTCGTGAGACGTTGCTTTGAGACTTTCCCTAAAATCTCATCTTTCCTCCTTTTCTCAATCAAGAACCTCTCGATATCAGATTCCGATCTCGACCGAGCAAGCATAACCGGAACGTGGTCATGATGATGATGATCGTGATCTTCAATCTCCGGTTCACCATTCGCCGTCATCTTCATCTTCATCTTATCATCACTATTGATAGCAGTAGCAGCGTTAGAAACAACGCGGCGGATGGAAACAGCAGCACTGACCATATCTTTATTGCTAACAAGTCCCATCCCGTGGAGAAGACGACGACGCCGTTCCGAAATCGATCCGGGAGCAGCCATCCAGATATCGTAATCAGGAGACATGGCCGGCGTACGGAACTTTCTAGAGGCGGTGGTTAAGGAAGAGACGGCGGAGGAGAAGGAGAGACGACAATCGTCGAAATCTTCGTCTTCGTCATCGGAAGAAGAGGAGTTAGCAGCAGACATGTCGAAAGCTAAAGCAGAAGAGAGACGATCATGAGTTTCGAAGAACCTATCGTCGTCTTCGTCTTCTTCGAAATCACCTAATCCTTCCCAGTTCATCGCCATTGTTCTCTTCCGATTCATTTTGTTGTTTCCTCCGTTTCTTTCTTCCATTGTCTTCTTCTTCAACAACAAAACGAATTCGATCGAAATTGAATTTGAGAAACAGATTTTGATTTTTTTTTTTTTTTTTTCAGGGCAGCGTTATGGAAGGATGGGCAAATCGGGAAATATGGGGGAAAGTGTCGAAGACGTGTTTTGTAATAAGACAATTCATCTCTTCACGTTCATTTAAGATCTTTCTTATTTCAAAACAAAAAGGTCGTGGAAGCATGTTTTGCTTCCGTCATACTTCAAAAGATCTAATTTACGTTTGGGTTCTTCGACTCTATATAATACTAGTATTAGATAGAAGTATATTTTAGCATCATACATCTGGTGCTATAGTCTAAACATTTTAATACTTTAGGAATATTTTCAAATGTACAATATATAAGAGAGAGAGAGATGCATATCTCATAATCTCAAAAAGGTTTTAATAAGAAACCAAAAAAAGAAGTAGTAGTTGGGATGAGAACGAAAAAAAAAGAGGGCTGAGAATACATACATACACGTGTAAAAGAAATGACAACTGGGATGGGATCTCAGTCTCACTCTAATCTCTTCTCTCCTCTTTGATTATCCAGCATTTTCTGAAAAGAAATGAAATCGTTGATAACCATTGTAGCAAAACCTTTTAATGTCACTAAAAGAAGGCATAAAATTGGAGAGAAGGTAAGGAGAAATTACATAGTCTTTGAAAACGATAGGTCGTCCCATGCTCTGTATAATACTATAATTTCTTCCGTGAGTTCCAGTAAAACTCGCTTCTCTCTCTCAAATTTTCCACCGTTGACAATCATTTACCTAAAAAAAAGTATATCAATAACATGGAAATAACATAATAACATGTTCTACAATTTAAAATAATAAATTATATTAAAATTTGAAGACACAGAGGTTTAAAGAAATCCAGAAGAAAAAACCTGATTTATAAGAATGTAAAACAAAAAATAGTCGATGCAAGATATGGAGAAGATCAACCTTGAGAATTTTAAACAGACAGTAAAATAATTCATCGAGATTTAGGAGGAGAAGAGGTGGGGATCGTGGCCAATGAAAGAGAAAAGAGTTTTGAGAAAGAAAAAAGACAAAATAAAAGAAAAACGATAAAAAAAAAATTGTGCGAAACTGTGAACCGATAAAATGTTTTTTCTTTGATTTACTTTTTACCACGATCTTCTTTTTTTGTTTATTATTATTTTAAAAAATTACTATTTGTTATCACGTTGGTTGGTTTAACTGTTTTTGTTTTAAATTTTAATTATGTAATATCGATTTTCTGATTTTCGTTTTTTTCTTCCCATGATCTATTTATTGTTTTACAATTAATATTTTTTCTAACATGTCAAATTTTTATTGGTCAGATGACTTGTGCTTTATAGGATAAAGGATATATAATACGAAACAAAATCATATACATGTTATTAAACTTTACGTGTAACCCAAATCTTTTTATAAATATATAATAACACTAATTTTAAGGTTTTTTTATTTTTTTTAATATCAATTCTAAGATAGACATATAGGTGGTGATCTTGAACTTCATAAAGGGTAGTAAATAAAAAAAATGAATTCTCAATGGTTATGTAAGCTAAGATCAAAACAACACTTACAATTCATTCGGTTTATTTTGTGTCGGCATGTTGTGGACTATGATACAACTTCATGCGTGTCGTCGGCCCATACAAATAGATGTCAACATTAGAAATGTGACGAGGATAGCAGTGGAATGGGTGAATCTACCTTTTATTGCTCAGCTTTGGAAATTTCACAAGGCATCTAGAGAGTAGAGAACATGCACTTGAAGTAAGCATCCTAGCCAAGCTATATATATTTATACTCCATTTGATTTCAACAAACTCTTTCTAGATGTTTGATGTTTCCCTTTATCATCACTTCTTCTAGTTTTGTTTTGCTAAATCGTTTTAGACATACTGCTCGCATGGAACAGAGGACGTGAAGAATATGCAAGAAACAGAGAACATGAAGAGGAAGAAAATTAGAACGTAGCATATGCTGTTGTTCTTCTTCTCTAAGGCATTTTCATATGGTGAATTGTTTGTTGTTCTACTTCTAGCGGGAAACGGTATTTATATTAACCGATAATACTTATGGTAACTCTCCTTCATTACAGGAGCATCAAGGAAGGATCTTAGTTACTTTCAAGATCATCAGATTTTGTGATTCTAATTACTTCTATATCTGATTTAGACATAAGAAAATATGCCTATTTTTCCTGCAGCTAATCAATATCTTGAAAGTTGGAAAACTATAGAGCTGCAAAAAATTGTTTGTTGCTTTAATTTATCTGTAACCTGTTTACAAACTATAGAGCTCTCTAATCAGTTTTGAGTTTAACGTTTTAAGGTTTGACAAGAATCAAAACAGAATGAGTACAGCTCTCTATGTACATCTTCATATTTTTTCTTGTTGGAGTCTTTAACATTATTTCGTCACAACATTAGCGTTGAGAAATATTGTTCAAATTCTTGATCAATTGTAGGCTTCTTTGTGTCATGTAGAGTAGAATCTGCTGCACACATGAGAAACCTAGTTAGTGAATTTTCCGGTTCAGTGAATCAATATGGTCAAACCAAACACCGGTTTTTAATTACCTTGGTTAACCGGCCATCTCCCAGAGGACAGAACAAACTTAGCAGCATTACTACATCCTTTAGCTTCGTATACTTCTTCTCCTTCATCATCGAGATAGAGAATGTTTTCAATGTCTTTCTCTGAGTAATCCTCTAGTTTCTGAGTCCCATAGATGAAATCAAGATGGCTTTCTAAACAGGTCATCTTCTCTTCGCCCCTGCACGATCCGGATGATTCCTCTTTCATCTCAGCCTCATCATTGTTACAGTCCATAGAAGTTGTTGAGTTCACATATGACATGGAATACTCTGTATCAATCTCCGAGCCACCATTGGTATTGTCAGAACAAGCAACATTGGCTAAACAAACGTGCTTCGACAGAGGCAACAATGATAACTCAGTTTGATCTGTCTGAAATTTCCTCTTCTTGCTCACTTCTTCAACTGTTTCCATTTTCAACGCATTTTTACTACTACTGATGATCATGTGATGGAACCTGCAAATGAAACCGTGACACAACAACTCATATTAGGACTAAACATCTAGTGGATGAATCTTAATTCTTAATCATCAAACATATGAATCGAGTTTATTGATCTTAAACTTAATAAAAATGGAAACTTGTAAAATCTCAATGATCAAGTAACAACACTTCAATCATATTCAGCAGATATGAATACATATATAGGTTTGCTAATCAATAATCATAAAGAATCTTATTAATGTTTCTTTCAGAAACTTGAGAAGAAGCATAAGTAGAAAACTTGATCTCTACGTTAATTAAACACTAATTTTCCAAAACACAGAGATCTCTATAGAAAAGGTAATAAAACAAGAAGAGGAAAACTGAAACCTGCTAATCTCAGATGGCTTCTCGTTGTTGTTAACTAGTTCCACTTCAGGCATAGATCGCAGAGAGAGAGAGATAAGAGCTGGAAGATAATTGTTTTCTATCTCTTTATGCTCTTTCCCCTTTCGGGGAGTCGTAAAATCTGGAAACTGCAAACATTTTATAATGTAAAAATTAATCATCAAAGAGTACGACGCTCGACGTAAGAAAGTGTACTCCACGGACAGTTTTGAATCCGTTGATCTCGTCTATGCGGGGTTTGTGTACTACACGGTGAAAAGCATCTTGGGTATTGGAGAGGTGACCCATCTCCCTTTCACGGGACCGTTTTTTTAATTTTATCTTTTTTTTTAGCTTTTCGCTCCATACGATTTTGTAATCTTTTTATTTACTATTGTCCCATAACGATTTTATGGGATTTGGATGAGGTCTAGTTATGATAAGTATTTATCCTTTTTTTTTTTCTAAAAATAGAATAACATTTTCAAACAATTTCAAACTATTTGGTAATAGTTTTGAGATATATAATTACTAGAAATGAGATATGACTTAAAACATTAGATTGTACCATAATGACAAAAGAGTATTTTAGTTCTTACTGGTTTGGTCTGCTATCTAAAGCAAAAATATCCTACTATAAATAATCTTATAATAATTGACACGTCATAATGTACTGGATCACGTGCCTCGCATGTGCCCACGAGTGTATCATCATATGGGGCTGTCTGATGATGGTTTTGGCTTTTCAAGTTTCATCATTGCAACTCGTAAGAAGAAAAGCTGAAACCAGATCTTCCTTCGTTTACTGTTTTAAGCTCCAGCTTCTGAAACGGACTGGCCAAAACAATACTGATTTTATTAGCTTTTCACACCTCAAACAACAACAACAACATTTCTTTGGACTAACCTGCTGTTTGGATCATAATAGAAACCGCTGATGGATCCATCACTGCAGGAGAAGCATACGTAGTAAAATCCAGCTATTGTTAGTCCACAATCTGTGCCAACATTTACAAAGTATTGCTCTTTCCACCTCTGCACCGCAAGTAAATAAACCGGAGTTGCAGGAATTATATGGAATACTTGGAGATAAACTCTGATGATCAGTATTGATAAGAGAAAACTGAGAGTTGTACCATAAATATATAAGGGTAATTGTTAAGATCCAATTGCCTGCCACCGTCAGACTCAACTTGTCCCTGCAGGATTAAGCTCAGAACGTTGCTTAAGAGGTGATAATGACCCTACAAGCAAAGTTACTTGAGCGTTACCTGAAGAGGCGAAAAAGATGGGAACTTTGACCAATGTCTCATATCATCTTCCCTCCTGTGACAACACAAATTCAAAATTTTATTTTACCCTAAGAAATCATCAGTTTCATATCTTCAAGAAAAAAGGGGTTTGGGACATACGTGGCTTCCCATTTTCCGGTGTAGAAAGTATAATTCTTTCCATCAACAATTTCCCCTTCCCAGAAGGTTATAACCTGACACGCATAACAACAATCAAGAATCATTCCTGTGATTGTATTCCAAGGGAAAGTAACATGAAGACAACAAACGAGTAAGAGTGTAAGGGCTTACAGGAGTGTCTGCCATGGGAACGTTTAGAGCTTCCATGGTACCACAAAGATAGCCATGCTCAAGGTCAATTCCCTGTATCTGGACGTTAACTCTCCAAGCTTCCTCCTTCTGTTGATTAGAGACATTTTGCGTACCAGAAAATGCCTGCAGCATAAAAACATGTGCATATGCCACAACTCAAAAGCCTTCATCTTATGTTCATTATGAATAATCAATCTCTCGAGCCAATACATGTTCTACAATTCCTACTACATACTCTAGATACAAGTGAACTTGGATTTTAACATGAAAAAAAAAGATATCAAGCCAGTCAAAGGCAACTTCTACTTCATCTAAAATTAAATCAGCATTACTCTACAATCTTTATGCAATTAGAGCATTGGTAATTGCAGAAAAAAGGAAGAAAGTATATCAGTATATGGCCCCATGATGTTTGGTGCCTGCCTATGAATGATGCTTTGTGTCTAGTCTAAACAACGAGGCACAAGATCTTTAAGTTTTTTTTGCTTTTCTAAGTAGCTAAAAGACTAAAACAACATGGAAATTATAACTTCACTTCCAGTCTTGCAATAGCCCCACTCCCAAAAAAATTACATTTAAGTATATTAACAAACCCTTATGAAGCAGAGTTTCTATAACTACCACAGTCGATCGACTGAACCAACAGAAAATTAGCAATTCTAGTGATTTCAAGTATTCAGAACTTCTCAACCCTCGCAGCAATTTCACCTTTACAGATAAGAAACCTGAAGATAATGTCTTTATTTGTATATAGGTAGGTATACTCAGATTCTGCGTACACATTAGGCTATGTTCATAAAAAGAGTGTACATACATATCCTAGTGAGTGTATAGTCCTTCAATACTCCCCCACAACCTCTTTCTATGGTCAGACATTAATAAAACAAATTTGTTAAACGAAGAGAGCAGCTTGTGAATCCAAGTATTAAGATTTATCATCATCCAATTACAATCCTAGAAAGAAATTTCTAGTTTTTACACCAACGGTTTATGCAAAATAACATTTTTTTCTCTTCATTTATAAATCGTTTTACCTGGCCAGCGCCAAGAAGTGAACTAGGCGGAAGCTGTGATCGATTCCCAGGATCAGTTCCTAGATGACAACAATTTGAATGAATGAGCGAGAGAACCACAAATTCAGGAATAAGAACAAACCAAAGAAGCGATCAACACCTGAAACTTGAGCAGGCGTGTTGCTCTCAACGACTCTCACCGGCATTTTCTTCCCCCTCCTTGCCGTCTGATAAAAATCCGATCTTTGGTGCGACCAAATCAAATTATGGAGCTTTAATTAACGAGATGGGATCGAACCGATTGTACCCGGTTCGATTTTTCTAAACCGAGTGAAATTATACAGCGGGATTAGGCTTCTCCGGTTTACTCACCACTATGAGAAAACCTCACAAAAACCTTTTCTCCCTCCTCCGTCAGACCGAATCTTCTCTCTCTCTATCTCTCTCTCCTCGCCGGCGCCTCTGAATTCTTCGACTTCCGAAGGTAGTGTTATTGGTCGATTACAAAGGAAGAAGCTTTTATTCACCTCTGTTATCGAACTTGCTTTATAAAAATCTAACCTTTGGACCTGACTTCTCTACTCTTCTCTTTGTCTAGCCGCTTCTGTCACCACTCGACACCAGGTTTGTCTCCTTCTCAATTTGAAGCCATTCTAGTGTCACAATTCGTGGCTGTATTAGTTTTAGTTGTTGACCTTTCCTTGCTTCGTTCGTTAGTTTAGTTGTTGACTGTAAGAATGTTACTGGAATCTATTCACATTGGTTTAGCTATTGATATTGACTTAGGTTTGCTTGAGTTCATCCTTTATTTTGGTCTACCATACTTTTTTCATGTTACTTAATTGCATACTTGTGAACGGTGCTAAAAGCAGTATGTTCTGAGTGTAATTGTTCCTAAGTTTTTTTTGTATTGCATTGTAGATGTTGCTTCTGAAGCCAAGCTCAGCTGCTGCTCTTTTCTCTGGAAATACAACTCCAGTCCTCCATACTTCTCGCTTTACCGACAGAGTTAAACCTTTTCCAGTGAGCAAAACTCTGTTGTCCCAGATTTTGACAATGGCAAATTTGCAGAAGCTTCCCACTTCGTCATCTGGGAAATTGAATCCGGTGTTAGCCTGCAGCTCTCACGAAGCTTCTCCTATCAGGTACCTTATGTCCCCTGTACTTTTGATTTTGTGTACACGACATCTTTTAGTTTGGATATACGCTTAATTAGGTTGCAAATCTTATGTGTTTTGAGTATAATGGTGTCACATCATAATCATTTGTCTCAAGTATGTGTATGTTCTTGATTCTTATTATTTTCTTGTCTATTGTGATTATGCTGGTTAGAAAGATAGATAAGAATTGATCAATTAAGCTTGCATTTATTAATCTTTGGAAATGAAGAAAACTTTCTCTTTTCTTGTAAGTGTCATGGACTTCAGAAATTTCATAGCTGTTGTGGTTAAGATTGCATCACACCAATTGCAATGAAGCAAAATGTTAAGAAACTAGCTGTGCTTCTCTGCTCGTTTCTCTATTACTATGAATTTCTAATGTTATTTTTCTTTTCTCTTTGAAAGTGAGAATAACGAGAATAAACATGCCCATGGAGTTTCTGAGAAAATTGTTGGAGTTCTTGGGGGTGGACAATTGGGTCGTATGCTTTGCCAAGCTGCTTCTCAACTGGCTATCAAAGTGATGATTTTAGATCCTTCAGAAAATTGTTCAGCAAGTGCATTGTCTTACGGTCACATGGTTGATAGCTTTGACGACAGTACTACAGTAGAAGAGTTTGCAAAAAGGTCTCTTTTTTGTTTTGTTCTTGAATGCTTCAGATTCTCAATTCTTAATTTCATTACAATATTGATGGTTATTTTTGTTTATTGTCGTAGTTAGATGTGGAGTCTTGACTGTAGAAATTGAACATGTTGACGTGGAAACATTAGAGAAGCTTGAGAAACAAGGAGTGGATTGCCAACCGAAAGCTTCTACTATCAGAATAATACAGGTTTTCTAGTCTCTCAAATATTTTCATCAGATGGAGTTTTCCCAGCAATGTGATTTATACGAGGCAGTTTGATGTTCCAGGATAAATACATGCAAAAGGTTCATTTCTCTCAGCATGGTATCCCACTTCCAGAATTTATGGAGGTTAGGCCCTTGTTTATGCTTTCTTGAAAGAATCACTCATGAAGTTCTCCATGAATCATGAAGAGTATGTTAAATATTTTAACCCCTAAATCTCGCCACGTCAGATAGGCGATATTGAAGGAGCAAGAAGAGCCGGTGAACTATTTGGTTACCCTCTTATGATCAAGAGCAAACGGTTGGCTTATGATGGACGTGGAAATGCAGTTGCCAACAACCAAGATGAGCTTTCTTCTGCTGTAACGGGTAAACCCTTAACTACCATATGTAATGTGGTTTCACAGTATCTAGTAACAGTCGAACCAGTTAATCGTGTACTATGCTACAGTCATTGTGGAAACAAGAAATTGTGAGTTACATGAACAATAATGCTCTCATGTGAAACTAGCAATAGTGTTCTGAGACATTCATTGACTTTTATTCTTAAGTTGGTATTAAGACCTGTCACCTATGTTTGTAATAGATTCCTAATGACATACCTTTTTAGCTCTACAGCATAACCTATATTTTCCTGCTTTTGCGTCAATATGTTTTCTCTTTTCCAGCTCTTGGAGGTTTCAGTCGTGGTTTGTATGTTGAGAAATGGGCACCTTTTGTCAAGGTAAACGATGATAAAATTTGTTTGCTTTCGTAACTTATTGAGCTCTGTCGTGTATAATCGGTTACATATCAAATTTTAGGAGTTAGCAGTTATTGTGGCTAGGGGAAAAGATGGTTCTATGGTTTGTTATCCCGTTGTTGAAACTATTCACAGGTAACTCAAAACTCCACCAAATATTATTTATAAGATTGAAAGATATGTTACAAATTTTTACTTTCTACTAACACCTTGAAATACACTCTAGGGATAACATATGCCATATAGTTAAAGCACCTGCAGATGTGCCTTGGAAGATCAACAAACTTGCAACCGATGTTGCGCAAAAGGCTGTTGGTTCTTTAGAAGGCGCTGGTGTTTTTGCAGTTGAGCTGTTCTTGACAGAGGATAGTCAGGTATATTCATACATTTTAGGAACTCTACCGTTTCGGTTTTCATTTTTAACTTATCAGAGTTTTAGTTCCTCACAGATCCTGCTAAACGAAGTTGCACCTAGACCACATAACAGTGGCCATCAAACAATCGAGTGCTGTTATACTTCACAGTTTGAACAACACTTGCGGGCTGTGGTTGGTCTTCCACTTGGTGATCCGTCAATGAGAACTCCGGCATCCATTATGTACAATATATTGGGAGAAGATGATGTAATTGATTTTGGTTTTTACTTTATCATTTGAAGTTTCTTGATAACAATACCCATTCAATTATCTTTCTATCCGTTTAACGAAGATGTAGTGGCCTTTGGTTTCAATTTTTCAAATTTCAGGGAGAAGCTGGTTTCAAATTGGCTCATCGGCTAATTGCAAGGGCTATGTGTATTCCAGGTGCATCTGTTCATTGGTATGAAAAGCCAGGTTAGATTTTTGTTCCCTTACGGTTTTCTTCTGGTGTGTTGCCAGTTTTTGTGAACGACCTTGATTACTCACAAAGCTTGTACGATAAACTCTTATTGTCAGAAATGAGAAAGCAGAGGAAGATGGGTCACATCACTCTTGTTGGGCAGTCTATGGGTGTTTTGGAACAAAGGTTACATTGTATATTAAGTGAGCAAAGCCACCAAGTAGACGGTCAGTTTCCGTAGCATCATTTGGTATCAATATGTTATAGGCTTTTAGTTTCCAAATGCCTTCAGACTTAACTTACCAAAATCTGTTGTATAACCTTTTTGTGAAACTACCGCCATTTTCATGATTGTTGAACCCTTCATGATTTTCAAAGTATCTGATAAAAATATTTGTTGCTTGTTGTTTGTACATTGCAGAGACACCTCGTGTTGGCATCATCATGGGTTCAGACTCGGACCTTCCTGTAATGAAGGATGCTGCCAAAATTCTGGACCTGTTTGGTGTGACACATGAGGTAAATTTTAAGATCTGCTCTAATAATTGAATTTGGCACGACTTACATGAGGTAATTATAATCCACTGAAGACAGATATAAAAAACATGACATTTGTAATTTGGTAAAACTAGTTGTGAAGAAGCTCAAATATAGTCCAGTATGTCAGGTCTTATGTATAGTACATACTCTGTAATCAAAGATATGCATTGCCGAATATATGGCCACATTGATAGTGGCCTCAATTTTCGGAAGCAGCTTCTCCTATCAAATATGAAGGGTTTTTTCATGTTTTATCACAACAAAATTCATTGCCTCAAACTGTGCAACTGAATGGTACAATATGGTATCATTTGCTTACAGGTAAAGATAGTTTCTGCTCATCGCACCCCGGAGATGATGTTTACATACGCAACCTCAGCTCATAGTCGAGGCGTTCAAGTTATCATTGCAGGTGCTGGTGGTGCTGCTCACTTACCAGGTATGTCTTTAACATAAAACTCATCTTGTCCCTCCCACAAGATTGTTACCGTAAAGGATTGGGTTTTCTTGGAATTTAGGTATGGTTGCTTCACTCACTCCTTTGCCTGTGATTGGTGTCCCTGTCCGTGCTACCCGTTTGGATGGAGTTGATTCACTTCTCTCCATCGTTCAGGTACACTATTCATTGCATCATAATTAACTTCAGCTATTAATTTTCTTGCAACATTTGAAACGATTTAGGTCTGTTGTTCTTAAACCTTTCCATTTATCCTTTTTTTTATTACCAAAGATGCCTAGAGGTGTTCCTGTTGCGACAGTTGCAATAAACAATGCGACCAACGCAGCCCTGCTTGCAGTCCGGATGTTGGGAATCTCTGATACTGATCTTGTCTCAAGGTTCTTTTTCTTATCTTTTCTTCTGTTACATAAAGAGTCAGATAGAACAAGAACTAGGGAACCGTGTTATAAATGAGATATGTGAGTTTTGTTTGGTTGATCAGGATGAGTCAGTACCAGAAAGACATGAGAGATGAGAACATGGTTAAAGGAGAGAAACTTGAAAGAGAAGGTTGGGAATCATATTTGAACCAGTGAGCGTGTTATTGGGAATGAACCATCACGATTGATTTTGCTGCAACGAAGATCTTAAAGAGTGATCTGAGAGTTAGCCTCAATTCTTGAGTTAATTTTTTTTTTGTTGTTGTTGTAATTGTTATTGCCATTCGCTTAGCTTGGATGTAATTGAGTTTGTATTTCCTAAATGTCCATGAAAACTTTTTAACACTTAAAAATTGGATTTATCGGTTCATAGATTTCAATGTAATAATAAAAACCGAAGTAAGATAAACAAGTTGCAATGTATCGAAAGTTTAAAAAAAAAACACCAAAGAGCTTCTTCATCTTCTTCTTCTTTAACAGTCGTCGTCGTAAGAGAAGGTAGTCTTCTTACCGCAGAATCTGATCAAGTCGGATTTTTCCTCCTGTAGAAGGTTGTCTTCATACCAAAGCTTCTCTACAAGGTTGTACTTGTATCGGATTGGGTATGGAGCTCTCTCAACCACGTCAAGAAAAACCTTACTAAAAAAAGATTTACGATAGCGCAACATTTGACCATTCTTCTGTTCAAGCGCCTTGTCTGCTTCGTTAGCAGAAGCAAACTGAACAAAACCACATCCCACATGCTTACCCATGTGGTCTACAATAAGTCGAACACCAACAACTTGTCCAACATCTTTGAAAAAGAGATGATATCTCGTGTTTTAACTTGAGAAGGGAGATTGGAAACAAATAGAGTCTTGTTTCTTGCTTCCTCATCAACATAATCAGCAAGTCTTCCACTGCCACACCAAGGCTTTCTTGTCCAAGGCAGTCTTCGTAGCAAACCTTGTGATCCAAGGAATACATTGGTAGAGGGTGTATCTTCTTATTAGCCACATAAAGAGTGATCTTGCGATTGAGCAAACGTTTACCGTTCTTCTTTTCCAGCGCCTTTTTTGTTTCATGATCAGAAGCAAACTCAAGAAAGCCAAAGCCAGCATGCCTACCATCGTGTTTCATAGCAAGTCGAACATGAACGACACCTTTGAAGAAACCGATGATATCTTGTATATTAGCTTGGCGAGAGAGATGGGTAATACAGAGCGTATTTTTCATGAAGGCAGCTTCTTCTTCCTCGACAAAATCGGGAGTGACGTCGTCATTAAGTCCTTCCATTGTCTCCTCCTGATCATCATCAGACTTGTGCTGGAGACTAGTAGGATCAGCAAGAGCAAGTCCTTCCGTTATTAATGTCTCCTCGGATGTTTCCTTAAGTTTCTTCAGCATGGGTTTGGTCTCCAAATCATCATCATCTTCCAGGATTCGCTTACCAGATAAATTAGCCTCCTGATCAATATCAGACTTGTGCTGGAGACTAGGATCATCAGCAACTCCTTCCGTTAATGTCTCCTCGGATGTTACCTTTTGTTTCTTGAGAATCGGGTTGGTGTCCAAATCATCATCATCATCATCATCATCATCATCATCATCATCATCATCATAATCATAATCCGGCTTTCGCTTACCCAATAAATTGCCCATGGTGAAGATGAAAACTGCGACGGCTTATAATTTTCTGGTAGAGAGTTGAAGAGCAACGAGCAATATTTAAAAAGATCTCCAAAACCCTTTAGCCACTCTTTGAATCTATCTCTAAGGAAAGCTATTCTATGAATCTCTCTGCCTCTACCCTAAGGCCAAAGCGTAACTTATTTATACTAAATAGGATGATTAATACAACAGGCTTTTTTCCTCTTCTAAAACAAATAGGAATTGACAAATTTCCTTCTTCTTAAAGAAATAGAAAATTGAACAAATAGGAAATTGACAAATTTCCTTCTTCTTAAAGAAATAGAAAATTGAACAAAATAGGAAATTGACAATTTATTTTATTGTTGATTTTCAAAACTAAAGTTTTGATTTATATTAAATTTTAATGGATTACCAAAAGCTACAAGTTTACTTCTTAGAAACTATATTTTTGACGAATTAATTAAAATTAAACAATTAATTAGTACGAATTGTTGAATCCCTTGGGTCTCGAAAGATGGAAGAAGTACGTAGAGGTTGGAAACCATTTCGAAGAGCAGCTTCCCAAACCCTGGGAGAATTAAGGATTGAATTGTCGAGACCGCACTCGTGTTCCTCCCACCCTTCTAGCGAGTGTACTATCCCACCAACTCTCCATGCACTCATCACTCTCCTCCCCAGCCAATTCTATATATAGACACAAATGTGTTATTTAATTAAACACTTAGACACGATACGAAAATGTTCTGTTTCTGTTTGAAATTTACGTTTAGAGACTATTTTACTGAACTGAGAATGTTTATGTACCTCACAAGAATCAATGTTTTGGGCAGAGTGAGGGATGATCATAGCCGGAGTAGTATGGTAAACGCAGTCTTTTCGTAGTTTGTCAGGAGGAAATTGAGAGAAAGGAAGAAACATAGTTCCTTCTTTTGCCATCTTCTGCTCTTTTGTGCTTACTCCATCTCCCACCAACCAAATCTACATCATACGTTGCATATTTTTGTTATGTAATCTTGAATATGTCACAAATAATTTAATGTCATTTTGTAATTTACGCATACCATTGGATTGTAATTGGTTGTGAGCACCAGATTTTCCTTACAACTATCGTCCAAGAATTCGGCGAGCATGGAATGCTCTTCCTTGCGTAACACCATCACCTATTTAATACATTTGAGTATGAAAACCGATCAGAATTTTCTCTAAAATATCAATCATAATTTATTAGAATACTTTCAAAACTGTAAATATCTTAGGCAATTTCAAACACAATCCTAAGTAGGCCACGTGACATTGTTTACGTCTCAAAAGGCACCTATTAAACTATCAAAGGATTAATTAGATAGTGGCATATTGGCATAGCGTTTATATATGGATACTCCATTGACTTTATCTACGCTCGATCCTATTCTCACGCGAAATTAATTATAGAATAAAGTCAAATCTTTTCATTTCTTCAGTCCAAAATCCAAAACATTTTTTGTTCAAAGGGCCCATCCAAAATTCCAAATTTAAACCTTTGTTCAATCTTTTCATTTAATAAAAAGTTATGGGGTGTACCTTGATAGCATTTTGGCAAAGAGAAAAGACAATGGCACGAGCAACTTTTGTGACTTGGCCTCTAAAGAGAACCTCTCTGGTCCGAACAGGAATGCTATGAAGCACCACCTCAGCTGCAAGACTGCTTCCGTCCACAATCCTTATCTTTAGCTTTGGATGCTTCCTTACGTACATTTCTCCATACCCATTTAATTCTTCTCCCTGAGTATATCAATAATTATATAGGTTTTATTATATAGAGCTGATGATAAAACTTGTAAACATAAGAATAACCAATATAATTAATGTATTAATAATTGCATGCCTGGTTCATTAGCCCCAAACTCATTACTTTCACACCCTTTTTCTCCGCTTCAAGAATAGCCGACTCTATCATTTTGTTGATACATTCTTTCTGCTCCGGTGACATGTACTGTTGATTGGCAAATATAAATTATTAATGACAAATGTTAAATTATTTGATGTTTAAAGATTAGAGAAAGAGAAGAGATACATGAGAGGGGAACTTGGGAAGAAGGTGGGTGTGAAGTGTGAGATCACGGAACCGGTTTCTCTCGAAGACAAAGGTTCGAGAAGAGAAGGAAGTGAGGATGAAGGAGAGGATAAGAGTGAAGGGCTTCATGAGGAATAGGTAAAACCGGGAAGAGAGCGGGTGCGAGGAGAGGGAAGCAAAACCGAGACGAAGATGGTAAATAGAGTCGACTGATGTTAGATGGGTCAGATGAATCGCGTCAGGCTTTTCTTCTTCTTTCTCCAACGATGTTTCGTACAATGAGTCACTGCACTCGTCAGTAGTCCCATACATGTAGTCGTAC
>NC_025688.1:24327682-24329502 GCF_000633955.1 Camelina sativa
AGGTTCGAGAAGAGAAGGAAGTGAGGATGAAGGAGAGGATAAGAGTGAAGGGCTTCATGAGGAATAGGTAAAACCGGGAAGAGAGCGGGTGCGAGGAGAGGGAAGCAAAACCGAGACGAAGATGGTAAATAGAGTCGACTGATGTTAGATGGGTCAGATGAATCGCGTCAGGCTTTTCTTCTTCTTTCTCCAACGATGTTTCGTACAATGAGTCACTGCACTCGTCAGTAGTCCCATACATGTAGTCGTACATTGGCATGAATAGAGAGTAGTTCGTCCGGAATTGCGTATGGTGGAGCGAGTGAAACCTACAAATATTTTAGTCACAGTGCTTTTATGTTTGGTAACCAAAACTTCTAATGTTTTCAACTTTTCATTAAAATTCATTTGTAGACTGTAAACGCAAAAGTCAAACGCTTGTTTGCGATTACAATTTACAAAACTATATATTTCGAACATTACTTTTAAAAATGTGAAAATAGTATTACCACACAGAAATGTAACGCGTTCACAAGAATCGTGCATGGTAATAGTTAATTTACTATTCTAGTGGATTTAAGTACTTACGAGGGAGTGTAGCAGAGGAACTTGAGAGGAGGTAAAAGAGAAAAGAGAAATCCCGGAATGAGCTCGAAGTTGCAGTGACCCATATTGTTCATAAAATCAATGTAAGTTATGTATAAGAAAATGGAGACGACCGAGGCCGTCCCACACAACAAAGTCGTTACTAGAGGTAGTCCCAAGATTAACGTATATCCGATGTGCTCTGCAAATGGATGTACCACCGCTGCAATCAAGGCCCATGGTTTAGAATTTGTCGCACACATTAATTAAAATATGTAAGATAGTGGACATAATTTTTCTCGAAATGTTATGTACGTACAAGTGATCGGCTCGGTGACAATGGAGGAATGGTGATGAGAATGGTAGCGAGAGTAGAGGAAGTGGTGGTGAAGGGCTCGGTGAAACCAGTAGTAGATGAACTCCACCGGGCCAGCATGGAGAAGAGCGACTAAGATCAATCCATCGGTTCGCCAGAAGGGAAGGGTATCGGTCCCTAAGACGTACACTTTGGTTAAGTAAACAATGAGGGAGTTGAAGATGATCTGATCGTCCCAGGATCGTTCTCGGTCGACTTGGTCAAACTCTATGGACTTGTTCAAGATCCGCTTGGTTCCTTTTGCAGTTTGGTACCGGGACAAACTTATCCATACTTGGCTATGAACAATCCTCCACACCGTCATGGCCACTACCAAAAGTTTCTCGTAATCTCTCATGGTTGCATATGAGTAGATGCTGTCGATAACCAGCGGGGCTAACAGCAAGTACTGCAATATATTTATCCAAATTGTATACAAACATTATGACTAATGAGTGATATAAGAAAAGGTTTATAAATGGATGTATTTGCAGATATTATAAAGCAAAAGAGGCAATGAAAGAGACCTTAAAGCTTCCAAGAGGTGCCCATGGCCAGTCCGTGAGAAAACCTGGTCTCGACGCCATTTTTCTTCCGCACAATGATGGATGACTACTCGGTCACGTCCTTCCAACTCCTTGTGTGTGCGAATGTTACTNGGATCGTTCTCGGTCGACTTGGTCAAACTCTATGGACTTGTTCAAGATCCGCTTGGTTCCTTTTGCAGTTTGGTACCGGGACAAACTTATCCATACTTGGCTATGAACAATCCTCCACACCGTCATGGCCACTACCAAAAGTTTCTCGTAGTCTCTCATGGTTGCATATGAGTAGATGCTGTCGATAACCAGCGGGGCTAACAGCAAGTACTTCAATATATTTATCCAAATTGTATACAAAC
>NC_025688.1:24333894-24334818 GCF_000633955.1 Camelina sativa
TTATAAAGCAAAAGAGGCAATGAAAGAGACCTTAAAGCTTCCAAGAGGTGCCCATGGCCAGTCCGTGAGAAAACCTGGTCTCGACGCCATTTTTCTTCCGCACAATGATGGATGACTACTCGGTCACGTCCTTCCAACTCCTTGTGTGTGCGAATGTTACTATATATATACAAATACATGCGTAGTTAGAATAGAGGACATCACATTGACATGTGAGGCACATGAGACTTCCTTTTTCCGAAAGTCTAAAAGATTCTAAACCCAATATTTAAGTTTAACAGATAAGAGATCCCGTTTGATTGGTGAGGACTTAGTCCTGATCATTCTTCATTAAATTTCTTGAATCGACACGCTTCCCAAATACTAAGCTATTCATTTGACTATATAAATTTGGGATATTCCAATTTTCCTTACTGTTTTCATTTTCTTTTCATTAATTGGTTCCTGAGTACCTAAAAGTACACAACAAATAATGCATTATGGAGTTAATTATGACAAAAGAAGAATTAACAACCAAACATTGACTGAGCCAACTGGGTTAATTAAGCACTATCCTTGAACCCTGATCACTTCAAAACTGAAAAATCCACTGCTGTGGCACTAATCTACTTTAGTAATCATTCAATTATGATAAACTTCTATTTGTAGATACTAAATGATCAATAAGCATATGTGACTCTGTTGTACCGTAATCGTATTACTCGTTCATATGTTATCATGTGGCCATTATATTCTTAAGACAGTAGCTTCAACATATGCTGAAGTATATATACATGGTCTCATATCTCATCCAAATAGTCTCTACATATCAAAATGCAAAACACACAAAAAAGGTTCAAAATATTCAAAACATCACTATCGACGTAAATAGCATAACATATAACTTCAAAACATCCCAGTCATCTCCCTCCCGAAAGTTGAGAA
>NC_025688.1:24335085-24353015 GCF_000633955.1 Camelina sativa
TTGAATCGACACGCTTCCCAAATACTAAGCTATTCATTTGACTATATAAATTTGGGATATTCCAATTTTCCTTACTGTTTTCATTTTCTTTTCATTAATTGGTTCCTGAGTACCTAAAAGTACACAACAAATAATGCATTATGGAGTTAATTATGACAAAAGAAGAATTAACAACCAAACATTGACTGAGCCAACTGGGTTAATTAAGCACTATCCTTGAACCCTGATCACTTCAAAACTGAAAAATCCACTGCTGTGGCACTAATCTACTTTAGTAATCATTCAATTATGATAAACTTCTATTTGTAGATACTAAATGATCAATAAGCATATGTGACTCTGTTGTACCGTAATCGTATTACTCGTTCATATGTTATCATGTGGCCATTATATTCTTAAGACAGTAGCTTCAACATATGCTGAAGTATATATACATGGTCTCATATCTCATCCAAATAGTCTCTACATATCAAAATGCAAAACACACAAAAAAGGTTCAAAATATTCAAAACATCACTATCGACGTAAATAGCATAACATATAACTTCAAAACATCCCAGTCATCTCCCTCCCGAAAGTTGAGAATCAGCAATGGAAGATCCACCGGTAAAACCTTTAAAGACGGAGGAGGAATACGACATTCCTAACTCACTAAATCCGTCATGAACCCCAAACATCATCCCAGTCCCGGACAAGTCCAACGGAGACAAATCCGGTAACTTTGCATCTCCTCTTAGATAATGTAACACTTGTCTCATACTTGGTCTAGCCCGTGGGTCGGAGTGAGAACACAAGAGACCTAGCTTCAGAACCATTTCAACCTCTTTCTCGTCATATTCTGAACCCATATTCGGATCTTTAGCAGCCAAGATGTTCCCCTTGTTCCATAACCCGAAAACCCAATCCACTAGCAAGAACGTCTCATCGGTCTCATGCTGCATCTCAATAGGACGTCTACCGCACGTGACTTCTAGTAAGAACGCCCCAAACGCGAAAACATCTGTAGCGGTCGTGGCACGTCCTGTCCGAGTGTGTTCAGGAGCTAAATATCCCAATGTTCCAACAACATGCGTGGTCTGAGGATCCGACCCGTGATCATACAACCTAGCCAAGCCGAAATCCCCAAGTCTCCCATTGAGCTCTCCATCTAACAAGACGTTGCTGGCTTTGACGTCACGGTGAATCACCACTTGTTCCCATTCCTCATGGAGATAGAATAAGCCAGAGGCAACGCCTAGTATAACCTTAATCCTCTGTTTCCAGTNGTGTTGGTTAGCTTCAAGAGACCGTTTGGTGTGATGGTGGTGATCCCTTGGATTGATATGTCCTTCTGTTGATTAAAGCCGTNACCCAACAAAGGAACTAAATTCCGATGACTCATCCGACCAATACTCACGATCTCAGCCACAAACTCTTTCATCCCTTGTCGAGACTCATGCGAGACTCTTTTAACAGCAATCTCCAGCTTCGTACCTGGCATCACACCTTTGTAAACACTCCCAAACCCACCAGATNTAGGGATTGTGAAAGCAAAGTGAACAAGAAGATGGTGAAGAGCTTCAAGAACATGGCTACTACTACTAACTCTCTTCTTGTTTGCTTCTCTGTGTTTTTTTTTAGAAAGAAGAAGAAAGAGAGACAAATTATTTATGGTGAGGAAGAGAGTGGAAAAGNAGTCGCGTAGTACAGATCCTTAAACCTGAACCTGTTCTTCCCAAACTCTTTTTCCCAATCCTCGAGCTCCTCCGCAAACTTCCTCCTCCTCCTCACGATGTAAATAACGAGGAAGATGAACGAGAAGATCAAAAACAGAGAAATCAACGGCATCCCGATCTTGTAAAAGTCTGAGATCTTCTTGGGCAAGAACCGAGGAAGCTTGGGAAGTCTTGATAAAGCCAAAGGTGGAGCCTTTTCGTTCAACCCGAAACTCCAGCCGAGAACATAATGTTCAGACAGAACAGAACCTGTCGCAGAGGAGAAACCCACATACATATCTTGAAGAAGAACAGAGGAAAGATCTCTAACAGCCGAAACAAGCGGCTTTAGAGGTTTATCCTCGTTGAACGGAGCCATCGTCACATCGATTTTATTACTACGACCATCGTAGTCAACCCAAACCTGCATCGGCTTACGACTGATCAAACTCAGGTTCTTGAATTGGTTTTTTTCATCCCACCACCCAGCGTAAGCACTATTCACAGAGGTCAAACTATTGATATCGATTCCGACATGGTTATCGTCAGTATCATTGAANTGTGTTCCAACTTCCAAGATTAATTTTGCTTAATTTAACTCCCTCTCTCTCTTTGTGTGTGTTTTAAAATAATCCATTTTATATACTCCAATACCAATAATTAAATCTATCATTCTATCATGATCATTATGTTTGTAACCATAAAAAAAAGATGTACTAGTAGCATTTTACTCCCTCTAGTTTCTTTTACTTGTCATTCTAGACTAAAAATTTTGTTTTCCAATACTTGTCGTNTTTCGGAGCGACGACGAAAGCGATGCCGTGGCCGCTGAGTATGTTGATCTGAGGGTTGATAGCGAAGACGAAGGTGGTGGAGAAGGAAGAAACGGTGCCNAAATTTTATCCCAACTATTTTAATGATTTGACCAATAAAAAAATTAGAAAATATATTAAAGAAAGGATATAATAGAACATTGATCTAGTTTTTTAATTTGTGTGCAAAGCTCTAGAACGACAAGTAAAAAAAGCGGGAGGGAGTATCAACTAGTAGTATTTATGGGTAATGATGGAAGATTCGACGGTAGCGATAACAGTGACTGGTTTTATTTATTTGAGATAGTAAACCATATGAAGTCATTACTTAAAAGGAAAATTGATTATGATTTATAATCATTATGAATTAATTATGCTCATGGAATTTTGATATTTTAACCAGAAATCTCCTAGTATAAGACTGACTGAATGACATCAGAAACCACATCATCATACGCTGTCACGTATCCAAGGGAAGGAGTATTTCGAGTAATTAGTGCTAATTAAAAAATTATTGATTTGACTTTATGCTATACTGCTGCCTCTATGATATTTTCTTTTTTTAGAGACACAGACTTACAGTCGTCTAATAAGTCACAGACCCACGGTCGTCTAATAAGCCAAATAAATACAACGAGTTTCAAACCTTTCCTGAAGTTTTATTGTGAAAAAGATATTGCAAGACACGTACTACCAATCAAATGTGAGAATCTAATTTGGGCATATTTGTGGACACAAACAGCTTTGATGGTTCTCAAAGTTCCACTTCCTGCCCGCCGCTGACATAGCTCCCTTAGTTTCTTACATATGTTTAGTATTCGTCTAGATGAAAAGTGAAATGTATGACACTTTTTCAAACTCAAGTTAATTTGTAATCATATTCCCTTTTAAAATTCCCAACCTTTATTATATACCAGCGTTGTTTACAAGAATGATGATACCATGTAATTTAATAGTGTAGGGTACTGCATTTTACTTTCATGTGTTTTATTTTGAATAATGAATGAGGTAGATGGTGGGCTGATACTGGAAATGACCTTAATGACAAATTTGGACCCCATGTGGCAAATGCACAAACTGGTCAAAAGTTTTAGACTCCAAAGAGGTCCACACTAGTAATCTTGGAAGTTTCTGACTGACTGGATAATCTTTGATTCTTGAAGTCAACCATGTGAATATTCTCTTCTGATCTACTTGAGTTTTTGCGTTATATTGTCACTGTCCGTATGCTAACAAAGTCTTCTCTCCTTGCTTTTCTTGTGGTTCGGGAAGAAGAGTTTGCCACCGACGTGTGGTGCAGTACCATAGAGATGAGATCTAAAGGATACGTTGAAACCAGAGCCGGCCAAGAGGCCAAGCAAGCCAAGCATTGGCTTGCGGCCGATAATAATAAAAGAAATATTTCGGCCATTTTCTACAAAAGTTTTCTTTAGGCCAGTGGTTTAGGAATATTGTTTTTGGCACCACTGTTCAGGTTCGACCTCTTCGAGCTGCAATTTTTTTTTTTTTTTTTTTTTTNTGTAGCCCTAAAAAGTTCAGCGCCGGCTCTGGTTGAAACTATATATTTATATAACTTCTGATCGAGTAGTATTCCGTTTACACTTACTTTTGGGTTTTTTTTCTAATTCGACCCAAATGTCAAACAGTTCTCTGTACAATTTATTTTTGGCTATATATTGAAATTATCTGTCACAAAAACAAATTGTTCCCTATAATGTATAAGATATCATCTAGTCCCCCAAGATCAATTTTTGTTTGTTATATATTGAACTTATCTCCTCAACCTCAATTTCAAGAGCCCTCTCTGGCTCTGCCTAATACTAATTATAATTATCTGTTACAAAAACAAATTTTTGTTTCCTATTATATATAAGAGATCATCTAGTCCCCCAGACCTTTTTTTTTTTTGCTTGTGGCTAAAACCAGCTCTAGCTATATATTTTTGAAGGAAAACATGTGTAACATGAGTTAATAAAACTATAATTATATTTGATATGATAAAAAAATGTAACAATCTGTATAATTTTGACTTTAGCCAAAGTTTATGATTTTAAGTTAGTTGATACTTACATAAACGAACGAATGAGAAAATTGTTGCTCAACTCCTCTTGATATGAGACTATATATATAGTCTCTGAAGATAAAACCGAGCCGATCAATCTGTCGAATTTTGAAACCTTCCATTCATTTTTCGTTCGGATGCTTTGTCGGAAGAGACACACTTTCGAAAGGATTAAAATGCCGTATCTTGACATGGATCACGTTTTTCGAGTCTCCTTCACTGTTGACAATTTCACAGAACTGTCTACGTGGTGCCTGTGACCCCAATCAAATGTAAAAAGATCATCTATATTTTTAACTACAAATCAAACACACCAAAATTAAAAGCACAATGTATATAACTAAATATAAATCAAGATACTATTCTCAAACGATGTACCTAAGAATAACTCATGAATTTATACTATAAGGTTGGTCACTAAATTGGTGTAGACAGACGTGAAGATTTTAGGTGTCCGTATAATTTTACTTACCATTTTCCATAGATTAGGCCTCCATGTGGTAGCCGAAACGTCGATGAACTCAACCGAGTTGGCGCGAGAATAATGCGGCGAATCACATTGCGCCTCGCCCACGTCAACATGTTTTCGATACGTCGTAAGAGTCTGCCCTGACCCTATCTCATAAACCCGGTCCAAGAAATAAACAATGGGTCTCTCGCACGGATCTCCGCTGATGGGTCGGGTATCAAACGAGAAAGGCTCCAAGCTCGATGTCCGCCACGACTTGAACGTAAGAAACGGCGTCTCAAGCTCCTTACCCGTGACCAAAGACGGATAAATCTGAATGGTGTAGCCCCATGAAACCGAGACAGACCAGTTCCGGCTCGGGTCATGGCAGAAGCTGTGCTGGATGATCCGGCTTGGATCCGTCTTGTATGCTGACATGAGTCTTCTTAGGGCGTCGATTTGGTTCGTCGCTGGAAATATTGAGTCAACATAGTCGAGGTGGTGGAGCGTAATCAGAGGAGCCACCGGATGGGCAGCTAGTAAACCGTACGGGTTTCCACGTATGTCCACCTGGATTTTACCATTCAAAGAAAATTCATTAAATTCTGATCTTATGGTTCCAAAAATTAAGAACGTAACTTAAATATAGTTTTAACAAAAAAAAAAAAAAAAAAAAAAAAAAAAAAAAAAAAAAAAAAAAAAAAAAAANCCACGAGACTAAAATTTGAAATTTTACTAACATTCCATCCGAATTTTAAGAAACGTACGAGTCCTAAAAATTATAACTTAATGAATTTTTACCAGTTACCAAAGATTTTATAATTAAAGGAAGAAAATAGTATTGTTGATTTTAATTAGGATAAATTTACGTTGAAAAAAAAACGGACACCAATATCTGAGCAGTGAAGCTTTAAAATTTTTACACGATTTGAAATTTAAAACTGAATTTTCAAATAATGGAAATTCAATATTCCACCGGAATCTTATTTTTAAAGCTAAAAATAATATACTTCTAAATAAGTAAAATTTCCATTAATGACAAAAACAAAAAGGGGAAAATTTGAATATACCTGATGGAAACCTAGTTCCTTGGTAAGGGGAACTCCAATCTCGCTTAGACAAGCTTCAATCTTTTGATCAGATCCATATAACGATGCGTAACGGTCAATACAACCATCGAGTATCTTTACAAGCTCGACGGCTAATGGGTAACTAATCGCCATACCTCCGCCACCGTAAGCCATGGCGTATGAGTGAACGATGTCTTGTTCAACACTCTCCGAGTTTCCTCCGATGTAATACATTTGATTATGATCATACTTATTTAGAACCGTTATAAGATTGTCCACAAAGAAAACGGTGTCGTCGTCACCCATCACGAACCATCTCACGTTCGTTAACCCTAACGCAAAAGTCTCTTTGATGATTCTCGCCATTCGTATAGCTGATCTTGAACCATACCTAATGAAAAAAAATTGAAAATCGAATGAATAAATCATAGGTTTTGGTATTGTCACAATATATTTGATTTGTGATTAAAACATTGGAAACTAGGGTTTTGAAGTTTTGGAGAAAAATGATTGGTCTTGTGAGAATTTATCGTTGATCTAAATAAATTGGTTAAAATAATTATTTTATGAAGTAGAAACAGTTTATACCAGCAAGTGTAGTTGAAGCGGGAGGTATCCGCCGAGACTTGGTACGGTGGAGAAGTTGGGAGCCACGTCATATTAAGAGGCGGTTCCTCGTCAAGCCATACGAAGCCGCGGGTGACGTTGGGACGCCACCACAGTTCGGAGTAACGGCTGCGATCTCCCCACGTTTGAATGGAGCCACCAATCCCGAACACTATGTGGGAGACATCGGTGGCCTCCGAGGACTGATTCTTCCGGAGGATGGTCGAGGAAGAGGCTGAGGAGTTTGTAGTGGAGTTTACATTGTAAGGACCTAAGCGACGGTGGCCGAGGATGCGGTGGCAATCGGAGCAATCGGAGAAGATGATGTAGAAGAAGATCAGAGCAACGGAGATGAAGATGCATATGGTAAAGAAGAACTTGGAGACGAGGGAGAGAACATGGCTAGGTTTTACAGTCGTCGTCGGAAATAGCGACGGCGGTTTGTAGCGGAGCTTAAACGGATCGAAGATGGCCATTTTTTTTTTTTACGTTTATAATATGTGGGATGGGGTTTTAATTTGTATCTATCTATACAAAATAAATGACGACTGTATGAAACTCTTTTGTGGTAGGCACGACTGTATGAAATTATGAATAAGGGGGTTTAGTGGAAATAAATTTTGCATTTATTTATTGCGATACAAATTGAGAAAGTCTATGTTCATCGAATATTCCTACACCTTTATTTTCGTTAATGAAATATATGATTTCGACAAAACAAATCTTTTAGTTACGACGCAATCATCAACATTGTCTTTTTGAATTCAAAACATGTAGCTTCTATAAAAGATATTAATAGTCAACTTTTAAGCATATCAGATAGTCAGATATTGTATATGTATGCTAAAAATAATATTGATGGAACCTTAAGCTGTTGAACATCTATCCTATTGGGCCAAGCATGGTTGAGTATTTTTCTTCTTCGTTTAAATTAAAAAAAAAAGGAGGCAAGAGTAACCCAATAGTTTTGTTACAAAAGGTTATGAGGAATTAAATTGAAAAGCCCAAAAATCTTAATAATTATGAGGAACAACTCGAATCAAAGGTTTTACACTCTTGACTAAAAAAATGTAGTTATTGGGTTAACTATGTTACACACACTCACACCAACAACCCATGAACCATACTACTGTAGCTTTGTTCATGGTTTTGTGTGTGCTGTGTTAACTGAGTGAATAATGTTAGTTATGTAAAATTGTAATAAAATAAGAACGAAAACACACAAAATTATGATAAAATTAATTAGAGCATTAATTAAATAGTAGATATTTACAATGTTCATGTATATATATTCGTAATAAAAGGCCTTGGTAGTATTTGTTTTACAAACAGCATGCAACTACACGGAAGATTATACTGGTCAATCGAATTCGTATTAGAAAACGCATAGGGAAAGAATGATTACGCCGGTTAATAGTAATACAATGTATAATCAAATACTAATGTCAAAGTTTCATGCATATACATTTAATTTAAAAATTAAAACTCAAATTTTACAAAAGATATAAGAGAGAGAATTTAATGATATATAATTGTGAGTGAGACTTCCATGAGAGTATATAATTATGTAATGATGAATCAGAATGAGAGTTGTATGTTATATAATTACATTATCTCACTCGTGGACAACTACTGTTCTTTATAATTGAGAATAAAATAAAAGTAAAACCAGATTGGTAAAGCGGACCAACCAAGAATTTTTGGTCTTTTCTTGTTGTCAGGATCCTCTGTAGAACTTTCGCTTACATACGCACAAATGTATTATATTTTCAGTTATTATTTCGAAGTCTAGTTGTTAATTGGGAATAGACATTTGGCGATTGGGTTTGCGACGACAACAAGTTTTGTTGCAAGTTTTATTCATAAAATACCTTTTTCCAAAAACTTTTTTTACTTTACGAAATGAATTACAAAACCAATTTACCTTAGAAAATAGAGAAAATAGAATAATAATGCAAGGTTGAACCATGTGAAATCTCAAATCATCTGATTTTCAAGATTTAACCTTACGAAATGATTAAGGTTTGATTTCATAAGCATTTGTAAACAAAAGTAAAACCCTAAATCATTGATCTATCTTTAAATGTATGTTTACCTTGATGTTAGTTTTAGGCCTGGGCATAAAATCCGAATCCGAAAATTCGAACCGTATCCGAACCGAAATAAGCGGATTAAAACCGAACCGATATTAAAGAAATAACCAATCGGTTCTTAGCTTTCATTATTTTGGATATCGGATATTATCCGATCCGAACCGATATCCAATAGATATCTGAATATAACCGAACATATAAGAAATAGTTTGATATTCCGATAGATATACCTCATATCCTTTATATATTTGTATGGTTCCATGAGAACTTTGTCATTTACTTAATTTCTATCATTTGTTTTGTTTTAATACTCTATTAGTATGGTTATTTGGGTACAATAAGATTAAAAAATATTAGAATAAAAACATTGTCCAATAACTTTTGATTTAATTTTGGTTATCGACAATCATATCTGAACCGATCCGAAATCCGAATTATCCGAACTGAAACCGATTCAAAATTTATAAATACCCGAATGGATGTTAGAGTCAATATCCAAAAATCCAAAATCCGAAAAATCCGAACCGAATCCGATCCGATATCCAAACGCCCAGACCTAATTAGTTTCGCGTGCCACGACTTTGGGTTCGACCATGTGGAACATATTTCATAATAAATATATAAATAAGATATACTCTAAATATTTTAGAGATTAAATAATTGGAAATAATTGATGATCGTATTTTATTTTTCTCCAGCAAATTCTTAGAGTATTATGGATTCTATATTATTATTTAAGAATCGTCCAAACTTCCGTGACACTTAATTCTTAGAATCCAAACAAAAATTATCTTCATATATTGTGCATATATATTGATAAAATATTGAAGCATGAGAGTTATAGAGAATGAGATTGATCATTCCCATGTGGAAGCTCTGCCCCTATTCGAAGACTTCACTTCCACCTATGCACTGATATATTCGGAGAAGACCACCTAATTAGTCTAAAATGCGTATCTAACTAATACCCAAACCCTAGGTAAAACAAGAATTAGTTGATAGCTTTGAAGTTACGCTAATTGGTTGTATAACTTATTTAAATGACTCGTACAAATGTCAAAGTCAGTGGGTGCTAGTATACCGTTTTGATTAGTAACGATATATTTCCCAAATATCAATGGCTACCATCGCTACTAATAAAAACGACAACAACGACAAACATGATCACTAATGTGAAATGTACAAAATTATAGACTTTCGAAATATATTGCGAAACCAATATTGCAATAAGAAGTATTAGAGGTAATTTTAACTAATAGTCACTAATGTGATCATAATAAATCATTCAAACTTTGTTTGAAATAAGGCTTTGATATCATGTCCAAGCTAACTAGCTCGCACAAGTTTTCTATGACTTCACTGTAAGTCTGTAACATTTCTTTGAATCTCATAACATATATAATTTCATATATATTCTATATGTTCATTTACATAATTATGAGGTAAGATCATTTACATAGTTAAGAGATTCATGTATATCTCTTGTCTCATATATATACCACTAGAAAATGTGAACTAGCTAGTAACGGCCAACATCGTTAAATCAAATCAACCCATCAAGACACTATTTAATTTTCTTTCCTTAGACTTCTAGTAAAAACTCACTATTAGATTGCGAAAAAAAAAAAACTCACTATTAGATTAATTAGTTCCAAAACTCTTAAGACAAGTAGATACTGTACCGTAGATATATACATATATAGTTTTTTTTGGTAAAATATACATATATAGTTTCTCCTATAACTTACGTAGAATTGGGACTGAGGGAAGCAAATTTGGTAAAAAAAAATTCCGATTATGTAAACCTTTTAGCTATGGTATTTAACAAAAAAATAGAAATTTGTTTATATATATGGAAACTGGATGGTAGATAGAAAGAGTGAAACTACTAGGGTTTATAGGATCTTAATTCATGAAATAGTTAGTATAAACAGATTCTTCCAATGCATTAGTGCAAACCTAGTTTACAGACACAGCTTTGAAATATTTTTAAGTCTAAGCGATAGAAGAGTTGGTGACCCATGGGGCTAAAGAATTTAGGGTATAAGAGAAAGAGACTAAAGACTAATCGATCGGTTGGATAGTATAAATATAAAAATCTTATATATTAAAGTGTTTATTGAGACAAAACAAGCGAAAGGGAATATGTGTTGTGACATATTTGGATTTTTGTGCTCTTTCTTATGCTTATTTTTCTATGATTTTGACAGAATATCATGTTACGTACTGAGATGCGAATGTATGTGGAAACGAGCTTATAACGACGTTCCACAACAAGGAATTAATAAAAATTAAACTATTGAAGGTTATTAAAATCTTTCGTTATTTTGGACATCATACTCGTTATATTTTTTGGTTCGGAATTTAATTCTTAAATTACAAATTAGAATTCGTTTTTTATTTTCGGGTATTCGTAGACTTTTGTATTTTTGTCATCGAAATCCCTTTAATAAAAATAATCAACTAAGATCTATGAGACAATTATTCATCATTCTCTCTCTCCCTCTCTCGGAAATTGTGACAAAATATTCCGTCTTCATGTGATTTTATTTTGGATTGTGGTTACACTACAACATGCTCAATACTTCTTTTTTGATCTTTTTAACCAAGAGGTATCGGACTTTAGATCATCCGTAATTTTTTTCCTAACAAATGAGTTTGTCATTTTCCAGTAGTAAGATTCGAAGCCGAGATTTTAAAGCTTATAACGATCTCCTAGCTCTAGTATATCACTGATTCATTATAGTTGGGTTATATATATAGTATATATATATATATATACTTTGGTCTTATTTATATATCCAAGTACTTCAAATAGATACATACATAGTATTTTTTTGATTGCCACGCACAACATTGTCATATTCGTTTTGCTATTTTTTCATATTTTCATTTCAAAGACTTATTAATACTAGTACCGAGAGTTCACATACTCTTTTTCAAATCCAAGCTTAACTTTAACGAGCTTTACCCACAAAACTTAATCATAACTTGGTATCTCATTTTACCCACAATGCAATGCTAATAGATATCTCAAAGCCTTAAATTAGAAATCAGGAAATGAATTATCTTTTGGTATGTGAAAAGCATTGTATATTATTGATTCATTCCCGGGAAAAAATTATCTAAATTTGTAATAATAATAGTGTATAGAATGATTTAACTAGGGTGTATACTGTGTATAGTAAGAATGCTTAGAAAATATATCAAGTACGAGAAAACTATATATGAAAATATTGCTCAAGCCTTTAGTATTTCCTTACATTTTTCACTTTGTTTTTTGTTTTTTTTTAAATGGATTTTTCATACAACTCATCAAAAAAAAAAGAACTAAAACCCAAAAATCTGTATAGCAGCTGGTACACTTTAAACACGCAAAAACCAAGGAAAGTTAAATCCAAGTAACACACATACACATACACCCATATGAAATGTTTCTATTTATATATATTTTTTCTTCCTTACCTTTGTTTTGGTAGGGATTCATCGGTCCATCAATCAATTTCCCTTTCGTGGATCTGTCCCTAGCCTAAGCTCAAGGTCTAAATCCTCAAAGCGATCACCCTTGTGTTTGATCTCCTCTTTTCTTGTAATAATATCACTCTTACAAGATAAACTTGAAATGAAAATCGATGGCTGCGATGGACTCTCATGCCTTCGTCTTCTCTTACATATATCACCCCTCTCGATCTCATCATCTCTGCCGTGAGCAGTAACCGGAAAACTCTGGTGGATGACCAGATTCATGCTCACCGAGAGATCAGTGCTATTTCCAAGACCAAGTTTTGCTTTGTGCTCGATTCTTGGCACATCACTCTCGATCTTTCTCTTCTTGTCTCCTTCCATAACCGGAATTTCATACAGATCACAACGCTTTTGCTCCACAAAGGTATTCGGGCAGGGCCATGGGGAAGAGGGTATTTTTTTGGAGTTCTTGGAAGGTACGAAAGAAGGAGAAGAGGAAGAAGTATTTTGTTTTTCAGGCAAACCAGAAGAAACCCTAGGAGTCAAATATGGTAAAGAAGAAGATGAAGAAAGGTCAATAACACAAGAGTGTTGAGTCTTAAAATAATTAGGTTTTGAGTTAAAAACCAAAGTATAGCAAGAGGTTTCACGAATATCATCGCTATCGTTATGAGATGGATACTCCGGAGGTGAAGAAGATTTGGAGAATAAGTATTGGTCTTCGGCTTGCTTAAGCCGTGCTCTGTCTCTTCGGTGAACGTTCATGTGGCCACCGAGGGCTTGAGCCGATCTAAACTCTCTCCGGCAGAAGCTACACGTGTAAGATCTCGGCGGCCACAAAGATCCGGCAGCATCGTCTTCCGCGAAAGCCAGCTCTTCCCATGATGATTCTTTGTTGCTTTTCTTGGGGATCCAGAAGTCATCAGGTTTCTCCATTGTAGATGATGGCCAATTGAGAAGTTGACGACAAGCCCTAGAGGAAAAAAAATAATTATTCCTTGTTTTCTTGGGTGGTTAGAGGAACCCTAGATGATTAATATTAGGTGGTGGATTACGGAAAAGATCAAGAATGGTGTCATGAAAATAATGGAGGTCAGGGTGTGATAAATATCAATTAAAACCAAAACGAGTGGAGTATTTTAAACGATCAAGGGGTTATATTTTATTATGTTAATTAATTGGACCGTAGGGATTTTATGAAGAAAAAAAGATGATACGAACTTTGGATTTTAGTAAAAGTTAGCTGACTGATCTAAAATCTTTTGTGTTTGCCTGTCCCAAGTGGCTACCCACAAGTGAACGTATACTAGTTTTTAATTTTTTTTTTTTTTTGTATCGTATTATTCTTGTGAATCTACAGTAGTTATATTATTGTAATGTAATCCGTTTATACACATTCTATACACACATACGTACGTACGTGTATATTATTTTCTTTGAGGTAGCTATATAGTGGATTAAATTAAAAAAAAATTGGTTAAATGTATAATATCATATTAAGACTTTAGTTGATCAAAAAATATGTTATGAAATAAAATATCTGATTAACAAACTAAATTATTAATATAACGAAATTAACTCTTTTATTTAGAAAATGATGATAATTCATCCCTGATTTATGTGATTTAGAACATGCAACACAAGAAAATTCATGGGGACTGAAAAAGTCATATGAATTTTCAATTGATGATCATATGAATTTTCATTCATCTTTTTGTGTCATTGTTCAACTGGAATGTCCTAATCTGACATATTAAATTTTTAATCTAGTAATATCTAGGTTTAGTGCCACTGCCATGTACATACATCAACAGTGATACCTGATTTAGCCCCAAAAAAAACGTAAGATTAAGAGCATAAGACCCAAAAGAACCAGCCTAGGTTTTGGGCTTCAACTATAACTATCTAAGGCCCATATAAAAAAAACAAAAGAGGGGATAAAAAACCTGACCTTGAGAGAGCAATCAACAAGTTCAATATTTTCTTGTTGAGTTTGAATTCCCCTTTTTTTTTTTTGTGTGTGTGTGTTTGAATAACTAAAAGGTTTTGAAGCTTGGCTTGTACATCCTATCTTTCTTACAAGAAACTCTTAATATACATAATTTCAGAAGGGAAAAAAAAACTAAACAACTCGTAAGAATTTACTACAAACTTCTTGAAATATGATGTTATTTGTGATAGACATGTTTCATCTTCATCTATATATACATTTTTGGAGACATTTAGCAAATAAATCTTGGAGTTGCAACCTATTTACAAGCATGCCATTAGCATTAATTATTAATTTATTTTTATTTAATTAATTAATATTAAGTTTTGATTTTTGGAAACAAGATTTCATATCCTAATAAAATTTCCAAAACAATAGAAACAACTTCCTTTAACATTAAGTATTAAAATTATAATTAATTTAATTAATATTAAGTTTCCAATTTTACAAAACAATAATTTCTCCATACAGACATTTCCTAAACAATCGACCTAATCAATAAATGACAATGTTTTTAAAACCGGACCGGAAAGTGAACCAGAAATCTTTCGGGTTGCTGGGTCAATTAGTCGGACCGGTTGAACCACGGGGTCAATTAGTTTATTAGTTTGTTTATATTTTATGAATATAAAATCTACTTTTCTATAAATATATGAACAAAACATACATAGTTAAGTAGTAGCGGTCGATATAACATTCCTACTTTTAGTACACGTAAGAATTCTATACTACTAACAAAATACTTTCTAATTTCTATACTAACTAATATATCTATATTTGTAAGTTTGTACATTTTAAAAAATACAAATTAAACATTAGTTATAGGTGAATATCTAGTTATTAATTAAGACCATAACACATTATCATATTAAAGTTCTTATGCGTATTTAATTACAATTTTCTTGTTAACATAAAAGTCTCTAAGTCAATCAAATTAAGTATATTACTATAGGATATAGTCACAGTCGTCACTTATACCAGGTAGCCCAAGAAGCAGATGAAGATAAACATTAAATCAAAACAATAGTCAATATATCGACGGATTAATCAATTCCTAAAAATGGCTAAATGCTTTTAATATGTTGACTATACCAAAATAGTCTAGTGGGCACAATTCCGTAACCCTTTCTTATTTTTATTTACCCCCAAAACGTCACCACTTAACAAATCTTTTGACATCATACGTTCTTTTCTATAATAATCCAAACATATCTTCCACTTTTGTAAATATATTATGATTTACTTCCAATTATTCAAAGATTTCATAGAATAATTCTTTTTTCGTAAAAATAAATTAAGTAACTACTCTAGTAGACTTTATCGATAAGAACATTTTTTAAAAGTCTACAAAAAAAGTTCCATATGTTTATATTTCTAAAACTACAGCAAATCAACAAAAAGAAGATTTGCTAGTTTTTTACAATTACAACTCTCCAGCAGTCCAGCTGCATGCCATTATAAAAAAATTGGATGTGGATAAACTTGATTTTCATATAATTAAATAGGTGTTAATATATAGTTTTGTTGAAGATAAACCCATTGGACCAGCCATGGTTTTTATATTAGTTTGGATGTAGCTATCAGATTCTTCTTGTAGCCAGATTTCACATTCAAAGGTTGCTTCTCTTTTTAACCTTGCAAACTCATATAATGACGTGGGAAAACTTGTGGAAGCAGCAACAAATCATAATACGCCACGTTTGCAAATCTTGATCGCTCTATAAAAAACCAAACCTGCTCTGTTTTTCTTCGGTCTCGCAAAAGATAAATAAAGAAGAGAGAAATGGAGGGTCTGATCCCGTTGGTTTACAAAGCCGTCATGCAAATCCGTTACGGTGACGAGTCTTCGTCGCAGCAACTTTCTTCATCTTACTACGTTCGTCTTCCGGGTGATTCTGGTCGGTTCGGAAGATCTGATCTCGATGTATCGGGTCTTGGATCATCTTCTTCCAATACGGCGACGTCATCTTCGTCCAAGACCACCACCACTACGTTCGCTGTTTACAGGGGAGTCCAGTCACCTGTTTCTCGTCGGGTTGTCACGTGATATACATGCGCTTGTGTAAGGAACCTGAAGATGCATGCGTGTGAGGGTGGGGAAGGGTTCGTGATCTTTTGTTTTGTGTGTGTGTTTTAGAGTTAGGGTTGGAACGGTTTAATAAAATAAACCTGATGTAAATGTAATCATTCCGGTTTGGGAGATTGGGATCTCTAAGCGTGGGCTACTCAAAAGGGTATAGTCTTCGTGGCTTTTGATTTGTGTGTGTTCTTCTTCTAATTGTATAAAAAAAATATATTGAATATATTTAGTTTATCCGTCATTACTTTTGTGAAATATTTTGAACTTACGATGTTGTTTTCAATTTTAATAAATTGAAATTGTAGAAAGTGCATGTGTGGGGGTCAATTCTGTTTACATGTACAATAACAATACTTGAGAAGAGAAGACTAATCCAATTTTTAGTTTATGTTCTCATGGTATATTATAAGTTGTAAAAAAAAGAGGCTAATTAATTACGTTAAAATTGCCAAGTCTTGGCAATTTACATGCAAAAAATGACATGTAATAGCAAATTTGTAAGTAAATGGAAATCTATTATTTCTTTTTTTGCCCACTACATAATTTTTGTATCATGCATTTTTAATCAACTAACACAAAATCATACGGTACAAGATAAACATAACATGCGATTGCTAAACAACATAACACAATCGGAAAAACATGCTAATTTAGAAGAAGAAAAAACAAAGGCTAATGTTTATTAAGGACTTTGGAATTGACGGTATTATAATGACAGGCTCATAATACCAAAAAAAGAAACGCCTAATTTCTATGAATGTCATTGGCCATACGTTTTAAAGCAATTTTGAGGCAGAAACAAAAAGAGTTGTACTTGTCTCTGACTGAGTTGCGTCTTCTTCTTTTCTTTTGCATCTGGTCTCTCTCTCTCTCTCTCTCTCTCTCTCTCTCTCTCTCTCTCTTTTGTTCCTTCTGTTTCATATAATTTTTTTGAAAAGATGGCAGCTCCGATTCGATTCTTCGAGCTGAACACTGGTGCCAAGTTACCTTCCGTCGGTCTCGGAACCTACGCCATGGCTCCGGAATCCATCGAACATGCGATTAATGTATTATTATTTCAGATCGAGTTTTAAAACTTTATGTTTTTGATTATTCACTAATTACATTCCTCTCTCATTGTCAATTCTAGATTGGGTACAGGCATATCGACTGTGCATCTATTTACGGTAACGAGAAAGAGGTACAAATTTTTTTAACATTGACAATTTCTCTTAATTCTAAATTTTTTTAATTCTCTTGAACCATATAAAAAATTTGACTAGTAAACAGTGTAAGTTATAGCTTAGTTGGGGCTCATGGTGGTACTAGAATCATCACAATATCCTTAATACGTATTTGCACCATTGAATGAGTTAGGGAATATGCTCTGTTTTAGTCTGTTGTGTTAAAAATGTTCTGCTTTCTACCTGCTTTCGTTGTTCTCACGCTATGGTTTCATTTGTTAGATTGGTGGTGTATTGAAGAAGATGATAGATGATGGTTTCGTGAAGCGTGAGGAGTTATTTATTACTTCAAAGCTCTGGTTTGTGCAACTTTCCCCTTTGGGCAAGCTTTTTTAGTCTGCATATAGAAGCACATGTTTATGTTTTTTTTTTTTTTTTTTTTTTTTT
>NC_025688.1:24353506-24356740 GCF_000633955.1 Camelina sativa
TAGCTTGAAGAAGGAATCGACTAAGCCAACACCTGAGATGCTCACTAAACCTGACATACCAAGTACATGGAAAGCTATGGAAGCTCTGTATGACTCTGGAAAAGCTAAGGCAATTGGTGTGAGCAATTTCTCGTCGAAGAAGCTCAAAGATCTTCTTGATGTGGCACGTGTAACCCCTGCTGTTAACCAAGTGGAATGTAACCCAGTTTGGCAGCAACATGGTCTTCATGAGCTCTGCAAATCCAAAGGAGTTCACTTATCTGTGAGTATACTTAAACATTCTGAATTTGCTATGATTTTTTTTTGTGAGTATGAGTAAAAGAAGCTGCCATCATCATTGGTTTTTGATTGATGATAGGGTTACTCTCCTTTGGGTTCCCAAACTAAAGGAGAAGTCAGGCTAAAGGTTCTTCAGAACCAGATTGTCTCCGAGGTTGCGGAGAAACTTGGAAGAAGCACTGCTCAAGTGGCTATCCGTTGGGGCCTACAAATGGGTCATAGTGTTCTACCAAAGAGCTCGAGCGAGGCTCGGCTCAAGGAGAACCTTGATGTTTTTGACTGGTCTATACCTGAAGATCTGTTTGTCAAGTTCTCTAACATTCCTCAGGCAAGTTATCACCTCTGTTTTTTCTGGATCAATCAAGTGACTTTCGGTTTGGTTTCTTGTGATCTTCCCTCCTCTTCTTGACTATCTTGTTTCTTCGATAGATCATCAAATCATGGTTCTTTTCTGACCCTAAAAATCTTGCAGGAAAAGCTAGTCCGAGCTGCTGAGTTTGCGCATGAGACATACGGCGTCTATAAGACCCTTGATGAGTTATGGGACGGTGAAATTTGAGATAACTTCCCTCCTCTTATCTATAAAACCAACAAGGACATTGAAAATAAATATGTAATGTTTTTGGAATCCTTCCATGAGGTTTTATATAATCCTTCCATGAGAAACACTAAACACATTAGGATTTCATGAGGTTTGACAAATGTTATTACTCTGCAGTCTTCAAACAATAAAATGATTTCAACATATGAGAGTTAAGTCGAGCCTAATATTATATCCTTAATTCTCGCGTAGAGAGTTTTCCACACACCGCAAAAGAAAAAAATCATGTAAATCTAAAATCTAAAACATGTTTGAACTTTGAATATGTCTATCAACCTTTAGTTGCACTCAAAACTATACTGTTGTATGGTCACGACTCACGATACTAGGGACTTGAATATTAATGTAATTTTTTCTTACAAAGAAAAAATTATAGAATTCACTTACTGAGCCTAATAATTTCAACAATAAAAATTATTCTCATCAAAATTACACTAATAATTTTGAAACTAAATCTATTTATTGAATTTTTACAAAGACATATCTTAGAAAGCTTTTCCATATTAAGGGAATTTACTAGGTCGGCAGTGTGAATGGTGAACTCAAATGAGCCGTCTATAGTGAATATTTTTGGTCGCTAGTGCGGTGGTGGACCAAAAAGACGCAGAGAAATCCAAGAGGAAATCTAAATGAACGAATTAAAAGTTACGTGCCACCGTCCACGTAAGGCTTTAATATCTGACGTGACATTGTGCCAATACACTTTTTAGGTTTTAACTTTTAATGAAAGGAAAAAGACAATTTCGTCGGCACGAGTCTCCCGCCGCTGTCGCTCTCACACACTTGTCAGTCAGTTGTCACTCCTTTATTTTTTCTTGAAATAGTGGGACGTTAAGAAAAGCTGAGTGCGTTTCACAGCAACAACACACTACCACATCTGATAATGGCGAATGCGATCAAATGCTTTGAGCTCAACACCGGCGATAAGATCCCCTCGGTGGGTCTCGGTACATGGCAGTCCTCTCCTGGCCTCGTTGGTGATGCAGTCGCCGCCGCTGTTAAGGTTTGCTTCCTATCTCTTTTAGATTCTCCACTGTCCAGCTTTATGAATCCATGCTTTTTTTTGTTTTCTTGTAAAAAAAAAATATAATCCAATCTTAACTCTAATTGCAGATTGGTTATCGTCATATTGATTGTGCTAAGCTGTACGACAACGAAAAAGAGGTACACACATATATTTCTATCTTTTTGGATCTTGAATTTATCTTACTATTATTCATTGATTCTAAAAGAAACGTGTTCTTCTTAATTGTGTTTGATGGCAAAGTGTTTATTTATACAATTTTTTCAATTTTGATTGATAATGCTGATGGAAAGAGTCTTTACTATGTCTATGCCTTCAATGATCTGCTTTTTGTTGTTACATTCTCAATCTCTTTGAGTTTTGTTGCTTTCCTCTGTTTCTCTTTCACAGATTGGGGCAGTTCTGAAAAAATTGTTTGAAGACAATGTAGTGAAACGTGAGGAGTTGTTCATCACCTCCAAGCTCTGGTATGATTTGATTTATCTTAATACATATTTCTGTAATTAAGTCATGTAACTAGCTTTAATCATTTTGCATTTTTACAAATTGTGTATCATCATAGGTGTAGTGATCATGACCCTCAAGATGTCCCAGAGGCATTAAACAAAACTCTGCAAGATCTACAGCTTGACTACGTTGATCTTTATCTTGTAAGCATCACTTCCTTGTAACATTTACATAATTTATATTATTGTTGAACAAGTGTGCAAACCTGTTTATACACTTCAAACAAAATCTACATAGCATTTCGGGGAAAGATTATTGCATAACATTTTGTTTGTGATTGTTGTTGAAGATTCACTGGCCTGTACGGGTAAAGAAAGGTTCCGTTGGACTTAAGATGGAGGACCTTTTGCCTGTAGATATTCCTAGCACATGGAAAGCGATGGAAGCACTCTATGATTCGGGCAAGGCACGAGCCATAGGTGTAAGCAATTTCTCCACCAAGAAACTCGCTGACCTCTTGGAGTTAGCTCGTGTTCCTCCTGCTGTTAACCAGGTAGAATGTCATCCTTCTTGGCGACAGACCAAGCTACGAGATTTCTGCAAATCCAAAGGTGTTCACCTCAGTGTAAGCATTCCTACTCATCATCTCACCAATTCATTTACTTTTTACCTTATACATTGATTAAATGAATATGTTTTTGCAGGCATACTCGCCGTTGGGTTCTCCAGGGACAACGTGGCTCAAGAGCGATGTTCTGAAGAACCCTATACTGAATATGGTCGCAGAAAAGCTCGGGAAATCTCCTGCGCAAGTAGCGCTTCGCTGGGGACTCCAAATGGGTCACAGTGTGCTTCCCAAGAGTACCAATGAAGGAAGAATCAG
>NC_025688.1:24356938-24363762 GCF_000633955.1 Camelina sativa
GATAATGCTGATGGAAAGAGTCTTTACTATGTCTATGCCTTCAATGATCTGCTTTTTGTTGTTACATTCTCAATCTCTTTGAGTTTTGTTGCTTTCCTCTGTTTCTCTTTCACAGATTGGGGCAGTTCTGAAAAAATTGTTTGAAGACAATGTAGTGAAACGTGAGGAGTTGTTCATCACCTCCAAGCTCTGGTATGATTTGATTTATCTTAATACATATTTCTGTAATTAAGTCATGTAACTAGCTTTAATCATTTTGCATTTTTACAAATTGTGTATCATCATAGGTGTAGTGATCATGACCCTCAAGATGTCCCAGAGGCATTAAACAAAACTCTGCAAGATCTACAGCTTGACTACGTTGATCTTTATCTTGTAAGCATCACTTCCTTGTAACATTTACATAATTTATATTATTGTTGAACAAGTGTGCAAACCTGTTTATACACTTCAAACAAAATCTACATAGCATTTCGGGGAAAGATTATTGCATAACATTTTGTTTGTGATTGTTGTTGAAGATTCACTGGCCTGTACGGGTAAAGAAAGGTTCCGTTGGACTTAAGATGGAGGACCTTTTGCCTGTAGATATTCCTAGCACATGGAAAGCGATGGAAGCACTCTATGATTCGGGCAAGGCACGAGCCATAGGTGTAAGCAATTTCTCCACCAAGAAACTCGCTGACCTCTTGGAGTTAGCTCGTGTTCCTCCTGCTGTTAACCAGGTAGAATGTCATCCTTCTTGGCGACAGACCAAGCTACGAGATTTCTGCAAATCCAAAGGTGTTCACCTCAGTGTAAGCATTCCTACTCATCATCTCACCAATTCATTTACTTTTTACCTTATACATTGATTAAATGAATATGTTTTTGCAGGCATACTCGCCGTTGGGTTCTCCAGGGACAACGTGGCTCAAGAGCGATGTTCTGAAGAACCCTATACTGAATATGGTCGCAGAAAAGCTCGGGAAATCTCCTGCGCAAGTAGCGCTTCGCTGGGGACTCCAAATGGGTCACAGTGTGCTTCCCAAGAGTACCAATGAAGGAAGAATCAGAGAGAACTTTGATATTTTTGACTGGTCAATACCGGATGACTTGTTCGTTAAGTTTTCTGAGATTGAACAGGTACGTACGTTCTTAACATTTCATTGCAATAAGTTAGTTGCTATGCTATTTCTCGGCTTGATTTCGAACTAAAAAATATATATTTGGATTAAAAATGCAGGCTAGGTTAGTGAATGGTTCCTTCCTTGTTCATGAGACACTGAGCCCTTATAAGTCTCTTGAAGAATTATGGGATGGCGAGATATGATGTTTAGCTGATCTGTTTGGTATGTTTGTTTTCTTTTCTCTGATGGAATTGTCAATTTCTTATGGATGTTGTCACTGATGTATCAAATTTGTTTCTATTGAATTTTTATTAAAAGAATCTTATTATACATTTTGTAATGTAATGTAGTTTTTACATTTGATGTTTGTATGTGGTTGTGAACATACGAACCAAACTCATGCATTCACATTACATTAGAGCTAAAGAAAAGACCAAACAAGTATTCAATCTCAGGATGAAATAGTTATCAAAATAATAAGGATTCAGTCGAATTTGATGATCAATGTGTCAATATGTTGTATTTTTGAGATGGCATATCCTAAATCTCACAACCAAAAAGAAAGAATATAAGAAAATTTTCAAAATTAGTAAGACCACCTCCCTTGGTCATATTATGGGTGTCTTTAGTAGTTACAACACTCCAAAAGATCATCTTGTATATTCACGAAACTAAAGACTTTGATTATTTTTTAGTTTTTCTTACAAAATCTGTTTCTAAAGAATCCGCTTACTAGAGAATCTTATCTTGATTCGGACCAAAAACGTGTCGCCATCAGAGAACAGAGGACAGCAAAGAGTTAACCTAAATAAACGAATAAGATACATGCGACCGTCCACGTAATGAGTGATATCTGACGTGACAATACTTATTAGAATTAAGGAAAGGAAAAAAGACAACCCGTCTTCTTCTCACACTTGTCACTCTTTTATTATCTTGAAATAGTTGGACGTTACCAAATGCTGACTGCGTTGAACCACATCTGAATCATGGCGAATGAGGTCAAATGCTTCGAGCTCAACACCGGCGCTAAGATCCCCTCGGTAGGTCTCGGTACATGGCAGGCCTCTCCTGGCCTCGTTGGTGATGCAGTGGCCGCCNTAATACATATTTCTGTAATTAAGTCATGTAACTAGCTTTAATCATTTTGCATTTNGGCCGCCGCTGTTAAGGTTTGTCTTTTATGTATATAATTCGATTCTTATCTTCTTCACATCTCTTTTATGTAATTCAATTCTTATTTGCTTCCCATCTCTCTCTTTTTTTTTTCTTCATCATGATGATTCCATAACCCTGTTTCAATTTGTTTTCCTCATATTGAAGATGTTTAATGTTAATTCTAATTGCAGATTGGCTATCGTCATATTGATTGTGCTAAGCTGTATGGCAACGAAAAAGAGGTAGAACCACACTGAATAATTCTATCTTTTTGGATCTTGAATTGATCTTACACAGTTTAATTCTTGTTAATTGTCTTTGTTGTGTTTATGGACATAGTATTTATTTGATAGACAATAATACTGATGAAAAGAGTCTTTAATATGTGCATTTGCCTTGTTACATTATCAAATTCTTGAATCCATTTTGCTGCTTTCCTCTGTTTCTCTTTCACAGATTGGGGCAGTTCTGAAAAAATTGTTTGAAGACAATGTAGTGAAACGCGAGGAGCTGTTCATCACCTCCAAGCTCTGGTATATATTGATTGTCTAATACTTAAAACATATTTCTGTGAATACGTTAGCTTTAATCATCTTGCATTTACAAATTACAAATTGTGTATCATATTTCAAAGGTGTACTGATCATGACCCCGAAGATGTCCCAGAGGCATTGAACAAAACTCTGCAAGATCTACAGCTCGGCTACGTTGATCTTTATCTGGTAAACATCACTTCCTTGTAACAGTTACACAATGTTGTTGAACAAATGAGCAAACCTATGAACAAAATCTACATAGCATTATGGAGGGAAAGATTATTGCGTAACATTTTGTTTGTGATTGTTGTTGAAGATGCACTGGCCTGCACGGATGAAGAAAGGCTCTGTTGGAATTAAGGCTGAGAACTTTTTGCCTGTAGATATTCCTAGCACATGGAAAGCGATGGAAGCACTCTATGATTCGGGCAAGGCACGAGCCATAGGTGTAAGCAATTTCTCCACCAAGAAACTAGCTGATCTCTTGGAGTTAGCTCGTGTTCCTCCTGCTGTTAACCAGGTCGAATGTCATCCTTTTTGGCGACAGACTAAGCTACGAGAGTTCTGCAAATCCAAAGGTGTTCACCTCAGTGTAAGGCAGCACTACTCATCCTCACCAATCCATTTACTTTCTACCTTATACATTGGTTGAATGAATATATTTTCTTGGCAGGCATACTCACCGTTGGGTTCTCCGGGGACAACAGGGCTCAAGAGCGATGTTCTGAAGTACCCGTTACTGAATATGGTCGCAGAAAAGCTTGGAANCGAGGAGCTGTTCATCACCTCCAAGCTCTGGTATATATTGATTGTCTAATACTTAAAACATATTTCTGTGAATACGTTAGCTTTAATCATCTTGCATTTACAAATTACAAATTGTGTATCATATTTCAAAGGTGTACTGATCATGACCCCGAAGATGTCCCAGAGGCATTGAACAAAACTCTGCAAGATCTACAGCTCGGCTACGTTGATCTTTATCTGGTAAACATCACTTCCTTGTAACAGTTACACAATGTTGTTGAACAAATGAGCAAACCTATGAACAAAATCTACATAGCATTATGGAGGGAAAGATTATTGCGTAACATTTTGTTTGTGATTGTTGTTGAAGATGCACTGGCCTGCACGGATGAAGAAAGGCTCTGTTGGAATTAAGGCTGAGAACTTTTTGCCTGTAGATATTCCTAGCACATGGAAAGCGATGGAAGCACTCTATGATTCGGGCAAGGCACGAGCCATAGGTGTAAGCAATTTCTCCACCAAGAAACTAGCTGATCTCTTGGAGTTAGCTCGTGTTCCTCCTGCTGTTAACCAGGTCGAATGTCATCCTTTTTGGCGACAGACTAAGCTACGAGAGTTCTGCAAATCCAAAGGTGTTCACCTCAGTGTAAGGCAGCACTACTCATCCTCACCAATCCATTTACTTTCTACCTTATACATTGGTTGAATGAATATATTTTTTTGACAGGCATACTCACCGTTGGGTTCTCCGGGGACAACAGGGCTCAAGAGCGATGTTCTGAAGTACCCGTTACTGAATATGGTCGCAGAAAAGCTTGGAAAATCTCCTGCGCAAGTTGCGCTTCGCTGGGGACTCCAAATGGGTCACAGTGTGCTTCCCAAGAGTACCAATGAAGGAAGACTCACAGAGAATTTTGATGTTTTGGATTGGTCAATACCTGATGACTTGTTCAACAAGTTTTCTGAGGTTGAACAGGTACGTTCTTTAGATTTCATTCCATAAAGTTGGTTGCTATGCTATATCTCGGCTTGATGATCTCGGACTGAGAGTTTTTTATTTGGATTAAAAATGCAGGCTAGGTCAGTCATCGATGGCTCCTTGTTTGTTCATGAGACACTGAGCCCTTATAAGTCTATTGAAGAATTATGGGATGGCGAGATATGATGATGTTTAGCTGATCTTTTTGTTCTGTCAAATAATGGGAGGTTTCTCTCTGATGGACTTGTCAATTTCTTATGGATGTTGTCACTGATATATTAATTTACAATTACATTTGTTATTCTATTGAATTTTTATAACAAGATCGAATCTTATTATAAATTTTGTAATGTATTGTAGACTTGTAGTTATATCAAACCAGAAAATATGAGTTTGCATATGGTTGTGACTTGTGAACATACCAATCAAACTCCATGCATTCACATTTTATTAGAGCTAGCTATCTAACAAAAAAGACCAAACGAGTTAAAATAAAATATACAGTCAAAATTATAAGGATTCAGTCGGAATTGATATCAATGTGACAATAAGTTGTAGCTTTGAGATGGCATATTCTAAATATCATATCGAAAATATATAAGAAATTTTCAAGATTTGTAATCATAAAAAAAAAAAAAACATTCTTCTCTTTGTCTAACCAATTTTGAGATCGAACTTAAGCATATGTTTACAAAGAGAGTCTTCTAGAATTCTAAGATTTGAAAATATGTTTTTGTAGTCTAGGTCTTTTCGTATAGCATACTAACTTTGGTATATATGTTAAACAAAAATTTAGATCGATGAAAAAGAGAGCAATTTGCAGTCATGCGATAATGTGAGAAACGAGGTACATACATACACAGTCACATATGCATGTCAAAACAACGTCAAACTTAAAACACACCATAATCCATGAAACAAGTGAAAACATTCCATCAGAAGATAACCTCTTCTTCATTCAAGGTGCTACCTGTAATTGATGCAACGAGCAAATTGGTTGCTACTCCAGCAGTTACACCTAGTACAGCCTTGAAGCCATTAAGAACTCCACTTTTTTTCTTTTTAGGCGTACTTGAATCTGCTTTTGGGGAACCCGTGTTCATGTTTGAATGTTGATGTTGATGCTGATACTGATGACCACCATAAGGGTATGGTATAGCATAACCATAGGGGTTTCCGTGACCATAGTGGTGTGGCGACGATGGCTGTCCATGATGGTCGTGCAGGCTTCTTTGCCTCGTTACCGTTGCATGATCGAGAGATGAGGCATGCATTGGAACGTGTGTGCAAAGCGGGTGAGATTCAAAATTGCAATTCTTGCAAATGTAGAACATCCCTTGGATGTAAACTCGGCAAACATAGCACGAACGTTCGTTCATGTGCGTGGGACCGCTGTACAGGATAAGCTCATGATCAGGCCCGTGACATGAGTTTCTGAGGCTTAAAGGACACGTAGCGCAATATTCATGGAGATCGTAGTCGCATTCGTTGCACCGATAGGTCTTGCCCTCACCATACAGTTTGCAACCATTGCACGTGTATGTGCCAACACCGTTGACCTCGGTTAAGGGATGGATATGCGTGAAATGTCGAATCGTGTTTGACATCCCAGCTGCTTGATTTTTGGGAGTTGAAGGGAAGAGAGGTTGGTTAAGGGATGCCAAATGGTATTTTTGATCTTTGGTGCAATAGCTTCTACATTATTGATACAAAAATTAGTAATTTAGTTGACTTTGGTAGAGTTGACTGATCATTGAGAAGAAAATGTCACTAGTGTTATAAATTTTTCTGTGTCAAATTGTTGATATAATATGTGAATATTAAGTTGAAATGTTCGGTTACACGACTGGTTTTCAATTCGGACGTGTCTTCAAGTTTTCAACCATTACGATATTGTCAAATGTTTATGTACTAGATTAAGAGCATGAGTTGAAATTCATTTTATTTATATTGTAATTTTTATATAAAATATAATTTATATGATTGTTTTTAAAAGTTTTTTTGATAAAATATTATGTAATAAAATCATATGCTAAATATAATGACTTGAAAAAGACACATATTTTGTAAGTTTTATATTGTTAATGATTCTAGATAAATATTTGTGCTATAACACTGGTTAAATTTTATTTTATACAAAATTTTGTGTATTTTATATTTTAAAATATAATTTTAATATGTTGTATTAGGTTATATATGTGAAGTTATTTCAACAATGTATATTCTACATCATGACTTGAATGTCATTATAAGACATAATTTTGTAAATTTGAATTTAAATATTCAAATTTTGAC
>NC_025688.1:24363842-24364979 GCF_000633955.1 Camelina sativa
GCATAACCATAGGGGTTTCCGTGACCATAGTGGTGTGGCGACGATGGCTGTCCATGATGGTCGTGCAGGCTTCTTTGCCTCGTTACCGTTGCATGATCGAGAGATGAGGCATGCATTGGAACGTGTGTGCAAAGCGGGTGAGATTCAAAATTGCAATTCTTGCAAATGTAGAACATCCCTTGGATGTAAACTCGGCAAACATAGCACGAACGTTCGTTCATGTGCGTGGGACCGCTGTACAGGATAAGCTCATGATCAGGCCCGTGACATGAGTTTCTGAGGCTTAAAGGACACGTAGCGCAATATTCATGGAGATCGTAGTCGCATTCGTTGCACCGATAGGTCTTGCCCTCACCATACAGTTTGCAACCATTGCACGTGTATGTGCCAACACCGTTGACCTCGGTTAAGGGATGGATATGCGTGAAATGTCGAATCGTGTTTGACATCCCAGCTGCTTGATTTTTGGGAGTTGAAGGGAAGAGAGGTTGGTTAAGGGATGCCAAATGGTATTTTTGATCTTTGGTGCAATAGCTTCTACATTATTGATACAAAAATTAGTAATTTAGTTGACTTTGGTAGAGTTGACTGATCATTGAGAAGAAAATGTCACTAGTGTTATAAATTTTTCTGTGTCAAATTGTTGATATAATATGTGAATATTAAGTTGAAATGTTCGGTTACACGACTGGTTTTCAATTCGGACGTGTCTTCAAGTTTTCAACCATTACGATATTGTCAAATGTTTATGTACTAGATTAAGAGCATGAGTTGAAATTCATTTTATTTATATTGTAATTTTTATATAAAATATAATTTATATGATTGTTTTTAAAAGTTTTTTTGATAAAATATTATGTAATAAAATCATATGCTAAATATAATGACTTGAAAAAGACACATATTTTGTAAGTTTTATATTGTTAATGATTCTAGATAAATATTTGTGCTATAACACTGGTTAAATTTTATTTTATACAAAATTTTGTGTATTTTATATTTTAAAATATAATTTTAATATGTTGTATTAGGTTATATATGTGAAGTTATTTCAACAATGTATATTCTACATCATGACTTGAATGTCATTATAAGACATAATTTTGTAAATTTGAATTTAAATATTCAAATTTTGAC
>NC_025688.1:24365469-24368834 GCF_000633955.1 Camelina sativa
TTATATATGTGAAGTTATTTCAACAATGTATATTCTACATCATGACTTGAATGTCATTATAAGACATAATTTTGTAAATTTGAATTTAAATATTCAAATTTTGACTCGTTTACTTAATAATTTTTTTAATTCAATAGATACTATTTCTAAAGAACAATATTAGTAAAGCTTGAATATTTTATAGATTGAACAATTTATATTTGTTTTTAAAAATTCAACTTATGGTATATCCGAAAATAAAACTATTTTTTAATTATAATAAATAATATGATAGTTTATTTGTTTCACAAAATAGACTTATATATAAAAATGAGAGGTGAAGTATAATGATAATTAACAAATTAATATGTTAAATTAGATATCAAAAGATTTTATTTGATGAATAATTTAATAAAAGAAATTAATATGGTAAGTTAGATGATATGATTCTTTAGAATATTCTTTTTAAGATTTTTGGTATAACCTATTAGTAACCAATTAATCTATCATTAATGTATAACCTATTTGTAACCAACTTATTAAAATTATATAGTCTACAAAACAATGTTGTGTACTTTTGTTTTATTATATAGGAGATGTATATATTAATACATGTCTAAACTGAGCCAGTCTCGGTATATATATATATATATATATATTTAAATCGTTTTTTCTTGAAAAAAAAAAGTAAAATAGCTTCATTAGCAATTTAGCATAAGGCCATAAAATCTTCAGTTATGCAATTACGTTATTAATTGTTTTCTGTTTTTTTTTTTTTCATTATTGATATGACATATAACATCAATAAAATTGTATTTATTTTAGTAAAGGAACGCAATAATTCTTGGTTTATAAACTTATAAGTGGAAAAAAAAATTAAAAAACTTGGTTATGAAAATGATAAAGGCCTAAAAAAAGGCCCAAATTGATATATCTGTATGGTCTTCTCCACACTTGACGTTAACCCTTAACAGTTAACAGAGACCAGTCTCATCAGACTCTCAGTGTTGATTTCAGGTGATACATCTCTGTAGCTCAGATCATGGCGGACGAAATCAGATACTTTGAGCTCAACACTGGAGCGAAGATTCCATCAATCGGTCTCGGAACGTGGCAGGCCGATCCTGGTCTCGTCGGAAACGCTGTCGAAGCTGCTGTTAAGGTTCGTCTTTTGATTTTGTAATTTGTGACTAATGATTGTATTAGCTAAATCACTAAAGATTCTTCTTCTTGATGCAGATCGGTTATCGCCATATTGATTGTGCTCAAATCTATGGCAACGAAAAAGAGGTAAATCCAAAAAACTCATCTTATATCTCCATTGTGATTATGGTTCTGTTTCTTTGTATAAGTTTTGAAAGTCATAGGAGATGTAAGCTGCATCGGTTTATGAAAAAGTGTCTGTCTTTTGTTCGATTTGATACTTTGTGTGAGGAAAGCTTTGATTTTTTATTCTTATGGGACTTGGAGCAAAACAAAAGTTGTGTTCTTTCTTATGGATTGTGTATCTCAATGAGTTTGCTTAACACTGCTCATCTTTGGTTTGCCTCATTTGGGAATTCCCCGGTTCATCCTGTAGATTGGGTTAGTCCTGAAGAAATTGTTTGATGATGGAGTTGTTAAGCGTGAAGAAATGTTCATCACATCCAAACTCTGGTATTCTCCATCACTATGCTTTGAATACCTTATAGGTTATTTATTTTTCTTTTGTAATCAGTTCTCAAGTCTATGTAGATACTAACCTGGTTACCTTTTCGTATGAAAGGTGTACTTGTCATGATCCTCAAGAGGTGCCCGAGGCACTGAAGAGAGCTCTACAGGATCTGCAGCTTGACTATGTCGATCTGTATCTGGTAAGCAATATATTAGAAAACCTTGTTTTGTTTGTCTATGTGCTTTTCTTTCAACATAACTTGCAGCAATCCATTTTGGTACTTCACTTGCATATAGATGTAGTTTTTATCTACCATGTATATATCACTCATTTTTTTTAAAGTCTTAAGGCTTAGTGTGAGATATTGTTCAAACATTTGTGTGGAACCATTTCGATTTACTAACAGTTTTTTTGTGGTCCGTTTGAAGATTCACTGGCCTGTTAGCCTCAAGAAAGGTTCTACTGGCTTTAAACCAGAGAACATATTGCCAACTGATATTCCTAGCACATGGAAAGCAATGGAATCACTCTTTGATACGGGTAAGGCCAGAGCTGTTGGTGTCAGCAATTTCTCCTCAAAGAAACTCGCAGATCTCTTGGAGGTGGCTCGCGTACCTCCTGCTGTTAACCAGGTGGAGTGTCATCCTTCATGGCAACAAAACGTGCTCAGGGATTTCTGCAAATCTAAAGGCGTTCACCTCTCAGTATGTAGAACAAACATATTCATATCCTTTTTATAAAAGTGAGAAAATGTCTTCGAAATTAACAGTTTAGTTGATGTTTTTGTAGGGTTACTCTCCGTTGGGTTCTCCAGGGACAACGTGGCTCAAGAGCGATGTTTTGAAGAACCCTATTCTTGGTGGTGTTGCTGAGAAGCTCGGCAAGACTCCTGCACAAGTTGCACTTCGCTGGGGCCTCCAAATGGGTCAAAGTGTTCTTCCGAAAAGCACACATGAAGACAGGATTAAACAGAACTTCGATGTTTTCAATTGGTCCATACCTGATGACATGTTATCCAAGTTTTCTGAGATTGAACAGGTAAGTTATTTTCCGCACATTGTAGTCCAAATAAGTCAAAGGGATTATTTCTGTTGCTCACATGTTTGTGGTTATCGAATATTGAAGTCTGTGTTGTTTCAATGTTGCAGGGTAGGTTGGTGAGAGGCATGTCATTTGTTCATGAGACGAGTCCTTGTAAGAGTCTTGAAGAACTCTGGGACGGGGAGATATGAGACTTAAGCTGATTTGGTCACTGTATGTGCCAAATCATTCCACGATTTGTCATAGATCAGTTTTTAGTAATGCTACTAGTTTTCAATAATTGGTTCTGCTACGTTTTCAATGTTTTCCTCGGAAGCTGCATCGCATTACCCCAATTATATTCGATATGGAAACCATGTTACGAGACTGTAATATGTTGTGTACTATTGAAGATGGTAAACACACAGTAGATTTATCGAATTGAAAGCGAAAGACGTTCCAGACCTTAATGGTGCATAACGTTACAGACTGCCATCTCAAAAGTAAAACCACTAATGGCTTTGGTACTGGCTATGAAGTGATGATACTTCAAGATGCGAAGCATTCTTTTTCTTTCGTATGTCCGCTTCCGTGGGTGTTGCAGCCATGGCATATGAAGTCACCAACTGTAACCACAATTAATGGATGGCTACGGGTGCAATGTTGGATTACTTTTTGTTCTGGCTTCAACGGAGACATCTCGTTGTCTTTT
>NC_025688.1:24370369-24373160 GCF_000633955.1 Camelina sativa
CTTTTTTTTTTTTTTTTTTTTTTTTTTTTTTTTTGTAATAGTTAGATTTGCGAAAATGGGTGGTGGTCAGGAGCGGATGTACTTTTTGTTTGTAATGCATTAGAAAAGAAAATTAACTGTGAGACTTTCAATGGAAAACAAACAAAAAAAAGTCACGACATGAGACTTTCAATGGAAAACCCAAACAGGGCATTAGAAACAACTCCCATCGTTAGCTTCGATGCAACAGTAAACATTCTCCACCCCTTACTCGGACCCGGCTTTTGACCTGGCCCAGCCGCTGGTGGTACTTGTCCCGGATTCATATTGAACCCGTTCATGTAGTTGAAATTATTGTAATTATTATATGGATGATGATGATTAAAATAAGGTTGTTGACCCATCGGTGGTCCATACGCATACGGGTAACCAAAATGCGGTTGTTGCCACGGCACCGACGACGATGGTTGTCCTCCCTCTGGCTTAAGCCCTCTGCTCTTAGTACTCGATGCTTCGGTCTGGTCAGAAGGTGACGTGTTGCACACGGCTAAGATACATTCCATATGAATATCGAATCTACATAGCTCACACCTATACCTCCAAGATTGGCACCGGCCATGACAAACCATACACTGGCTAGCTCCCGCCTGACGAAACTCCACGTGATGGGGAGGGTGAAGCACGTGCCTGACGTGCTGAGGCAGCTGCGTGCAGAGCGGATGCACGTCAAACTCACATAACTTGCATCTGTAGAACAATCCTTCCACAGACTCGTCGCAGATGTCGCACACACGGTCATTTTGGCGCGTGGACTGTTGTTTCCGAACAACGAGGTTGAGCGCATGCTGAGGATGAATGAAGGTTGGGAAGGTAAGGGGACATGTGGCGCAATATTCATGGAGATCGTAATTGCATGGTTCGCATCTATAGGTCGTACCTGAGCCGTAGGTTTTGCAGCCGTCGCAGATGAAGTCACCGATACTGTTAAACTCCGTCAATGGATGAATGTGCGTGAAATGCTGAGTGGTTCGCTGTTTTTGTGTTCTTGGAGCCATCTTTACCGTTTTTTGGGTTCAGCAAGAACAATAGTTGTGTTTGGTGTTGGAATATATTGAAATTTCGTCGAACTATTAAAATGAGAGTTGTATATGTTTACTAGTGTGACAGAGTGGCACACCTTTATTAGTTGACTTTCGACGAGTTGACGGACCAAAGAGGTGGAAAAGTCTCTATTCTTATTATGCTTATTGTTCATTTAGAATCACACAAAGATAGGTTGGTTAAAAGAACAACACAATAACGTATATGCTGAGTGCTATGTACTAATCTTTAAAAGTGCTATTGTTACATATTTTCCTATACTGGCAAACGATTTAATCTAAATCTAAAAACACTAATCACGAAAAACAGCAGATTTTGGTCAAAGCGATAAAGAGAACAATTATTCTTTATAACTTTTTTTATAACCAGTTTAGACGACTGACAATAGACAACATGTCACAACACTACAAAAAAAAAATAGACAACATGTCACAAACATGTCAATATACAACATGTCACAAACATGTCACGCATGATAATGCTTCGATTGAAGTTTGGCTAATAGGGTTTAATAATGGCAACATGGTTTGATATACAATGCATACAGTGTGATATGTAGGTCTTAAATGGTAACTAGTTTTTAAGTGGATTTTGGTTTTTGATTTTTTGAAAATCTATTTTTTATCATTCAAGATTTTTTTTAAAAATAGATTCTTTAAAAACTAGATTCATCCGAAAATTCAAAAACCAAAATCTAAAAACTAAAAAACAATGAAAAATCTATTGCCATTCACAGCCGTAATAATATACCATACCACGATTTTCCATCTTAATTGCTTGGAAGAACTATAGAAACTGATTCGTCAACCTGATCATACAACCATTTTAAACTAGTTTAAACTTTAGACTGACGATATAACAGACAACCATTTTACAAACATGTCAAGAATGATAATGCTTTTATTAAGTTTTGCTAGTATGGTTTATATATGAAAATAAAATTTTCTTTCAATTATCTAAAATTTTGGCATGTAAAAAATGATAATATATGGTTTCAGTAACTTGGTGAGCTTGGTTTCAGAACCAAAAATAAATTTGCATCGCATATTCTATCATGTGTGTAGCCTAGGGTTGTAAATCTTTATCAGTAATTCAGTACTAAAAAAAAGTAAAAGAAAAAAATTGAATTGTTTACGAAAAAAAAAAGAAAGAGGAAAAATAAAAACCAATCAGAACTTCTCTCTATTAATAGGAAATTAGGAACCACTTGATGGAGTCTTGCCCTGTGATATTTACTTCTTCAATTTGTGACTTAGTCTCATCGTTAAGTAATTAATATACCATGTATGCATAAATTAGGTGAAGCAATAATTTGCACCGTTCGATGTGTTCCAATTTGGCTTAAAAACATTCATCCAAAGTTCCAAACTATGTTTATATATATAGCACTGTTGGTAGGATAATATTATACATTACCATAGTATATATAATATTGGTCACATACATACCGCTAATTAGGAAAACCAAACGATCTTCACAAGAACTACAAATAATATACTTAAAAATAATCAACAAATAAAATATAGACTACTAAAATTCAAAATGCTTCACAAAACTAACAATTTTCACATGAAATAAATTCTATGAATTTTTCCTAACATGAACTTTTCTAAATGATATTAAACACCAAAGGTCAGCAACCTCCTCCACCTCCTCCTCCACCTCCTCCTCCGCCGCCTCCACCTCCATCCCCACCCCCACCGAGATCGGA
>NC_025688.1:24373381-24401775 GCF_000633955.1 Camelina sativa
CCCCACCCCCGCCGCCGCCGCCAAAACCTCCACCACCTCCGTCACCACCAAAGCCGCCTCCGCCTCCGCCCCAGCCGCCTCCACCTCCATCCCCTCCGCCACCACCACTCCAAAAGGACCAAAACCCTCCATGACCCCCGCCACTTCCATCACCGCCAACGCCACCTCCGTTTACTCCAGCACCCATTTCCACATCTCCGCCGCCATCCTCACCTCCTCCTCCTCCTCCGCCGTCATGACCACCCCCACCTTTGCCTCCGGCTCCAGCCAAGGCCACAAGAAATACGAAAACACCAAAACAAGAAGAAATAGCAATTATAATTACTATCCATGTCTCCATTTTATGCAAAATATATATCGTTACAATTAGTTATCCCTCGATTGTGTATATATATAGTTGGTTGCCGAGGTTTGCCTGCAGACAAAATAACGTGTCAAGTTAGTATAATCGTAGACTTTGATTTATTCATATGTTTCTATATTCAACGTTCAAAGTTTTTCATGCATTACGGGTAAAACTTATCTATTATATTTATATGTTCCTATATTCAAGAGTTTTCATTACGGCCGGGAGAAAAACTTGAAAAGAAGTATACATTCCGTATGATGCTTGCTATCTTTGATGCCAACTCTGATAAGTCTTTATTAATAGCTATATATATCTTTGTCTAAGGATATAGGATAAAGATATGGATTGACTAGGTCAATTGGACTTGAATTCCAATTGGTTTTACGTTCAATCAGTGTGACATATATTTCACTCGGTCTTGACCAGAATGAGAAAGGAAAGTGCTGTCTTCATTGTTTGGAAAATCGGACAGTGGAATCTTTGTCTTTTTTTTTTTTTTTGGTTTTAGGTGAATTATATAGTAGGCATGAGATTATCATCTGTTATCTGCGGATATCCGTATTCGTATCTGAATCCGCTCTGAAAAAAATGGATATCCGAACAAACGGATATGAATACGGATAGTAAGATAGCGGATAAAACGGATACGGATACGAATATGGATTGTGCTAAATTTTAAAACGAATAATGGATATCCGTTTTTTTCTGGATATCAATTATATTCGGATACAGATACGGATAATACTAAATTTTAAAACGAATATTCGTTTTTTCACGGAGGATATCCGGATTACGGATATCCAAAATTTTCGGATACGAATACAAATAACAAATTACGGATAAAACGGATACGGATATGGATACGGGTATCCAAAAAAAACCGGATATCCGCTCAGTTTACATGCCTATTATATAGTATTGACGCAAATTAAATATGGACAGTGAAACTCTCGGTTTTGGGATTTGAATATATAAGACTTGCATGCACTTTAGACATCAATACACACACGACACGCCTAATAAACCACAAAACATTCATAGAAGTTCATATGATTCGATCGATCTACTTGTGATTCTGATATGGCTTATACAAAACAAATACATTTGTTTTGAACCAAACACAGTTTACACATAATGTCAGGAACTTTAATACTTAAAACTAATTAACATCCATAATCATTTGACAAGTCACTAAACCGTATACAAACGAGTATTATTATTCCTACTATAACACCATTGATGAACAGTAGTGATCAAAACACTTGCCAATTTTTTCATACTAAAGAAAACGAATACCAACGAACAAAAGAACTAAGAAATTTACCGCGTTGACGGCACTGAGGTTGCTATCAAGGAGATCGCCATGGATAGGCTTAACAAGAAGCTTCAGGAGAGTCTCATGTTAGAACTTTTCAGAAAGATGAAAGGATGTTGTAGAATGTGAGTTCATGAAGTCATAGACATATATTTCGTGTCCTTTGATTTGGTAGCACTAGAGGATAATAATAAAACAGTCATGAAGATCTTAAATTCTCAATCAACAAAAAAATAGTTATAGAAGTTGGGATTCGATTGTTTATTTATTAGTCTCGATCTTAAACTCTTAAATTTGACCTTTCGTCCGAATATTTCCAATGAGGGTTTTTAAGGTAGACTTTGATTTTAATCTGAAAAGAAAAATAAAACACTTGGAAATCTCGATGATATAATTCACAAGTCTCTAACGTAGACAAGTTCTAGCTAGGTATGAAAAACAAAAAAAAATAATAATAATAATAAGAAGAGAGATCACAAGTAAAACAAGACATCCATAAATCATGCGTTGGACGAGGATTTCAAATCAGCTTGGAAATCATTTGCTGCCACCCAACAAATTAACTGTACCAAAGAGTAGAGAAGAGCTGATACGGTCCATATAGAAGCGACTATACCAACACAAAGAGCGACTAACGGTGAAACAACGTAGAAGAGTAAGATGATGGCAACGATGCCCAACACATGACTGATGCGTCCCATAAAGATTCCTAGCTCGCGCGCGGTGCTGCACTGAAAACAATTCCGACGCTCCTGACAACATGTAGGAACCAATGACGCTATGTAGATTGAAAAGATAGATGTTATCCTCTTGGGGCGTTTCCGTCACTCGTGGGTTGCCTCGTAGAATCAAAAACAATGTAGCACAGGTTATTATGATGAGGACGTGCATCACTAAGTTGTAATGCCATGAATCCAACCTGCAGCTCATCATATAACAAACTATGTTTTCGTTTAGAACCTGAAGGCTTGAATAAGTATATAATAAGAACAATTGAATAACTTAATTTTCACAGTAGTAACTATCGACTCACCAACATCGGCTTCGTGATAGGGGTTCATCTGTATTCACCATGATCACTTTGGCCACGTTTCTCTTTTTTACTCTTCAAATTTTTTTCTCTCGCTTCGCTTCGTTTGTAAGTAACTGGAGAGATATGGTCCAACTAATATTAACTCTCATATGTACATGTTTATATAGAGTACATCGATTCATAATCTACCTAGGAATTGGAATATTCTATATATCTCTTATCTCTATTCCTCTTAGGAAACGTATGGAATTGATTAGTACAAAACGTGGACCACCCTATACTCTTCATGCAAAGCAAAAGATTCACCTAAATAGCTATATTTTTTTTTCACCCCTTAAAATATTTATTTGTAATAAGTACATGTGAATATGTGTATACTGGTAATCAGTTGTTTCTTCTTATTCTTTTTTTTTTTTTTTTAAACTTGTAGGAGTTTAATTATTTGGACACAGATATATTGTATTGGCAATTTGGCATTTTATGTACCAAACCATATACTAATAAAATCAATTATAACTCAAAACGACCATGTACAGGGGCGGATTGGTGGGCACGTGCCTCATTCTATTAATATATATTCGTTTAAACTGATGATTGCATTGACTAACTACAACATCTATAAATTAATACAAGGTAAATTAATAATTTTTGTAAATTAATAATTTTTGTAAATTAATAATTTTTTTCTGTCTCAAGTTGGGTTTAGTGTAATTTTGGACACTATTCAATAATATAATAAAATAATATTTTTTAAGAATTTTTTATAGATATATAGTCCCATCAATAATATAAATTAATAATTATATAAAATTATCTAAATATATGTATATACATTAATTTTTATTAGAGTTCATTTTTAATATTTTATATATAAAAATATTTGAGTGCTATCTTCAAAAAAATGATAATTGTTATTTTCCTTATAATTAATTTTATAAAAATATTAGTTATAACAATTAAATTTTATTTTTAATTTCTTTTACCAAATTAGAAAAGTATTAATATTAATTTTTTGATAATTAAAATCTTTATAAATTAATAGATTTTTATGATCCAAATATTATTAATTTATAGAGGTTTTCTATAGCTCCTCTGGTTGTATATTGGCCACCTAGGCGTGTCAAGTTCGCTTTATTCTCTTTTCGGTACATTTTTTGTTTGGTTTGCCACGTCCCTTAGCTTGTCCTTTTTTTAGTGTCTTTTGCTAAGATTAGTAATTTAGTAAACAGTTATTATCTACTTTGTTATTCATTTGAATTTTAGAATTTATTATTTTGTGATATATGTTGACATGTGAATTTAAACGATAAATTTTACTTATATTTATTATGATTTGGTCCAATTATTACGAAAATAATATATAATCTAAATATTGTTTACAACTCATCTTCTCTCCTTTTGCCACTCTTTTTTTCTGTCTCAAATGTTTTTTTATCTCAATTATATATTTTTTGTTCTCTCTTCTTTTGTGCTCAAGAAAGTAAAAAAACAAATAAACTAAGAGTTAATTATGAGATAAGGGCTTCTTTGAGTGGCATTTATAGATTTTGCCATCTCTTAAAATTATTTCAATTTTGCCATTTTCTTATATTTAGAAACACAATTTTACACATTATATTTGGGTAAATTGGGTTAGAAAAGAGGTATAGTTTTTGTTATTAAGTATGTATTTTATGAAAAAAAAATATTCTTAAATTTTTAGTTTTTAAGGAGAAAAATAGTTATAAAAAATGGCAAATATGAAAAATTTTAGGAAAAAGGCAAATTAAAAAAATAATTTAAAGAAATTTGGTTCATTAAAACTAGCATTAAGGAAACGAGATTTGACTTTTACGCTTAGAGGAAATTCTTAAGAATACTAGAAATCCAAAATTAAAAACGAAAAAGAGAACATGTTAGTTATGTCTGCATCAATCAACCACAAAATAAGGAACTGTGGCCACAGAGAGACTTGGTAATAAGGACGGGTAATGGTACATTTACCAAGGTATCTAGCACCTTAGTCACTTCTCGAAGAACGGTTGAGTGCGTACGATGAGGACGTCTGATGGGTTTATCCCTTCGATCACATTTGCAATGATAGATAGCTTTCCTGCGATACCATCGGGGATTACACTTTCACCAGTGGCAAGCTGTTGTAGGATCTGAAAAAAAAGAATGTACGAACATAGAACATTGAACGGTTCTTCTATTTACGTAAAAGTGTTTTTTAGAAGAAATAATACTAATAAAATTTCCATCAAAACATCAAAATATATTTATTTTGCAAAAGAATTTTATAAAATAGTTAATAGAATTCAATCCACTATAATTCATTAAAGTAATAGGAAATTTTACAAAATAGAGCAAATGTTTACTGAGAAATTAGTTTTCTCCACACCAATATTTATTTTTTACTGTTTCTATATATATTTTTTAAAAAATTATACCATTAAGAAAGCCAAACTGGTAGAATTATATATAAAATAATAATTAAAAAAGTAAAAAAAATAAAGGTTAGTGAGATCCTAATTTCCAGGCTTTGCAATTCCATTTTCCAAGAATGTTTTTGGTAAACCGAGGCAAATTCATTGAACCAGTTACAGAACCGACCAAGAACCGAAGTAATTTTCAATTTTAATTCAACCTGGTTAGCGATGGTCACTAAAACGGACCTTTAACCTAATAAATATGGGCCTTATTTGAAATCCGTAACATTCAAAAGGTTGCTCGTCTATTAAACCTTGCAAAACTCATATAATAATGACGTGGGGAAACTCGTGGATGCAACAACAAATCATAAGACGCCACGTGGAAAATCTTGATCGCTCTATTTAAGCCAAAGCTGCTGCTCTGCTTTGTTACTTTGGTTTAAAACCAAACAAACAAACAGTTACACACAATGTCAGGAACCTTGATACTTATTAAAACTAATTAACATCCATAATCATTTGACAAGTCACTAAACCATAAAACAAACGAGTATTATTATATCCTAGCATGGCCGAGACATATACTAATAACACCATAGATGAACAGTAGTGATCAAGACATTTGACATTTTTTGAGCAAAGGAATGAGTCCATTTTAAAACGGTCGGTACATATAAAACATACAAATACAAAAGTATCAATAAACTTTTATTAGCGTCCCTATATTGCTTATTAACTAATAATATACTCAACCATCCCTATTTCGGACTAGAAATACATTTCACAAACACCTAACCAATTTTTCACACTTGAAGAAAGAAAACGAATAACAGAACGAACAAAAGAACTAGGAAGTTTACCGTGGAGCTTGCCGCACCCGCACCGTAACATGTTTTACTATTTCATGCCTCAATCTTTGAATCAACATAAAAAGCAACCAACTTAAGGTAATCTCAATTCTCAAACCACAAATTATCTCATAACAAATCCCATTTTTCCCACTAAAGCCGTGACGTAATAATCTTAACAATTACATTAATTAGTATTAATCATTAAATTAATTTCCTGATCTTTATCATATAAACCAAAATAAACGTTGTTAGCACCAAGATTCTTAGAATAATAAAAAAAAAATCTCAAAACATTATACAATTTTCACTAACCTCTCTGTCTCTCTTTGACTCTATCTATCTCTCTTCATTATCCGAATACACACACCCAATCGAATCCAATATTTCAATCGTTTTAAAAAAAAAAATTCCAAAAAGATTCCTCTCTCTCTCTCTCTCTCTCTCTCTCTCTCTCTCTCAGCTCAACTTTTCTAAAAGCTCCAACCTTTTCGATCCTCTATATTCTCGGCGCCGGTTTATCGGAGAAATTAAAATGGCTCAGTTCACGGGTCGGGTCGTTGGAGACTACTTGATGCGTCGGCAAATCGGGTCGGGTTCTTTCTCGGTCGTTTGGGAAGCGAGGCACCGCGTTGACGGCACTGAGGTTGCTATCAAGGAGATCGCCATGGATAGGCTTAACAAGAAGCTTCAGGAGAGTCTCATGTCTGAGATTTATATCTTAAGGAGGATCAATCATCCTAACATCATCCGTATGATCGACATGATCAAGGTTTTTTTCTTTTAACTTAAAAAAGTTTCGATTTTTATTTATTTTTTGCTCGGCTCTCTGTTTCTAGCTTGAAATTGAGAATGAGGTTAGCTTTGTTAAGATGTTTTGTCACTCAATTTTGAGATATTTGCCGTTGAATTTTGGATTATATGCATGAAATTAAGCTTGAATTGTGGAACAAATTTGAGTCTAGATTTGAAAGGTTGATGATTGTTTTGTTTTGTGCAATGTGATGCAGTCTCCTGGGAAAGTGCATTTAGTGTTGGAATACTGCAAAGGAGGTGACTTGTCTGTGTATGTCCAGAGACGTGGAAGTGTTCCTGAAGCTACTGCTAAGCATTTCATGCAGCAGTTAGGTAAATTCTAGTGACACTTAACTTACTCTGTTTTGTTGTTTTGTTTGGGTTGAAAGAACCATTTTTTTTTAATCTCATACGATTTTTTTGATGTAACAGCCGCCGGTTTACAAGTTCTTCGTGACAATAATATTATTCACCGTGATTTAAAGCCTCAGGTGTGTCTGCTTCTCGTTCCTTTCAATGATCTTCTGTGCATTAGGTGTTTTTTTTGTTGTTAAGCAGATTACTGTGTTAGTTGAGCTCTTTGTTAAATGATAGAAACCTTTCAAAAAGATGAAAGGATGTTGTAGAATGGTGATCTGTTAGTTTCCAATCAAACATGTTTTCTTCTATTTTCATTGGATATGCTTTCCAAGGGATAGAGTCTTGGAGATTCCATCTTTGTTCAAATTTAATATCTAAGGTTCTTCCGTTTTTTGAAACAGAATCTTCTTCTATCCACAGATGAAACTGATGCAGATCTGAAGATTGCTGATTTTGGATTTGCAAGGTATTGTCATCAGCACCCCTTGTTACTAGATCAAAGAGTGTAATATGAATGAATTAGACAAGGTTTCAAATGGGCTCCAGCTACTTTTGATTGTATATTGTCGAGTTTCTAGGTAATTTCATGCTTTTCTTGGGGGATTATGCTTATTGTACCCCCTCCCTCATTTTGAACATCACACTTTTTTCTTAATGCAGATCGCTGCAACCTAGGGGGCTCGCAGAGACTTTATGTGGTTCACCATTGTATATGGCCCCAGAGATTATGCAACTTCAGAAGTATGATGCAAAGGTCAGACCTTTCTCATACTATGGTACCTAGACTTTTCTCTTAACTTGACCTCCTTACAATCTAGCTTAATACACAGGCAGACCTCTGGAGTGTTGGTGCTATATTATTTCAACTTGTGACAGGCAGAACTCCGTTTACAGGAAACAGCCAAATTCAGGTTTTGTATTCTCTTTCTCTCACTGATTTCTATAGTGTATGCAAGTGTTTGTCTTCTGGTGCATAAACTAACACATTCTCCATCTTGTCTTCACAGTTGCTTCAAAACATAATAAGATCAACCGAATTACATTTTCCAGCGGACTGTAGAGATTTAAGTTTGGACTGTATAGATCTGTGCCAGAAGTTACTGCGCCGTAATCCAGGTCAGCATCAGTTTAAATTCAATTCTGCTGGAAGTTAGTTGAGGCTACAATTCTTTTGCATGAGACCCATATGTCTATTGGCATATGTGTGTTGGCCTAAAAAACGTAAAAGTATATAGAACTGTGGCCACGTTGAACTGGCAATTCAAACATGTTCATAGTTATTTGTTTGATTAGCATAATTGAATATAGATATTGTTACTGTTGCCATTTCAGTCTAGACTGGTCTAGTTTTCCGAGTAACTCATGGTTCCAGAACTTAGAGATGTGATTTAAATAGTGGTTTACACTGAACTCTATTCATCTCCTACACCACTTTATTATGGTCCTAGTCTGTGTGTATCCAATGCGATCGCAAGCCATTCTTGAATATCTTGTCTTTCGCAGTGGAACGTTTGACATTTGAAGAGTTCTTTAATCACCCTTTTCTTTCGGACAGGCAGGCATATGATTTCTCAAGGTAGATTTGACATTTGTCGTGACTAATGCTTTTACTCTCCTTTATGCAACCATTTGTACTGATGAAATTATCTGTGCTGCAGGAGTAGATTGGGATTAAGAACAATGGACGGTTTTCTTTCTTCTGGAAGCAGTCCCTCAAGAAACATGGAAGAAAGTTCTCAAGAAGACTGTTTGCCATTCTTTCTAGATGATGATTCAAGTGGACCTGACGGGAGCCCTTCCAATTTGAAAAAGACGTCCTCAATGATGTCGTCCTCTGGATTTAACGTTGATACCAGAGCTGAAGGAAGGGAGGCGGAATCTAGTCCTTTAAGATATCCAGAACATACTTCTGAACATAGTAGAATCAACCAAAGAGAGGAAAACGATAGATTTAGATTTGAAACTCAAATAAATTCGGATAGGAGAAACCGTAGGGAGCCTACAGGATTGACTGATTCCAGATCACTTATTGCTCCAGGAAGAGGTAACTGAATCTCTACTATATTCTACACTGTTGAGAATGAAAAAGTTTCTTGTTTGGGTTCTCACTTATATCAGTTCTGCAGTAGATGATTCTCAAGACTCCATGGATCAAGATTTTGTTCTCGTATCTGGACCACCAGTGGATATGCCATCATCTTCATCAGGTTCGTCGAAGCCGTATAATTTCCCATTCAAGTCTCCTCCTGTAGAATTATTCAACAGAAGCATAAGTTCAACGGCTCCCATGCCAATAACTGGTGCTACTGGCAACAGCATTGGTCGGTTTGATAGCCTGGACAGTCAGAACTCTGCCCCAAGCACTTCTCATGGGTCTCTGGATCTTGGAGATGCTTTTGAACAGCCATCAACTCACAGTCTGACAAGAATCAGGTCTCTGAGAAAATGTGCAGCAACAATTACAGAATTAGTTCATGAAAGGGTAACCAAACTTACACTGTTTATAGATAGTCTTGTATTACCATCGTGCCATCACTGGCCATCATGAGTTTCTGAGTAAATTTATTTTCATGATTCTTTGCATAGATTGAATCTGACAGACATTTAGAAGCGTTCTCGATCCAATTGGCGATTCTGGCAATTTGGAAACAGGCACTGCACATATGTCATACTCAGGCAATTTCAGCTCTGGAAGGAAGCCCAAACCAAGACATTATCAGACTAAGAAGTAGCAGCCTGAAATACGATACCCACAATTCTGATAAAATTACTGGTCTCAGCCATGATGGATCGGAGGAGATGTCCTCTCAGATTCAGAGGCAGTTTATCCAGGAGATTGAGCTTGCTGAAGAAGTTGCCAAGAGTATTGAACCTGGTATGTTTCTTCTTTGAGGTAAACAAAACTTATCTGTTTCTGAGGTATTCAAGATCTTAAAAGGAGTTGGTTGTAGGAAATATAAAAATGCCGGATGCAATGGAGACTATATTTGAAGCAGCCCTTGATCTTGGAAAGCTTGGAGGAGTAAGTTTCCTTTGCCTTTTCCCTGAGAATTTGATGAACAATCCAAAACTAGAAACAAAACAGTCAATTTGTCTGTTATGCATTCTCATATACAAAGTATATTTCTCAACTCCATTAGCGTGACTGTCTTTGTAGGTTAAGGAGTATATGGGAGATATAGAGAACGCTGGAAACCAATATTCAAAAGCGGTGCGATTGCTGGTATTTCTTCTAGTAGAAGCACCAATGCTGATTCTGAACCCCCCATTGTCTCTAACAAACTCAGTCAGGTATCGTCTCAGGACATATATCGATTTCCTCAGCAGAAGGTTAAAACATCTACAATCACACAGAAAAAGTTCAGGTGGTCAGATGCAAGGATCATCATTAGCCATGATGAACAGACAATCATAAACCCATTCACTCCGTTTGGGTTCTCTTGTTCTTCTTGTGTTCTTTTTTTTTGAATTATTCTAAAAGAGGAAAATGTATTTGTTTTTTGTACAGCAAAATCATATAATTCTTATTCTTTTGGGGTTAAATCTGGAGGGACGTTGGGGGATATAATGTGTGTGATTATTGATCGGTGTTGTAACATTTTATTTGTTCTATCTTGATCCCAATCCTTTTGTTTTTCCATTAGTCTGATACCAAACTTTGTTATGGTGAGAGTCTTGGATACATTATTTATGTATCTGAAATATGAAAAGGAGACTTTGTTTAAGTCAAATGCTATGATGCAAAATCTAAACTTTACATATTCTAAATTTTTGTTGGCACTTTAATTCCTGACCTCTTATATTGTCCTTTTGATTCTTATGTACTTTTGTTCGTATCTCATCATCAGAATAACAAAACCAATGTAAAAAGACAATTAAAGAATAAGGACAAAACCCTAAAGGGGTTCCACACATGTGCAGATGTTACGGCACGTACAAGAAGGAACTGAATAGAGAAATAATAAATACAGAGTCAAGCCGAAGAAAAATTAGCGCCAGTGGCCCTAATCCAACTCTTGCAGTCACACTACTCACTACTGTTTCTTCTTCTTGGCAGGGACCTTCTCTCTCCTTTCAAAGGTTAGGGTTTCATCATCATCGGCTAAAGTTTCAATCTTTGAGATCAATTGGGTTTTCGCAAGTTTATTCCTTTTGATACAGTTTTGGGGGTTTTTTTTGCTGCTTTTGCAGCAGCTTGTGTGGAAGAAGCCTTTTATTAGCTTGTTGTTCTTCAAATTTGGATTTTGATTGAAGAGTGTTTTTTTATTTGTCGACTTATCTCTCTGTTTACAGAAGAGGGAAAATGGCAGGATGTGGAATGAATTGTCAATTCTCGAGTGTTGTGAAAGTGAGAAACAAGATCTCTTCGTTAGGGATTTGTAATCGAGACTTTGTATTTAGAGATTCGGTAAAGGCAATGAAAGTGCCTGTTTTGCGGATTAGAAGTGTTTCAAGTAGGCAAAGGTCGAGTCTTTTGATGGTTAATATGTCTCAGTCTCCTGTTGAGCCGCTATCTAGTGTTGCGGCTACTAAAGAAACAAAAGTAGAAAGTGATAATAGCAACTTAGGGAAAGAAAATGTTAGAAACTTGGGAACTGATCAGCCTGAGAATTTGAATGGTGATGGTAATGTTGGTGATGGCTTTAATGGTAATGATGGTAATGGGGGAGTTAACAATGGTGGAGGAGGTGGAAATGGAGGAGGAGGAGAAGGTGATGATGGCGAAGAGTACGAAGAAAAAGAGTTTGGACCTCTTTTGAAATTTGAAGAGGTCATGAAGGAGACTGAAGCTCGAGGAGCTACTCTTCCATCTGATATGTTGGAGGCTGCTAAGACCTATGGGATCCGGAAAGTGCTGCTCCTTAGGTACTTGGATTTGCAGGTACATGTTTCATTATTTTTATTTCTATTTTTCTTCTGGAAGTTATAGTTATAGGGAAGAGTTCTGAGTTTGGATTTGTTTGCTTTTAGAGTTCAGCTGGGCTGCTTGGGTTTGCTATAAGATCATGGTCTATGCTTCGTAATAGAATGTTGGCTGATCCATCTTTCCTCTTTAAAATAGGGGCTGAGGTAAGGCACTCTTGCTCACATTGGATATGCAATACCATGCTTGCATTGAATAGATAATAAGCATTTGATATGTCTATTTCAGATAGTCATTGATTCTTGTTGTGCCACTGTTGCTGAAGTTCAAAAGAGAGGGAAGGATTTCTGGGCAGAGTTCGAGTTGTATGTTGCTGATCTATTGGTCGGAACTGTGGTTAATGTTGCTCTGGTCGGTATGTTGGCGCCTTATGTCCGTTTAGGACAACCATCTGCATCAGCTGGCTTCTTAGGACGCATGGCTTTTGCTTATAATGCGCTTCCTAGCAGGTACATCCCTCAATCTTCATATACTACTTACATCTTTCATCTTGTATCTCGGTTAGTAAACTTTGAGATGTTGAACTTATGCAGCGTTTTTGAAGCTGAAAGACCAGGATGTAGATTTTCCGCTCAACAGAGGCTTGCTACATACTTCTACAAGGTAATTAAACTTCACAATCTCTGTCTCAATTTCTCCATAATTTTTTGCTGTTGCTGATCAATATTTGTTCACATTTCTTCAGGGTATAATGTATGGTGCAGTTGGGTTTGGATGTGGTATTATAGGACAAGGCATCGCAAATTTGATAATGACTGCAAAACGGTAACACACCTCTTCCCGCTGGGCTCGAATCAAAAGGGTAACTTAAATTTTTTTGGATTTGGCTTACATTTTTGTTCTCATTCTCTTCTCTCAGAAACATGAATAAATCAGAAGAGAACATCCCTGTACCACCACTAATCAAGAGTGCAGCTCTCTGGGGTATATATAATATTATGGCTTTTTCTACCTTAATTCACTTTCACATTGCTCAATCATTAATCTCAACAACAATGGTGAATGAATCGCAGGTGTATTCTTGAGTGTTTCTTCGAATACTCGTTATCAAATCATCAATGGTCTAGAGAGAGTGGTTGAAGGATCTCCTTTTGCCAAGAAAGTACCTCCGGCAGCTATGGCCTTCACCGTTGGTGTACGGTTGGCCAATAACATCTACGGTGGAATGCAGTTTGTGGATTGGGCAAGATTGAGCGGTTGTCAGTGAGAACACAACCAAAAACTCTTCTTTGTGATTGTCTTATTTGATGAAATCATATATTGTTGTAGCCTACTTGGTTTATTTTCGATCTGTTCAACTACATTTTCCGTTGTTAGATCCAATAATACAAAATCTTAGCTCGAAATCCTTATAGTCTAATTAGTAATTAGTGGGAATGTTAACGAAGTAGGTAATGGGGAGTGAAATGTTCATTTAGAGAGTGCAAAGAGTTGTTGAAACCTTGTTTTATGAAAGAAAAGTAAAAGAGAAACAAAAAACAAACACGTAAGAAATCAAACGACTACACACTTAACAGATGGTGAAATCTAAATCAAAGTAAGCATAAACCAAATGATTACAGAATGGGAAAAGATCCAATTTAACGGTACACGTCACGAAAACACAACCACCCCACTAAATACATCTTACTATATAAGAATCATCAAAGCACTAACTTGATACACTCAACAAAACAAGAAGAGTTAAGAACAAGAAGAAGCATGAAGTGTTGTAGGTTTGTTGCAGTGGCTTTGATGATTCTTCTGATCACATTGACTTACACTGAGGCGGCTGGTGAGTGTGGTCGGATGCCAATTGGTCAAGCCGCGGCTAGCTTAACCCCGTGTTTGCCTGCTACACAGAACCCGAGGAGTAAGGTTCCACCGGTTTGCTGTGCCAAAGTTGGTGCTCTTATTAGAACAAATCCCAGTTGCCTTTGTGCTGTCATGCTCTCTCCTTTAGCCAAGAGAGCTGGAATCAATCCTGGAATCGCAATAGGTGTTCCAAGACGCTGTAACATCCGCAACCGTCAGGCTGGCAAGCGATGTGGACGTATGGATTCGAAACTTCTAAATCTCATAGTATATATAGTACATCATGAACTTCACACACTTATTCATGCCTTATGATTCTTTGCAGGTTACATTGTTCCATAAATCACCGCAAGAGTATGAGGAGTTAACCGCGGTATGGATCAAAATGAAGAAGAGTTCTAAAGATTTAAATAAACGTTTTCACTTCCATTTGTAGAGGAGAAATGTGAACTATATATAGATATCCTTTAATAATCTATCATGTTGAACTATATATGAGTATGCATATTTTATTATATACTATGAGATGGATCTATGTTTTAATATGGTGACATTGTGCATGTTTTGCTTCTGATTTAGCTGGTCCACTCCTCTCATAAACTTTCTAATACTGTTTTGACACATTTTATGCAAAGCTAATAAATACTACATATATGTTGCTACTTAGTTATACCATAGATCAAATGATAATGACTTAACTTAGTGCTATAAGTTTTTTTTTATAATGAGAGTAAAGTAATAGATCTAGTTCCAAAAATCATATTGGAAAGAGACTATTGGAAATGTAAACATATTATTATATTCTTCTTTTCAAGCCAAAAAAAAGAAAACTTTAAAACGACAGTGTAATGAAAAAAGAGGGTATCTATCTATTCTTTTTTTTTTTTGTGTCAAAGTGAAACACAAATATAGTATTTGACCAATTTCTTGAAATCAGCACAAGATAACTCTTTTTTCTAAAGCTTTTCTCTTCTTCTTTCACTTTGTAAAACGTTAAGCAGTAGTAATTGTGATACATCATACATAGACCGTACGGTAAAGTCACAGCAACAAAACAAAAACTGACCAAATGAGTTTCCGATTCACCGGTGAAAACATTTCCATCATAAAATCTTTTTCAAAAAAGAAACAAAGAATCCAAGATTCACTTTCCACGTGTCAAACCAACAAAATTCCACGTGTAAAACACAGTCAAAACCCAGTCAAAGCCCACAACGGATCTTCTCTTGTTCTCTCACTCTCTCTCTTCTCTGTTTCGCGCTTCCTTTATATAAAAAGCAAACACAAGAAACAGAGTTTTTCAGATTTCTCTCTGCAACTCTCAGAAAAAAAAGAAAAGAAAACAAAAAAACTCATTTCGTCTTTCCAAAGAGAAATAAAGAAGAGATGACCAAAATCGACTCACTCCGTCGATTTCTTCTTCCATGTATCACACCTCAGACGAATCCAACCACCGTATCCTTCCCCGGAGGAGCTACAACTTCCACCGGAGCTTCCAAGAAACGTCTCAGCACTTCCCTTAGAGACGACATAGACGTTCAAGATTCAGCTTCTTCATCCGCCTCTTCCTCTGAGGCTGTTGTTACTTCCGCCGCCTCCGACGACTACTACAACCTCTCCGCCGTCACGGTGCCTCAGAGACCTTCCAAGACGATGGTCATTGGGACGATATTTGGTAGAAGAAAAGGACACGTGTGGTTCTGCGTTCAGCACGACCGTCTCTCTGTTAAACCAATCCTTCTCCTCGAGCTTTCCATAGCTACGAGCCAGTTGGTTCAGGAGATGGGTTCGGGTCTCGTTCGTGTTGCTTTGGAGTGTCCGACCCGACCCGAATTGAAGTCGTGTTTGCTGAGATCCGTACCCGTTTGGACGATGTTTTGTAACGGGAGGAAGCTAGGGTATGCTGTGAGGAGAAGCGCTAATGAAGAGACGAGGATGATGTTGAAGAGGTTGGAGTCGATGACGGTTGGTGCGGGTGTGTTGCCATCTGGATCCGGGTCGGGTGATTCGGATGCTGATGAGGTTATGTATATGAGGGCCAACTATGAGCATGTTGTTGGTAGCTCTGACTCCGAGTCGTTTCATCTCATTAACCCGGATGCTAACTCGGCTCAAGAACTCAGTATCTTCTTGCTCAGGACGTCTAGTTGAATTGGCCATTTTGGGGGTAACTTATGAATCCTTTTCATAAAGTTTTGTTTTTTGTTCGGGTTCAGAGATTTGTGAAGACAGATGAGTTAGGTCTCTTTAGTGTTTTAGGATTTTGAGAGTTCTTGATGAGATAGTTCTTTGTGGGTCTTTTTGGATTTGAGTTCTTTGATCTTTGTAAAACATTCTTTGTTAGAAAGACTGATGATTGTTTCGAGATTTTCCTGAGGAGTTGTAATCTTTTTTTTGAGGTAACAAAATGTTCTCATTCCAGGACTGTTTAAAATCTCATCTTTGTTACAAATACAAAAACACATGATGTGAAGCAAACAAAAACTTACATAAGTATCATCATTAGAGTGTGTGAACATGATGGCAAACAGAGAAAGAACAAGACACAAATGTTATTCTCAGTAGATATGCTCACGTGGAACAGTGTAAATATGAATGTTTTTAACACCCAAGTGCAACTAAGTGACTAACCCTACACACTGGAAAAATTTCTCTATATTTTCACGGCAGTAAGAAGAATAAAATTTACTACCAAAAGCGTTGGAAAAGAAAACCAAGTTGTTCCTTTCTTCTACTAACTCTATAAGCAACAGCTAAACTCCTCTGAAGTATTAATGGAAGTTGTCAATTGGGGAGAGAAGTTAAGAGTATCCTGAAAGCCTCCATTGTCATGAAGAGGATACCAACGCCAGGAACCACTTTGTAATATTCAGGCAATATTCCTCTGTAAATCCCTCTAAGGCCTTCTGACTTGAATATGTGTTTGAATGTTCCAAAGACTCCAGTGTTATATACTCGCGCTCTTCCACCAGCTCCTTCCACTTGCATTCTTCTTCTCACAAGATCCAATGGATATGTAGCTACAAAAATTATGGGCATCAAAAAGTTTGTCATCTGAGGCATTTAGTAAGAAGCAGATATGTATTGAAGCTACAAACTATAACGCAGAGAGAAGGTCAGGTGGAATAGAAAACCTGTTGAAGAAACAGCTCCAGCTAGACCTCCACAACTAAGACCAATAAGCACTTTCGAATCATTTTGCCTGAAGAAGTTTCAAAGAAAATAGTAAGATATGTATGATGAGTTAGCATCTGAAAAAAAAAACAAATAAACTCAATAAGGAGTGCTAAAGTAACTGAAAAATCCCAACTATTGACGACTTTTACCTATGAGACTGCCAACATGATTTCAAAGACTCATACGCAGCGAAATTGATAGCAAGACTTGGCCCAACACCCTGCATCACAAAAGATGTACCAAGAAGAAGTTAAGAACCAACAAAGTTTGCACCAAGAGAAAATGGGAAAGTTTACAAAGCATACCAACAATGTAGCACCAAGTCCTTTATACAGACCCAGAAGTCCCTCGTCTCTGCATATGGTACGGAAAGCATGCCCAATTCCCTGGTAATACATTGCATTTTTCTGGGAAGGATCAAAGAAACACTGGTTAGATCAAGGGAATATATAAAGCTTTCAAACATCATATTCAAGAAGAAACACAAAAGTTGAGGATAAGAAACCAATTACCTGTGCAGCAAGACGGGTCCTGACAAGATCAAGGGGATAAGTAGCTGAAGCAGCTGTAATTCCAGCCAAGCCACCACTAACAAAGTGCACAATTGGGTTGCCACTCCTATTTCCTATAAAACTCCGTACGATTGGATTTGAATTGAAAAACTGCAAAAATAAAAGAGGCATTGTGAGGCTGAGTGACAAATCATGGTATAAAAGGTTACAGAAGACACAGATTAGAGAAAAGAATTAGAATGCAACTCACTTTATTGTATTCTTCATATGCATAGAAGTTAACTGCAGTATAGGGAATCCTGTGTGCTACAGTAACCATATTCCCTTTCCAAAAGGCTCTAAATCCTTCCTCGTTGATAATTCGGGAAGCTTCACACCATAAGGTTGGACGGCTTAACACTGCACCTTCTGATTGCATGCCTTGCAACTGTAAAAGACAACAACCTTCTTAATAAAAACAAGAAGCTCTCAACCCAAACTATTATTGTAACTTTGCTACGAGTGTCAAAATGTGTGAAAAAACCCATAAGGACAAAACAAATTATACATGACTAATGACTTCATGAGCTCACTCAAAGTTCTTAAACCCTTACATCAAAATTCCTAATCCAAAACCTCAAAACCAAGCAGCAAGCTCAAAAAAGACTCAATTTTTACAAATTCTATGTGATACCCACATTGAACAAACGAAAAAAGGAAACTCAAATCTCAACCCAGACCTGAAACAAGATGGTGAGGCGAGCAAGAGGAGCGGTACAGGTCTTGCTAAAGGCGCCAGCAATACCTCCAGCAAGTAAATTCTGGACAGTGCCTAGCTGCCCCTGCGGATTAATCTGCGGCACGACGCTACTATGAACAGTGGTTGCAGTGTTCAGAGCACTCTGTGCTCCATCCACCGCCACACCGACTCTAGCGTCAACATTCATATCTCTCTATCACTCTTTTCTATGAGTAACCCGATTCTGGGTTGGTGGATTTGGAATCAAAGGTCACATCAATTGAAGGAAATTGAATTACGATGGATATCGGAGACATCGACATGAAAGGGAAAGAGAGAGAGAGAGGGGGAGAAAAGGTAAACTCTTTGAGAGAAACCCTAAATCTTGCTTGGAGAAGGAGAAGGGTATTTCGGTAAAACAACAAAGATCCGCGGAATATGCGTCAACCGTTCGATTTCTCAACTTGTCTTTTTTTTTTTTAATTACTTACTTTGTTATTACATTGAAAAATTGTACTAATCATTATGCAATTGCAAACCAAACAATGTAAAACAAAATAAAAATAAAAATTGAATCACTTTGGATTAAATGCGACGCCTTTATGTTTTTTTTTTTGTTTAAATGTTAAACTTAGTGACATAAACAACTTGTGGTGCATGTCTCTGTTTATTTAGGCGGCTGAGACGGACGAATCGGTAGAGTCTTGGCTTGGCTGCACACTTTTGTAAGGGCATCTCTTTGCTACAACCACAAAGACGCATATATTGGCAGCGGTTACACCGGCTAGAAACCAGTAGAACCGGTCTAACCGGCTGCTGTTTAGGTCCTTGCCGAACCAACTCTTCCCGGAGAAATCTTCCGCGAGGGTATCAACGGCTGTGATAAGGAGATTGTTAAGGAAGCTAGCCACGCCTATGACACTTAGGTAAAACGCTATACCTAAGCTTCTCATGGAATCAGGGACTTGGTCGTAGAAGTACTCTTGGAGTCCAACGAGTGTGAAGGCGTCGGCGATGCCAATGATTATGAACTGTGGAGCTAGCCATATCACACGCAAGGCCGGTTTGTTGTTGTCATTGGTACGGTCCAATCGTTGTTTCTCAACTAGAGCTGCAATGATCATGGTGATGAGGGAGAAAAGCATACCGGTCCCGATTCTTTGGAGGATGTTGATGCCTCTTTGGTTCCGTGTGATGCGTCTTAGCAAGGGAATGAGGAGTTTCTCGTAGATGGTGATTGATATGATCAGTGTGAGTGCGGTGAGAGAGAACATTGAAGCTGGAGGAAGCGTGAAGCCAGCGATGTGTCTGTCCATGGTGACTGCTTGTTTGATGAAGAAGGTCGAAGTTTGTGTCGCACAGATGCCAAAGGCCAGCGTTGAGAGCCATATGGGAATCACGTTGATGATCAGCTTCGTTTCTTCTACTTTTGTCAACGTTACAAGTCTCCATGGACTCTGTTTCTCTAGGGCCAGAGGATTCTTGTCTTCAATTATTGCTGCCTTGTCAAGAAATCTGCAAGGTTAGTTTGAACCACACATCAGAATCAGTTTAGGATACTCAAGAAATCAAATAGGGCATTGTTTGAGTTTGCTTCAACTCACTTAAGATGCTCCGTGTGACAGAGAAGTCGGCCACTAGTTAACTCTGCTTTGGAAACTTCATGAAGCAGAGAAGGGTCAGAAGGATAAGGTAGATTTCTTTTGGCAATGGCGGCAACAAAGACCTGCAACATTGGTGTCAAAGGGCTACCCAAAGGTGTCCGGTGACGATAGAATGGTTTACCAGCGAGGAAGATGAGAAGTGATATAGCCATGACTACAGTTAGTATGATGCCAGCAACACCCCAACCAACCCTGTCTTCGATATAGACAACCGAAGTCACAGCCGTTAAGATACCAGCACATAGACTCACGTTCCACCAGTTAAAGAAAGACATCTTCATCTTTCTTTCTTTGACATGATCATCGTCGAATTGGTCAGCACCAAAGCTCTCAAGGGAAGGCTTATGACCTCCAGTCCCTATGGAGATCAAGTAAATGGCAATGAAGAAGGCTAGTTCGTGTGCTTCCCTAGGTTCAACGCACATTTCTTTGTGACAAGGTTTCAAGCCCGGTATGTACCAGGACATTGTTAAGAGAAGCAAACCCTGTTTAACACATCAAGACACAGTTTAAGATTGTTAATGGAATCTTTATAGAAATTGGATAAGGGTAGTTAAGAAGCAAGAACATATATTACCATAAGATAAATGGTGACTGCAACCAAGACAGTAACGTAACGGCCGAGATAAGCGTCGGCTACAAAGCCTCCAAGAAGAGGCATTAAAGTAGTGACACCTGACCAGTAGTTCACATTTCTTATTGCCGTCTTGAGATCTTGGTGGAGAATTGTTGTTAGGTAGACAACCAAGTTCGTAGCTAGTCCAAAGTAACTAAGTCTCTCGCTGAATTCAATTACTGCGCATAGAAGATGAAAAGAAAAAAGACTTCACAATGATGATATAAAGTTCTATGGTATAAAGTTTCAGTATATATACATATCAAAGTTCTATACCGATGATGAAGAGTGCAGCCCTCCAAGCTCCAGTTCGAGCTCGAAGAGGAACACGTCCTCTGCTATCGACAGAAGAATCAAGAACCCATTTCTGTTGATCATCGTACGAATCTTGAAGTTCTGCACCCATCTTCTTATGCTCCATGTATTCAAACCTTTAATGGACAAAACACACTACACGAGGGAGTCGATTAATAATTAAGGAATATGTGTGTGTGTGTGTGTGTTTGTAAAGTGTTCTGTTAGAGAAGAAGCAAACTTGGTCCTCTTTATATAAGCCTAAGCTCGCCGTGTTGACTCATCATCTTCTACAGTGTTTTCTATATCAATGTGCTCACTCTTTTACATTGCTTTATTTTCAGCCTGAGGCAATTTTCATTTTCTATTTATCTTTTATTTTGTTTCACATTCTTTTTGAGGGCCGTATTAACATAGATGAAAATATACGTAAATCTTAAAGGACACATAAAGTTTCACTTGTTGCAAGAACTCGTAAGTACAAAAGAGAAGTATCATCAGAGAGATGTCAAGACAGAACATAGCTCCCATATTCGTTTGCTTGTCCTACAACTTGGTCAATCAAAAACGTATGTTAAACTTGAACTTGTTCGTTTTTTATATTCTTTTCACCTTTCCAGGCAGAAACAAGAAAGATATATTCCCTTAACTACGTACGTACGGTAGATAAACACAAAGATTATGTATCCACAAAAGTGTTATCCTTTTCTGACAGAACAAAATGAAGAATGTGAAGTCAAGTAAAAATTACCCACTCAATTTACTTTCCTTATTAGGAATCAAATCTCTCAATATTCTGCATCTTGTCACAATTATCTAATTCCAAGGCAATATTACAACCATGACCCTTATTCTTAACTCCCCTACTCCATTACGATCTGAGATGCATAATTTTTAGCTAGGTAAATCCAATGCTTCCGATGTTCACCTTACTCTCTAGTCTCTACAACCCTTCTTCGTTTCAAAAAAGATCTCACCTCTCTTTGGTATTCTACTATTTAAAATACTTAATTAGCTTCAATACCTAGTTCCTACACCTTCTTATATCATACTAAAAAACATATTCAACAACCACACAAATAACTGTAAGCCGCAAAAACTTCACAATGATCATTTTACTTTGATACATTACTATACCACAACCACTCATGAAGAACAAAGAAGTACAGCTACGGGTTATTACTCATATAATTAGAAAAAATGCAAACGCGCTAAAAGTTATATGTACTAGTTTTAATGCTCACAGTACAGTGATTTAAATGGATTTTTGTCGAGGAAAATGTTTTAAGGTGATCATGACACCAATGAATCATTAGTTTGTGATCATAGTCAAGGTTTAGTGGATTTGCAATTACTAACAAAATCCAAACTTATCTTGAAGATTGTAAACGCTCCGATAAGCATTTAAGAGTCGACATACTATCTTGTATCAAATGTGACATTATGGCTTAGCTAGGAAAGTGGATAAACGTTTCTCCATATAGTGCTAACCACTATTGACTGAATTTTCGACAGACAGTACCAACGAAAACAAACAGTACTGAAAAGAAAAGTAAGAGAGAATATTGTAATAAGACTTGGCGCGCAGCTTGGCAAGTATGACTATATTGCAAATGGTGGGGGGAACTTTAAAGAAAAACTATTTTGAGCCACATGAAAACCTCATTTTCCAATGAATGGTCTTTTCTTTTCACCACATTTACAAAACACGAAAAACATGTTTTGCCTGGAAGTAGGACCTCCACTTCAGTGAAGTTACTTTTGAAAAGAAAAAAAAACTCCTAAATTGGCTTAGAGTTTCCCTTGTTAAGGGAAGTTTTGATATCATAAGCTCATATAGGTGTTGCCAAGCTGCGCGCCAAGTCTTATTACAAGATTGAACAACTTGAACAACACCTATATGCCTTGTTTATTTCTTGCCAAAAAGTTTCTACTATTTTCTCTCTTTCTTTTTATGTTTTTTTTTTTTGAGACTCTGAGAAGTGAAAAGCAACGAATGCTAGAATGACTGCTTTCACATGGTTGTCATGGCAACAAGATAAACACAATACTTTTAAACGATTTGAAATTTGATGGAAATTGCTATAACCTCCACTAAGCCACCACATTCTTCTATATACTTCACGTGCTTTGCTCCCCATAAAAAGTTGTAATACGTACAGTCTCCCATTGTTATGCACTGCTAAAATAGTAGTCAGTAGAAGTGGGTCATAGGAGACACATTCCAACACATATGGCTGTGAATCAAATGAAGCACCATGCAATGGTTGATGAGTCAGAGGACGTTACCATCAAGAGCTAAAGATGACTATTGATTGAACGTCGGAAAAATGGCTAACCAATTCAGAGCAGACACGATATGGTCTTACAAGTGGAACCATTCCCATTGGATTAGATATACATATAGTGAATCAGAGTACCTGAAGGAATAGTATCAACAATATTAGTTTATATTGACATGTATGCCAATCATTGATATGGCGGATAACGTACCACACGAAGAAGTGGCAAAAAAAAAAAAAAGCTAATTTGTGGAGATCATGCCATTATTAAAGAAACTTTTTGACATCCAATAGACTTGAGCCATTTCAGTATCATATGATTTCATCCAAATACAGTATTTAAGTGTAAGTGATCACCAATTAGTGCTGATCAAGAATAACGGAAATAATAAAGTTTCTATCAATATCTATGTGTGGTTACCAATTAACATTTGTCTTCACAAATCTATGTGTGTGATCAATCACTAATATCACAAACATATTGGCAAAAATTTGACGCAATTGGAACACCACCACTACACATACATCACAAGACACAGCCAAAAGTTTAAGCCCATCATGATATTGAAGGCCCAAGTGACTGAGTGAGTAATTAGGGTTTCATTTTTCCTTATCATTCTCGTGACTTCCACGGAAGACAAAAAAACTGTCTGCGCCACTTCAAGTTGAGTTAGGGTTTCAGCTGCTACACCTCCCTCATTTTTGTATTTAGAACACTCCTTCCCCTGTTTCCCAGAAACCCCAGTCTGAAAAACATTTGAGATGGGGAAAAGAGGCAGTAGCAGCGGGAACGTTCCTATTAGAGGATTTACGAAACTTGTTATAGAATCAAGGAATAAGGGATTAACTGTGGAGGAGATTGTAGATGACCTTCGTTCCAAGAACCGTGAATGCGTTCGGTTGAGACGTCAGATCCTCATGATCAAAGTCAAACAAATCATAAACTTTTTGAGTGAAGAAGAAGAAGACGACGATGAAAGTGAGGGTAATAGGAAGAAACAGAGGCGAGATGATTCCGAACAGAGGAACTCGGGTTTATGTATATCAGCATCATCACCACATTCTTCTGCTTCGTCACCCGGAAATTTATTGACATCAGACGATAACATGCAGTTTGATATCACCAATGATGGCTTACGTTTTTCTTACTCTAATAAATCCAAGACACCAATTACGCATTTTCCTACGGAGACAATGAAGATGCAAGCTATGTCTAGTGAAGACGGAAGTAAAGGTTGTGATGTGGAGGTAAAAGGACCGACCTTTAAGGACTTGGGTGGGTTGAAAGGTGTTTTGGATGAGCTCATGTTTGATGTGAAACTCCCACTTTTGTGTCCTGACTTAACGCAAGCTATTTGTATGAAACCAATTTCTGGTTTTATTACTTTATGGTCCATCTGGTTGTGGCAAGTCCACACTGGCTTATGCCATCGCCAATGAAACTGGTGTACCCTTTTATATGCGTTCTGCTTCTGAATTTGTTTCTGGTGTTTCAGGTATGATCGCTTAGTTCTATTTCTTTGCTTTACTTTCTCTAGCTAGATTGGTTTGGTAATAATAAATTGGCATTTTAATGTCCTTCTTCTAGGTGGATCAGAAGAGAATATCAGGGAACTCTTTTCTAAAGCCTATAGAACAGCACCCTCTATTATCTTTATCGATGAGATTGACGCAATTGCATCAAAGAGGGAGAATCACCAGCATAAGGGTATGGACACGCGTATCGTGACGCAGTTACTGAGTTTCATGGAGGAGAAGTATATGCTCTTGAAGCACAAAGATAAGAACTTGAGTTGTAAGCCTGGAGGACATGTGCTTGTGATTGGAGCTACCAACATGCCTGACGCTCTTGATCCGGCGTTGAGTAGATCTTTGCGATTCGACAAAGAGGTCTGCCTTGGTGTGCCAGATGAGAAGGCTAGGGAAGAGATATTCTCTTTGGCTATCCGTGGCCTTCCAGTACTGGATGGCAATTTGGACTGTGCAAGGATTGCTCGTCTGACTTCCGGATTCGTTGGTGCTGATTTTGAGGGTTTGCCGGTTTGGTCAAGAAGCTGGCAAGGTCTTAGCCAAGAGAATTATATATTCAAGAAAATCTGAACATTGTACCGATCATGATTCCTTGATGAGGCAATCATTGTCAGAGGAAGAGAGAAAAAATCTCTTCTACACCACCTCAGATTTCGAGGTGATCAGTTAAAAGTTTTCTCTCTCAAGTACCCAAATGCATGCATGAGAGTACTAACCGGTAATAGCTGTGTTATTTCCTAATTAAGGTTTTCATCATTTGTGTAACAGGAAGCGCTAAAAGAATTTCAACCTGGTTTAGCTAGAGAAGGATTCTCTACTAGGCCTGATGTAACGTGGGATGATGTTGGTGGCCTTGATCATCTAAGAGAGGAGTTTTATGACCATGTTATTTTACCATTAAAATTCCCGGAAAAATGTAAGGTAATAATCAATTAAGTAAACAAAGAATTTGGTTTTAGATAAGCTAGTGCACTTGATAATTGAGAAAAATACACGCATATTGCATTCTATGCTGTGCCTTATATATTAAGGCGTGGTTCATCTCATTTTTAGGGATTCGAACGTTGTTTAGAGACGGGTTTTTTACTCTATGGACCTCCAGGTTGTGGTAAGACTTTGGTTGCACAGGCGGTTGCTAACGAGGCAGGAGTCAACTATATCCACATCCAGGTTTCCTTTGGACAATTTCTGTTTTGCGTATGAAGGCTGAAAACACTTTCAAATTTTTGATCTTTTCTGATTTTCTAGCTTTTTCATATTATCGATGTATAGGGTCCAGAGCTTCTGAGCAAGTATGTTGGAGAGACCTAAAAGGCTAGTAGGGCTTTATTCAGTCGTGCTAGGACATGCTCACCATGCACAATCTTCTTTGATGAGGTCAGTGTTACAAAGTGGATTATAAACTAGTAGAGTATGGAACAGTGAAAGCCAAACACTTTTTGTTGAAAGCAAATATTTATAACAGAAACGGAATTGAGAACTAAGTTCAAAAACTTGGTAGCAAATACTTGTCTTAAGTGAGGTTCATATTGATTGTTCTACCTTTGAGAAGACAAGATCCAAGTGGCTTTGGCCTTATGAGATGAGTCGGTTTTTGGCTTGCGAGATGTTTCTTTCTCATACAGCTAGAAAACGAAAACGTACATGTGTGTTGAGGAAGTTGGAGTTGAATCTATCATCTGTATTCAAGAAATATTGTTTCAAGAAGTTAGGACGCTCTGGAAGAGAGCAGTGATGTTCTTTTAACCTCTCTGTAGGTGGATGCTTAAACAACAAAACGTGGAGAGCAAGGTGCTTGGGTTGTTGAACGAGCTTTGACTCAGGTGATTAGTTTTAAATCTCATTCTCCAACATTGTACTGAAACTTGTCTTAATGCGGCTAACTAATGATTTGATAATTTTGACAGTTACTCATTGAATTGAGTGGCGGAAAAAAACGAGATGGTGTAATTGTTATTGCAGCTACAAACAGGTAAGGTTTTTTCTGCTCTGAGTTACGGGTGGAGTACTTGTTTAATTACTATGACATGTTATTCAACCCGGTTTATTTTTTCTTTTGGTGAATTAGGCCTGACAGGATAGACCCCGCTATTCAAAGGGCAGGCAGGTTTGGGAAAAAATTCTATGTACCACTCCCAAACCCGATCCAACGTTATTCCATCCTGAAATCTCTGGCGAGGCATTTTCCAATTGATCCAAGCGGCGTTGATTTGAACGCTATAGCGGAGCGTTGTGAGAATTATAGTGGAGCTGATCTTGAGTCTCTGGTCAAACAAGCGGCTTTTGCGGCTTTCAAAGATAGAACAACCATCAAGATGGTTCATTTTGAGAAACCTCACGAACCTTCTCTCACGAACCTTCTCTCACGAATCAGGTTAGTGACATGAATCAATGCTTCTTTCTTCTTTATAACTCTTTGACAATCATAAACACAGTTCTTTTCTTATACGCTTCATTCTTTGAATGCTACTTCGGAATACGATAGAATTTTCACAAAGTTTAAAGACGCCAATTAAAGAGACATATCGACTTGAGTTATCTCTTTACATCACAATTGAGGATTGTTTTTGCTCTCTTTTTAACATTTTTTCCTCCATTTCGCAACGAGAATCGTAGAAGAGATATCTCTAAACAAAATATACAAATATAGTCACAAATTCCTTACCATGTGAAAGCAAGTAATAAAGGAGGAACAAGAGAGACAATTCACTGATGTAAACAAAAGCTAACAAGTTACATTGAGTACTAGCCCTCTGTGATATAGTACACTAGAACAGAAGCTTATAGAAACACTAAAAAAATTTCCTGCATCATGTTCCATCATCCTTTTGAACTCATGTATAGCCAGTAAAATGATTACTACACCACATGAATTATAAAATTACATCATTCCCTATCACCACCTAACAGTCTTCTCGAGAGTGAAAACCACATCCTATAAACAGATTCAAGAAACACACATTTGCACACTCATAACTATCTATACACATTTGGCAATGCCTATAATCTCAATCATTGATCCATCTCTTAAAACTAATACTCGAACAGATACATCTGTGTTTGATTAAGCATACAACGTTTATGTTCAGAGACATCATCATCATTTGATCATAATCTAAGATCCAACTTGGTATCTCCCATCGTTCTGTAAAGTCATTTCATATACCTGAGACCTTCCATTTCTCAAATTCCCACCATTAACACGATTCTCAATCCTCTTCTTACCTCCTTCACCTCTCTCAATCCCCTTTATTCCAACCTTCTTCCTCACCCTACGACCACGTAGCTTCCCATCTTTTGGCTCAATCTCTTCTTCACCATCAGATTCGGAGTTTGATAATCTACCATAAGGTTTCACACTATGAACAACGCCTTTAGGAAAAAACCTAGCGGAAGGCAAATCATCAACACCACCACTCTCAAACAACTGCGGACCATCTCGATCGGTCCACAGATCGAACCCTCCAGGTTTCTGAAACCGATCCGCGAGCACCTTGACTTGCTCGTCGGCGCAAACGGAGAACAGATTCGGCGGTTTCTGAACCGGCTCCCAAGGTCGTTCAAGCTCAGCCACCGCCGCTTTGAGCTCGGCGCGTTTCCTCATCTCGTAGATCTGGCGTTCTCGGCATAGCCTCGCTTTGAGTAGCTGTTTCTGTTTCTTCGCTTGCATCCTTTTCCACTGCCATTTCGAGACGCCGCCTGGGAATGTTCTCGGACCGCCGCCCATACGGATAACCGTCGATTTTCGTGGCTGCGGTGAGGGTTTGAGAGA
>NC_025688.1:24405231-24409179 GCF_000633955.1 Camelina sativa
GTCCACAGATCGAACCCTCCAGGTTTCTGAAACCGATCCGCGAGCACCTTGACTTGCTCGTCGGCGCAAACGGAGAACAGATTCGGCGGTTTCTGAACCGGCTCCCAAGGTCGTTCAAGCTCAGCCACCGCCGCTTTGAGCTCGGCGCGTTTCCTCATCTCGTAGATCTGGCGTTCTCGGCATAGCCTCGCTTTGAGTAGCTGTTTCTGTTTCTTCGCTTGCATCCTTTTCCACTGCCATTTCGAGACGCCGCCTGGGAATGTTCTCGGACCGCCGCCCATACGGATAACCGTCGATTTTCGTGGCTGCGGTGAGGGTTTGAGAGAGAGTGAAGATAGCTTTGAGTTGAGAGAATCGATGTCCGGCGAGGAGAAGAACGATGTTGATTTGAAGCCGGAGAGGTAGATTCCGATCATCGTCGCCATTGGTATCCCACGGACGAGACAGAGAGCTGATTTTATCTGTTCCAGAAAATTAAAAATCTGGGTTTATTTAATTTAATTTTCTGGGCTTGGGCTGACTTTCTCAGTTGCAACTCAGAGAGAATTTTTTTCTTTCTCGTTTCAATTTACTAGTACTGGTTTTGGGAGATTACGTGAAATAGTTATCAAGATAATCAAATTTAGGAGAATTTCAAGAATAACAAAAAGTGAATCAAGTAAAAAAGGATGAACGATTTTTTTTTAACTGACTTAAGATGGAAAGGGAGAAATTACATTGTCATTGACACAACATTGTGAGAATATTTTGTACAGTTTTTTGTGTGTCTAAATAAAATTTTAAAGTTGTTAATTAATGTATAATACTAGTGAATACAGTTTCACTTATGTAGCTTCTCTCTTGACCAAGCTCTTATACAATGAAAAACCAAAGCAATATAAGACATCTATTCTGATCCGATGAATAGTGAAGTCAGCACAACTGAGCATTATAGCTGATATATCTAAAGAGACAAAACTATGTATAACAAGACACATGCTTTTCTCTCAAAAGTTACTATGTAGAACAAAACTATGATCACAGTTTACAGTATCCTACTACGTTTTCTATTTCAGGCTTCAAACTTAAAAGAAACACGAAGCATCCATCATTAAAACACTAAGCATCAGCACAAGAACTATTATCCAATTAGTGAGTGAATCTCATATACATCAAAGTTTCCAGTAGAAGAAACAAAAGTTAAATCGAAAAGTTCAGAACTTTAAAGATGTAAAACCTGATAGATAAGACCAGCTAGAAGATATTTCCAGTTCTTAGCCAGAAGACCAATCTCCGTTGTTATTTCAGAGTAAGAACTCAAAGAGGTGAAATAAATACATTGTTCAACTCAAAACGAAACCCAAGACAAATGTTTCTGCTGAGAAAGCAAAAAGCACAAGCTTTTCACTCAAAAGTTACTATGTATAACAAAACTATGATCGCAGTTTCGGAGGGTTTTTGTGTTGAATAGTTTAGGTACATGCAAGTATAGTAAAACCTCTATAAATTAATAATGTTGGAACCTCTATAGAGATTTTGATTTATCGATAAATTAATAATTATGGATTATTAAAATTAATAATTATAGATAAATTAATAAAATATCAAATTATGGATTATTAATTTATCAATAAATTAATAAAATGTCAAATTATGGAGAAATTGTCTATTCAAAGAAAAGTTAGAGCTTTCAGTTAAGGTAATCTCTACTCAAAGTTTTAGTTGCCGAACAGTAAAAGTTGTTAATGTTGTTACTCTTTTCCATTCACTATTCTTGTTTTGTAACAAAAATGATTTCATCTGATACTTGACATATATTTATCTGCTTCTGGTATACATTGTTAGGTGCTACTGTTCAACCATTTGAATCATTTGTGTCAAATCTCTTCACACAATGGGCAGACTTAGATATCTCTGTTAACCTATACAACAGTTCTTCCATCACTAAAAAGAGCCAGACGCAAAAACAACAGTTGCTTTCGGGTTTGTATGAAGCCTTGATAAAGAATGGTGATTCAGCTAGCTTACTCTTTATGTTTTGGTTCCTTTTGTATATGATTCACTGCTTTTTGCCTTATACGCAAGTACAGTAAAACCTCTATATTAATTTATCAATAAATTAATAATTTTTCGATAAATTAATAAAATATCAAATTATGTATTATTTATTTATCGATAAATTAATAAAATATCTCATCATGGAGAGATTGTTCTACTCAAATAAAAGTTTTTGTCCTAATTCACATTTGTTTAGAATTTTCTTTATTTATAGTTTTTATGCTTTTATAATTTACATCAAATTTATATAGTTTTTTACATATGTTGGAGATGAGTTTCATTAAGAATAAAGAATCAACAGTAAACAAAAAACACTACTAAAATTATATATATATAAAAATATATATATATATATATATTTTGTTTATATAATTATTAATTTATGATATTGATGAGACCATATGTTTACATTTATTTTCTCAAAAAAAATTCACATTTTATTATTTTATCGAATTGTGTCATTTTTTACACCATCTCAATTTGAGATCGTAAGAATTTATTAATTTGTAGCGATTATTAATTTACGGAATATTAATTTATAAAGGTTTTATTGTACTATCAAAAATGTCGACCATTAACATGGAATCAAAATTGTTCCAAAAGAAATCTAGAAGGGTGATCAATTTTTAGTAGAAGATAATATTTATAAGTATGAATGGATTGTTTGAAAATTGAAATTATATAAAACTGCAAAGCACAATATCACTTTGACAACGAGACATGATATTTAAGATTAATTAGATTCAAATATATATGTTGTTTTAAGACATTTATTAGATTTAGTGAAGATTGCTCTTAATAAAAAATTATTGAGTTAGTTATTAGATACGAACAATTCTAAAAAAGTTTCAAAATTTTAAGAGATTATATGTTGAGAGTTGTGGGGTTTTTTTTTGTCAACGAGAGTTGTGGTTGTATGTTCATATCTCTGATTTTTTACTTTTTCAAATATTGTTTAAAATGGTGATCTTGGCTCGTATATTTTGTGAAATAAAGTAAGTTTTTGAGTTTTTTTAAAATGAGGTAGATCATCTATATTGTTTTCTTAAGTTTCACTTGTAAACTCTTTTCTTCCATTGAGTTACCAATCATGATTCATAAAGTTGGTTTTTTAAAAGGTGGTTTAACCAAAATAATGAAATGAGCAACTTCAACTTTTTAAAAGGTAACAATTACTAATCCTCGGTAAAATTTACACTTTTTGTGATGAGTGTCGAAAATATTCTTTGAATTAGTGTAAATTTAAAAACGTAAACATTCACTAAACCTCGGTAAAAAGTGTTCTGTTTTGTGTCTCTTTTGCACTTGCACGTTACTATTAGTTAGATTACAAGAATATTTCTTAGAGCTATATAATGTAACTTTTAACAGTAATTTTGCGCAGCATACACATGCATCAAAGAAAATCCTCCAAAACATTCCATCTTTAAGAAACAGAGGAAATATTAATTGTTAATTTCCAAAAACAATATATATAAGTGTTTTAGTTGTAGATGTATTCCACACAAGAATTTAGGTGGGGTTATTGGTTCTATGATTTTAATGGATTTGGAAATCCAAATAAAAATCATGTGTTATTCAATCATTGATTTTAAAATACTTATTAAAATTATGTGTTATTGGTTATATGATTTACAAATACTTTTTAAAATTCCATGTTATTCATTTAATGATTTGTTTTTGGATTTCAAAATCCACATTATGTTTTAAATGGATTTACATGGATTTGAAAGTGTAAAATAAAAGGATTCAAATCCAAAGATAAAACATGTTATTTCAAAATCCATATGTTTTGATTTCCATTATTTACAATTCTATATGGATTTACAATAACACCCGTTGTATTTGTACATTTGGCAAAGTTATTCTCACAATCACAAACAATTAGACAAAAAAAAAAAAAAAAAAAAA
>NC_025688.1:24409596-24414069 GCF_000633955.1 Camelina sativa
AAAAAAAAAAAAAAAAAAAAAAAAATGAAAACCATAGTAACAGATCGCCACTTACTTCACTTACCAAATGTAACGTACGAATCACAAAACAATTCTCTCATTTTTTTACATGTCAATGAACACACACAAATGACAAATCACACCATAAACCAAACAAGTTCCATTCTCGTTTAGTTCGGTATTAAACCATGCAGATACTGATATATATTCACGATTCCTACCTGTCGACTCGACCCACATTCCGAAACGCCCGTCCACGAAAAACGGCGAAGCCAAGAGCATGCCCAAAAATCGCGGCTAGGAAAACGCCACCATTGAACGAAACAACAGCAAGAATCACAAGGTAGCTAAACCCGGACTTAACAGCAAACATAGCCGTACGGAAAGCAACTTTAGCAAGCTTATCAGCACCCGGTTTGATAGAGTCTGCGTCAGAGCACCAAGCTAGCCACTCAGCCAAGAACGCCAAAAAGAAAACGAAGATAAGTGCGAGTGCATACATCCCACGGTCAGAACCAGGCCATCCTGAGAAGAGCACTTGGCAGTTGTAACCCCAATAAAAAGTGGGGTGTAACAGTGACGGTCTGTGTGGCGTTTGCGTTTGCGTTATAGTGTTGGTGGTGTTCCAAGCCTCTACTACGTTTTTGCTCGACAACATTTTCTTTTAATTTGGTGGGGAAACAAAAAAAAAAGGAGAATTGGGAGAGGTCGTTGTCGTAGTGGACATAAGGGGACTTGGCTAGTCTTAGCCTATAAAAAGTATTTCGTCTTGAGAGGAAGAGACTGGTCCTACTAATTATATGCTATGTTCTTGTTATGAAGCAAACTCGAGATTTCCTTGTCGGATTTTTCTTTCAAAAAAGCTACACTAAGTCCATTAATAAAGTTTTTATTTGCCGTATATTTGTATTCAAAATTCGTTTTTTCCAGCTTAAATATAAACAAATTAATGCATATATACATATTTTGTAAGCTAAGTAGCTAGCTAACTATAGGTAAAGTATCTTCTTCTTTTTTTTGTGTACGTAATATATTTTTTTTGTTAAAGGTTTTTCTTATACGTGTATATATAAGTTACATAAAAACTACATGATCCAATAAAATGTAAATTAAATTAACAGCGAAAAATTAATCTTATTTTGAAAATTGAAATTGTCTCGGCAGAGAAACAGTTAAATGTTTACTTTACCAAAAGAAAACATAGAAAATAAGCAAAAAGAAGAAGAGCTATACGGCTGGATTATAAAACATGAAAAAGGAGAGATGCATGAGGTGGTATGGCGCTATAGTTAAAAGCTTTTCTAAAGTTATTGTAAATACTGNCGCCACTTACTTCACTTACCAAATGTAACGTACGAATCACAAAACAATTCTCTCATTTTTTTACATGTCAATGAACACACACAAATGACAAATCACACCATAAANAGCTCTAGCTCGGGATGGTTTGTCTTGACAATTTGGAATTTAATGATGTCGAGTTTGTGTGCGATTCTAAGGATCCAGGCTATTGTTGATCCAAGTGATAAGTGGCTTCGACTTCAAATTTACAAAATCGAGAGTTTTGACGATAAAAAAGAAGATTTCAACCCACTTTCTCCTTCCGAAGTCGCCACACATATCTATGTGCGGATGACATAGCAAAATATTCTTGTGAGACCTATATATCTAGTTAATGGTTGAGATGGATAATCACAACTTGTATATATTTTTTGGTAGTGAAATATAAGTAAATTAAGTTTGAGAGGGGGAGAGAAGAAGGAGAGCTATGTTTGTGTTCATCTACCACAAACATTGTGTAGACATATATACACTTCAAATAGAACCGGAGGATCACTCTCAACTAAAACCACCTTATACGGATAAGCCAAGGAGATCTACTCAACTAAAACCAACTTTACACTTTTCGTAATGAGTAACAAAATCTATTTCAAAATTACACTTTTTCTCTAATGCATTTCAAATTTCCACTTGATTGATGTAAAAGTGTATATATTCGATTCACTGGTTTTGAATCTAGATCTAATGTCAAGGCACACCTATATATATGAAAAAAAAACAATTATATTGAAATCCATAGCTTTCTATTGTTTTTCTTCAGCGGAAACAGTGCTTTCAATAATGCACAAAAAAAAAAGGAGAATGATAGCAAAATAACCCACACAAAACAATTTCATGCATCTTAGCCGGACCAAAAATTCCCTACGAAATCATTGTCAGCTTTCTTACTCATCACATCATGCGGTACGGTACCACCACCCTTTGGACCACCCCAATTTGACAAAATCACATCCAATAGATCTTATCAAGACAAGATTTCCAAATCAAACTAAAATGTAAGAGGAAGTACCAAATTTAGAACACTAAACACCGCAAGTTCTACATATTTTAGTTGTACAAATCTCATCCTATCACCACTAACCATAATAAAGACACAACTTCATCTGTTACATGTTTTAATATCAGAATTTATTAAATCAGAGTAAAGAGTAAAGACAGGATATTTAACCGAAGAGAGTGTGTAATAAATAAGTGACGAAGGAATTAAATACAGTAGTAGATAGTAACTGAAACTCAAGTGTTTGGACTTTAGTGGCAGTTTTAAGTACTTTGCTTCGGACAGAATCATCTTCTACAAACAAACACACACACACACACTACATTCTTCGTCTCCCTTCGTCTTCTACCTTTTTTTTTTTTTTATTTCGCGCCACCAAGCTTCAAGCTTTTCTTTACCCTCACATAGCTTTCTCCGATCTGCCTGAGTTTTTTTCTCCGTAAGTGGTCCCTAATTCCCACTTTTACCATCTCTCTCTCTCTCTCTGGTTTGGTTTGGAAAAAAGAAAAGGGAAAGTGTCAATTTCGTTTTTGCTTTCTCTTTCTTCTTCTTTACTGATTTTCTTAACAAAGGTTTCTGATTCTCCTAAATTTTACTTAGATCTGTGTTTGTGTGTGTGTGATTGATTCCTAAGAACTACTCAGAGATCTACAGATATTCTCCAGAACCTCAATTCTTCAAAAGCTAAGAATTGAGAATGAAGTATTCAATTGTGTGACTCCATTGAGTTCTCTTGTGAAATAATTATGCTTTAATTCTCTCATAATCTTTGTTTTTTCTTTCTCACATGTTATGTCTCATAATTTGCAGAGTGTTTAGTCTAAAGGTGGATGAAGATTTGGTATATAGTCTTGAATGCAATATAGAGCCATTTGAGGAGGTTGCAGGTGATTATATTATATCACTATGGTGAGGCAACAAAAAGCCTCCAAGGTTCATGAGGATAGATATCCCTCGTGTCAGGGCAAGGATGAGCTGGTGAAGCATGATATGTTGGATCCGCCAAGGTATCTAAGAAGAACTAGAGAAGATTTTCGCGGTAAAGCGCTCAGTTTTGGGGTTTTGGACTGGAAACAGTTGGAAAAATGGAAAGATACTAATGCAGAGGGAAGCAAAGGGTCTTCATGTTGTAGCTATGAGGAAACTGCTGCAAGTTCGTTGGAACTAGATTTATCAACCGGTGTTGTCAAAAGGTTGGAGGTGGATTTGAAGTCTCAACAACACATGAGAAATCACAGTTTCTCACTTAGATCACAAGCTTATTCAGATGCAATGGATGCTGATACAGTGATGAGAATGGATCAAAAGGGAAAACGAGATCATCAACTTCTGAGTATGAAGCAAAAAGAACATCAAGTATCTCCAAATAAGAGTCTATTAAAGAAAGAGCTAAGTAATGCCTCTGAGCTTAGCTCGTGTATCTCTCCAGGGTCAGAGACAAGTTCAAAGCTTTTATCTGAGGCATCTAGCACAGTTGAATGTCAAGATAGGAGGCGTGATATCGAAGGCGAATGTTCAAGTCCGGTAACTGTGGTTGAAAGGAACCAAAATTTTGTTGAGAAACCATCTTTGTTGGATAAAAATATTCACATTTTGACATCTAAAAAGGGAAGAGATGCTTCCCCTAACCGGCGGTTTAGCTTCAGTTTTAGTCAGATGAGTAGAAGTTTCAGTTCCAAAGAAAGCTCATCTCATGCTTCAGCTAAATCAGGTCCTTTGACATTCAACGACTCAGTTTACCCCAATCACCACCCAACCAGAACAAAGCCAAAGGGTCACAGCAGAACAAGATCGGGTCCTATATTAATACCCAAAACCGAAAAAAGGAATGTCCCATTACAAGTAGCTTCAAAACCTTCTTCCAACACAACACCACCAACCATGGAGAAGAACCAATGCAGATCAAGAGTTCACGCTCTTTTGCAATTCACATTGAGAAAGGGTATCAACTTGTTTCAGTTTGTGGTTGGAGACAACAACAGCAATAATGTTCTTGCCGCCACCATGAAGAGTTCAGATTCTTCTACACGGTCTTACACATTGTACACCGTCAACGAAGTCAAGAACAAGAGTGGGAACTGGTTAGGCCGCAACAAGAATGAACATCCATTTGTACATACAACAATTGGTCATAT
>NC_025688.1:24415679-24416919 GCF_000633955.1 Camelina sativa
GCCACCATGAAGAGTTCAGATTCTTCTACACGGTCTTACACATTGTACACCGTCAACGAAGTCAAGAACAAGAGTGGGAACTGGTTAGGCCGCAACAAGAATGAACATCCATTTGTACATACAACAATTGGTCATATAAAGACTGTTACTTCTTCAACCTCAGACTCATCAATCCACAAATCAGAATCTGTTCTGTTCGGTCCTTCAACCAACGAGGAGCTTGCAGCAATTGTTCAGACAAGAAACATGAGTCAGAGACATAGCAAAACTACAATTATACTCCCAAGTGGAGTTCACACATTGCCTAAAGACAGTAACGATGCCCCTTTACCGTTGATTGAGCGGTGGAAGTCAGGTGGAGCATGCGACTGCGGTGGTTGGGACATCGGTTGTAAGCTCCGTGTCATCTCTAATGATCATTCAAAGTCTCACACTTTCTCCTCAAGCTTTCAACTTTTTGATCAGGTAAACTAACTCGTTCTGTTTAAGCACACTTTTGATGAGTTTTGAGACATCTTTAACATCTGATTGAGTTTCTCCACAGGAAAGAGACGAGCCAGCATTCAAAATAGTTAGCCACGGCGATGAACTCCACTCGGTTGAGTTCGGCTCATCGATCTCTCTTTTGGAAGCGTTCTTTATCTCGTTGGCTGTGACCAGTCATCAGAGTTGGTGTCAGAAGGAGGAAGAAGAAGCAGCAGTTTTGATCGGAGATGGTCTGTTAAAGAGAGAAACACCGGCGAAATACGCAACAAACCCACCGGTTTCTCCAATCGGTCGGGTCTAGAGGCAGAGAAGAAGCTTACTGGGCTAGACTGTGTTGGATCTGATGTGGGCTGGGCTTTAATATAATTGTAATTAACAGTTTATATATATGACATAATTAATCGTTTTAGAATTTGTGCAATGTACAAAATAGTGTAATGCATTTATGAATCATATATAAGTTAGGGTTTTGCTTGCATATATTACCATAAATAATACCTTGGCATTTTTAATATAAAAATAAGTCCCTACTATTTATATATTTCCTAAACTACTTTTTATCCTAGGTTCAAAATCAGGAACATTGTTGGAAAAAACTTTTCAATTGAAGACGTTTTTACGGTTGGATTAAAAATCATTTGGTATATATATATATATTTTTTTTTTGACAAAAAAATCATTTGGTATTTAAATAAAGTTATTTATGAGAAAAGGAATTGAGGATAGATAGACAAGTGAGGGAGCATGTGAGGAG
>NC_025688.1:24416946-24422725 GCF_000633955.1 Camelina sativa
GCCACCATGAAGAGTTCAGATTCTTCTACACGGTCTTACACATTGTACACCGTCAACGAAGTCAAGAACAAGAGTGGGAACTGGTTAGGCCGCAACAAGAATGAACATCCATTTGTACATACAACAATTGGTCATATAAAGACTGTTACTTCTTCAACCTCAGACTCATCAATCCACAAATCAGAATCTGTTCTGTTCGGTCCTTCAACCAACGAGGAGCTTGCAGCAATTGTTCAGACAAGAAACATGAGTCAGAGACATAGCAAAACTACAATTATACTCCCAAGTGGAGTTCACACATTGCCTAAAGACAGTAACGATGCCCCTTTACCGTTGATTGAGCGGTGGAAGTCAGGTGGAGCATGCGACTGCGGTGGTTGGGACATCGGTTGTAAGCTCCGTGTCATCTCTAATGATCATTCAAAGTCTCACACTTTCTCCTCAAGCTTTCAACTTTTTGATCAGGTAAACTAACTCGTTCTGTTTAAGCACACTTTTGATGAGTTTTGAGACATCTTTAACATCTGATTGAGTTTCTCCACAGGAAAGAGACGAGCCAGCATTCAAAATAGTTAGCCACGGCGATGAACTCCACTCGGTTGAGTTCGGCTCATCGATCTCTCTTTTGGAAGCGTTCTTTATCTCGTTGGCTGTGACCAGTCATCAGAGTTGGTGTCAGAAGGAGGAAGAAGAAGCAGCAGTTTTGATCGGAGATGGTCTGTTAAAGAGAGAAACACCGGCGAAATACGCAACAAACCCACCGGTTTCTCCAATCGGTCGGGTCTAGAGGCAGAGAAGAAGCTTACTGGGCTAGACTGTGTTGGATCTGATGTGGGCTGGGCTTTAATATAATTGTAATTAACAGTTTATATATATGACATAATTAATCGTTTTAGAATTTGTGCAATGTACAAAATAGTGTAATGCATTTATGAATCATATATAAGTTAGGGTTTTGCTTGCATATATTACCATAAATAATACCTTGGCATTTTTAATATAAAAATAAGTCCCTACTATTTATATATTTCCTAAACTACTTTTTATCCTAGGTTCAAAATCAGGAACATTGTTGGAAAAAACTTTTCAATTGAAGACGTTTTTACGGTTGGATTAAAAATCATTTGGTATATATATATATATTTTTTTTTTGACAAAAAAATCATTTGGTATTTAAATAAAGTTATTTATGAGAAAAGGAATTGAGGATAGATAGACAAGTGAGGGAGCATGTGAGGAGGATTCAATAAAACTGTATTTGTCAATTGACAGACATGCTTCGCTGCTTTACCCTACGTACCCACATGCTTCTTCTCCATAATCATAGTAATATTTACTTAATTTAATTAGAAACCTTTGTATGTAGTATTGTTTAAACGTTGCAAATTGGCCACTTACTAATCTCTAATTACCCCCCGACATCACCTTCGAAATTTTAAAATAAAGCGTTAATAACGGCTGGTGGGTTCATCATCTCGTGACCACTGACTACTACTTTTTTAGTGTTTTTTTTTTACTGAACCAGCAAAAAGCTCTTTATCAGAATTTTGAAAATTTTATAATATTGAACTTGTTTCCTCCTATTTCGAATCATCTATATTTCCAATCATAATTGATTACACTAGATTAATGTTGTTTCTCCAATTTTGTATAAGTATTCCCAAACTTTTATCATATCGTTTTAGAACAAAATTAAACACAGGGTGGAACTGGTAAGACTATTTTTCTTGTTAATAAACATGTATACGTTAAGAAAACGGCATGAAACTAGCTAGCTAGACTCATTGTGATGTCGACAGTTTTATTTAGAGTAGATACCGAGCCAAACGATTGTAAGAATAGATAATGACAACAAGATTAAGGCTAAAGAAGGTGCGAGGATTGTGTTGTGTCGGACCAAAAATGGCCAAAATGTTACCACCCATCCTAAGAAAAAACCAAGTGATGGGTAACTAACTTGCACACCAAAACTTAATGGGTTCATATTTGACTTTTAATATATTTTTGATATTTTTCCTAAGGAGACTTTTATGACTTTTCTTTCACTACTTATAGCCACCATTTCCATTTCTGCATATACTTTTCATTATTTGATTAAATTATTATTATTATTTTTTTTTACAAAAGACAAATAAAAATTCACTTAAATATCTGAATTTTGAAACCATTTAAAATTTATATACAATGGCTAAACCATACTTGAAATACTAGTCAACATGCATGAAGAAGATTGGTTTTATTTCCATGAAGTATCTCTACACTATTATTATATACCATGAATTATTTCATTTACTGTTACATAACTTGATATAAATGTATTAGTATGCAATCTATATTTTTAAAATTGGCAATTGTTTATAGATTCATTAAAATTTCATTGCAAAAATCACTACCTAACACCTAAAATTTACAGAAAATACAATTTCAACCAGTCACTCTCTAAAATTGGTATATATATAAAAAAAAATCGTAGCTCATAACAGCTATAGTATCATTATTCAACATGTGATAAATAAATACTGATAATTAATATTGGAAAATGTTAGATATTTAAAATAAATATAAAAAAAACACAACAAAAATTACGAATTTTACTATAAAAGAAACTTTATTTTTCCTCTGTACAAATATATTTCTCTAAATAAATTATTCTTTGGGGTTTGAATTTTGATAATTTTTGTTTTGGTATTTTAATGTAAGTTTTAATAATTTTCAATTCAACCGTTTCTCCGTGTTGAACTCTCTTCTCTCTCTCTCGGTGGCCTTTTTAATGAAATTGGCTTCTTCATTTCTCAGATTCTGCTAAAGGAATTGGCTTTTCTTACTTCAAAAGTCTTTTTTATTATAATCATCTTCTTTAAGCTCTTCCTTTTTATTTAATTTTCCGACGTCGATCTCTCTGTTTAATTTGTATTCTTTCGTTACCTCTCTTCTTCTTCTCAGATCTTGGATTTGACCATCTAGATCGTTGACCTCCTCGAGGTTGTGTTCGTATAGAGGCTTCACCAAAAAAAAAAAAAAAAAAAACCCGACNTTTTCCGGCGAAAAGCTCGAGACTTTAGAGTTTCTTAAAAGGTTTTCAATTTGGTGTTTTGGTTTTTGGGAGGGGGTTGATGATGTTGACCCAATTTGTTGGGTTGTGAAAAGTACTTAAATGGAATGGAACTGATTGTCACAAGACAAGAACAAGAACATCATCAACAAACAAGAATAAGATGACGCTTTACATTCGTCGTGAATCTTCCAAGGTTCTTTGAATTTTTTTTCTCTCTCTCCTAATTCCAAATCCTGCGTTTTTTTTGGTTGTTGAGATGTTTTGGGTTGATTTGTCTTTGTTGTTTTTTGAATAGCTATGGAAGAGATTTTGCTGTGAGATAACGACGGAGATTGGTCTTCTTGCTGAGAACTGGAAGTATCTTCTTGCTGGTCTCATCTGTCAGGTTTTACATCTTTAAAGTTCTGAACTTTGATATTATAATATGAGATTCACTCACTTTTTAAATCTCTTTAGAGCTTTTTTTTTCCTGGTTAGAGTCAGATTAGTTGGATCGATAGTTCTTATGCTTAGTGTTTTAATGATGGATGATTTGTGTTTCTTTTTAGTTTGAAGCCTGAAATAGAAAACGTAGGATACTGTAAACTGTCATCATAGTTTTGATATACATAGTAACTTTTGAGAGAAAGCATATGTGTCTTGGGTTTCGTTTTGAGTTGAACAATGTATTTATTTCACCTTTTTGAGTTTTTTACTTATTTCGTATGGTGCAGTACATTCATGGTTTAGCTGCTAAAGGAGTTCATTATATTCATCGCCCAGGACCAACTCTTCAGGATCTTGGGTTCTTTCTTCTTCCGGTTTGTCTCTTTAGATATATCAGCTATAATGCTCAGTTCTGCTGACTTCACTATTCATCGGATCAGAATAGATGTCTTATATTGCTTTGGTTTCCATTGTATAGGAGCTTGGTCAAGAGAGAAGCTACATAAGTGAGACTGTGTTCACTAGTGTTTTTGTTTCGTTTTTCCTGGTGAGTCTTTCGATCTTTTGATAGTCCTCAGTATTCTAAGATTTTTGTACTATTGGCTCTCTTTTCTGGATATATGTTCTGATTAATAGCTGAATCAGACCAGCCATTACATTATTACATTTTGATATCTAACACTCCTTGAGCCTCTCTTACAGTGGACTTTTCATCCATTCATTCTGAAAACCAAAAAGATATACACCGTGTTGATATGGTGCAGAGTTCTTGCATTCTTAGTTGTAAGTGCCCTGCCTTTCTGTTTACTTGCTGAGTTACTTACTTTGTCTTGTTTATATTAAAGTTTGTCGATGTTTCTGTTTCCAGGCCTGCCAGTTTCTCCGTGTTATAACTTTCTATTCGACTCAGCTTCCTGGTCCTAACTATCACTGTCGCGAGGTAAATCAACTGAGAGATAGTTACACAATGTCATATCTGTCTAGCCGGTTAAGCTTAATCTTAAGCTTAATCTTTCCCACTGTTTTCTACAGGGCTCTAAAGTTTCCACGTTGCCATGGCCCAAAACCGCTCTTGAGGTGCTAGAGATTAACCGTGAGTAATCATACATATATCTCTTTCCCCAGTCTCAGATTGTGTTCACACGCATTTCTTTGTTTGCTTTAATAATGTTCTCATGTGACGACTCTGATCTCATCAGCTCATGGGGTGATGTACGGATGCGGAGACCTGATTTTCTCTTCGCATATGATATTCACGCTAGTCTTTGTCCGCACTTACCAGAAATACGGCACTAAAAGGTAAAACTTTCTTTGGCAACATCTTAAAAAAGGTTCTCTGTGAATCACTCTTTTGTTGATGCTATATCCTCATCAGGTTCATAAAGCTGTTTGGGTGGCTCATTGCAATCGTGCAGAGCCTCTTGATCATTGCATCTCGTAAACATTACAGTGTCGATGTCGTTGTTGCATGGTATGTTTTACATTACTATCACACAAGAATTGACCCCAAACAACAAAATGTCACTGAAATATTTATTGACTTGGTTGGTTGTGTTGATTCTTCCCCTGTAGGTATACTGTGAATTTGGTGGTGTTCTGTATAGACAAGAAGTTGCCAGGTTTGATCTCAGCAAAAACCTTTCTTCACTGACTGAAATCCAACAGTATATGTATTATTTTTCTGATCTTTCTCAAACGTGCATACAACAGAGTTACCAGATCGGACAGCTGTGTTGCTCCCAGTAATCTCAAAAGAGAGAACCAAAGAAGAGAACCACAAGCTGTTGAATGGGAACGGTGTTGATCCTGCTGATTGGGTAAGCATCTGATGAATCTGTGTTTGTTCTCCTTATCAACCTGAACACATCACATAGTTTGATGATCTTAAACGTTTTTTTTAGCGGCCGAGGGCTCAGGTGAACGGGAAGATTGACAGCAACGGCGTTCACACCGATAACTCAATGAATGACGCATGAAGCTTGCACTGAACTTGGAAAGACATTGTGGTCTTTTGATTTTCGATGATTTATAGAATATGGATCATGTCCTGTGAGTGGGGTTAAAATTTTGTTTTTTTTTGTTGTTGTTGTTGTTGTTTAAGAAAGAACAATGGTAATGGTGTTACCCTCTCCTAAAAAGTAGAGTTTTAATCAGTGGAAACAACTTTCAACTTTGCATAGAATTCAATCATCGTCGACCAATAAACCCATATTTATTAGACTGTGCTTCTCCCGTTTTCTGTCACACCTCGCATTGTGATTATCTTCCTCGCCAAACTTTTTTTTTTTTTTTTTGGTT